>NC_084539.1:16064807-16664807 GCF_024500275.1 Phycodurus eques | reverse complement strand
CGACCAACATTCCCGTGTAATTATTTCGAGGGAGGCCTCTGCATATGGTTCGCACATCGCGTTGGTTCACTTCACATTAGGACAGATGTGAGTCATCACCAGCAGCTCCTCATTAGCTGCCATTACTTCCACTCTACTGAACAAACTCCTCAGAGACTTTGGGCCCGTTATGGGAAAACATTTCGCTGCAGATGGCCCAAGGAGCTGATTGTGTCTGACCTCCCACATCCAGCTATGCCATTAACGTGAACGTCCGCTATGGGTGCTACATGTTCGCAGGGGCTGCGTATGTTACGCTTGGGTTGTTTTCTACTTTTGCTGTAAGATTAATGTCATACCATGAATGTCAACATAACATAATACCGTGCCTTGAGATATGACGAGTGGCCGATTTCTGCTTTGACTCGCGAGCAAAAATCTAAGATGCGAGCACTGTATGGTGGCACGAATCAAATCAACTCAAATCAGTTCACTTCACAACAAGCAGCAGTTTGGCAGATAAGAGAACAATTCTTAAAAAATGGTTGTCACTCCCAGTTGAAGTTCACTGCCAAACTAAACAATACACAGAGAATTACAGCATAGCTTTGCCTTAGGAAAGACCAAGCTTAATGCTAACATACAATGAAAAACGCCACAGACATGCTAACAAATAGCATCAGTGTCGCAGTGTTATAACCATTCAAGCAATGGACAATTGAACATAAACAGCGGAGCAACACATGTAGGCAGACAATATAGCAGTCCTCACAGGCATATTTTCTTTATCCTCTATGAAAAACGAAACATATTACTGCAGCCTACTGAGCAGTTGCGACCGCAAACTCATCCAAGTCGCACCGTACTAGAAGAGAAAAGGGTCTTCCCTAAATCGTTTCCATAAAATTGGCACCATGGAATTGTCCAAAATGTCTTGCTCAATTGTTAATGATAAAATGGATGGTAATGTCCCATTACGATTGTCCATCCAAAAAGTCTTGTTAAGATGAATAATTAAGATGTAAGGCAACCAAGAGGTTTACCTTGAACTGCTTTTAAAAAAAGTGAAGAGGTTTGTCCCGTTACTTTTGTTCATAAAGAGTAAACATCAGGTTGGAGTGTGCCAATTACTCACCTCGTTCCATTTGGGTTCAGTGGTGTATCGATACACTCTCGTCTTGGCTTTATTTGAAAAGAAGCCGAAAGAGTCCACCTCCAATGTGCAATAGAGATCTGAGAGACAGCAAATGCATCATATTAACATAATATTTATATGAAAAGGTCAAATTAGCCTCTACTAGGACTGTCACTCTGAAGGACGGTTTAAAAATGGTGGTAAAAGTACCAGACTAATGGCTACAGGCGGCATTTATCTTGAGCCCGACTCCGACCTCGGTCACGTGAATTAGAGAGAATTTAACGTTAATTTGGTCTGATCTGTTTGGCTTTGCCTGTGTGACTCACTCAAGCTCTGTTTGAGGCCGGAGGCAGAGTGGACGATTACATTCAGGAACCCGCAGAGACCCGGGGCTTCATCCTCTGGAAAAACAGTCAAGAGAAGAGAGAAAGGAAAAAAAGCAACAATAAACAGAGAAGAAAGATTAGAAAAACATGCCGATCTGTGTTTGTGTTGGAGCTAGATCAGACATGGAAGAGGAGGGGGGTAAAAACATTCTTGCACGTTACCAATTCATTTCCAGGGAATATTTGTCTTTTTTAATATGCTTTGTGTTTAGGGACGTAGTCAAAGTATGACAACTTTATGTGCTTCAACAGCAACAGCAAGTTCTTCACCTTCTTTATTAATACTAAGTGGGATGTGATGGACCGTTTGGAGCTTGACACACGAGTTGGTCAACATTTGGAGCTCCATTGAAGTTAAGGAAGCGGCTTTGAAACCTTGAAAAACAAAAAGGTAAAAATCCATTTAGAATGACAACATCTGAAGAGCAGGCTGTGTTTCGGTCGATAAAAAAAAACAAAAAAAACATACATTTCTTCTGTTGCTCTTTGATGAGCTCCTTCCACTCAGCACGTTCATAGTCGGATGAAATGAGGAAGCTGTAGCTCTGAAAGGCCACAAAATTAATTCGTGAGGACAAACGGGTTAATGACAACTATTGCTGAAGCGGCTTCAACATGCTAGTCTGAAGGATTCATATGAATATGAATAGGGCCACACTGAAAATAACAAATATTCTTACAATACGAGAGAAGAAGTTGTGATTTTATGAGAATTAAGTCAATATTTTTAGAGGGAAAAGGTGTGATATTATTAGAATGAAGTCATAATTATATGAGAATTAGAGAAGCATAAAAGAGGAGGCATTTCTTGCCTGTGTAAAGATTAGAAATCTACAGTAGATGACACTTCAGTATGGCTAATAAAAACAATAATATTCTTGCTATGATATTTTAGTATTAGTATCAATACCAGCACACAAGTAATTTTGTAAATGTTTGTCTGTTCCAGAGAGAACCATACTGACGCAGCGTGATAAACATGCCATAAACCACACATAAGTAAATGATAATACATGTTGATTGTACAGGAATGAAAATTCGACTATTTTGTCTGTTAAATTGTGTTTATAGCCTTGCAGTTTTTCTATAAAAATAATATTTTCATCCCAATAAATTAGGACTTTATTGTACCAGAATATGACTTTCTCAAAACTTTGTACTTGACACAAACGACTTTATTCTGGTAGTATACTGTATATATTTTTATTTCCAGCATGGGCCTAACAGTCCTTTGGAAGAAAAAGAAAATAATCGGAGAGTATTGAAGATAGAACTCTGAGGAACACCAGTGATGAAAGACAAAAACCAAAAATAAAGAGAACATATAGAAGAGAGCGAGACGGAGAATATCTTTACCTTGCCACTCTTGTTGTAGACTCTGAGGTGCATGCTAGGGGAGGTTAAAAGCAGCAGCGACTCCTGTTCGGACAGCTTCTTCCTGAGGCGGTCAATGACCTTCGAACCTTTGTTGGCTCTCTGAAATACGGTGAAAACATATTTCAACATGAAATCTTTCGGAAAACACCCTCCTTTTTTCTTTATTCTGTCTGATTTACCTTTTCTCTTTGGATCTCACTGCGCAGGTGTGAGATCTTCACCTTCATGGCATCCAGCTCTTCATCTGGCACCTGTGGGACAGTGAGGGGTTCGGCCTCCTCTGGGCCCTGGAAGGTGAGCTCACTCAATGGGATGTACCACTTGCTGTCATACTGTTGGTTTTTACTGCAGGAGGAAAGAGGGGGTTTGAAAAAGGATGTAGAGGACAGAGGCAAGGGAAAATCTTTAGGGTTTAAATTTGTTAGAAAAAATAAATAAATAAATAAATGCATCCTTTGTGATATTCCTGCCTTTTTTTCTGGTGCACAATACACCAGGCAATTGATTGAGACACTGTTACAGTGGATGACATTATTTGAGTAATACAGTACCTTAAACTGAACCGGGAACAAAACTAAAAACATTACTAAACATATATATTAATAAATTAATAAATAATATATTCTTCAAATATACTTTATATACACTTAACACTGGCAACTTGTATCCTGTATCTCAAATCATCTTTCCCCATTAAAATGAACGGAAATGCCATTACAGTGGACCGTTGCATACTTTTTTGTTATGAATGTAGTAAATATTTAGTTATTTTCTGGGGGAATCAACCCCGAAAAACGCTTAACGGTGGTTTATCCCCACTTATTCAAGAAGTTTTTTTTCAACGCAGTTATAATGGGCATCGATTATCTGCAGACTTGTGCAGACTGTATATAAAAATATGGTATTTTCAAGCCCATGAATAATCCCTTTAAAAATTGTGGGTTTTTTTTGTGTTTTTTTTTTTTCCCTTACCCCGCAATTTGTTTTTTCAGTTTGGCGCAGAGCAGCAGGTCGGTGAACAGGAAGACGTGTCGCAGTTTCCTAGCGCCCTCCACCAGCTCTACCATGAAGCTGTCCTTCAGCAGCTGGCGATTCTGTGGATTTTAAACAAAGACGCCCGCAGGTAAAAACTCTTGAATGGCTTATTATCGCTCCTTCACACAGGAATCAAAAGCAAAAATAGGATTATCACAACTCCTTTATTTATAAGTGCAACATGCGGCACACTAGTCATAGACACTAGAGACAAAGAAACAACAGACAACAAAAAAATGTCTTAGCTCTCTATTAGGCACAAAAGGGAAAAATAATTAATACTGTAAATTATATGATATAATTCAGTAATTAATGTTCTATGAATGGTGCGAGTCAGTTTTGAGGTGAGGAAGGAATTAAACTAGGTATGGACAAGATGGAAATTTAGATGTATATATATATATCTTTTTTCTTTTTGGTTGTTCTGGCCATTTTACTGATGTCAGACTATGTAATGAGGCTGCAATACCAAGCTTGATCAAAGGAGGGCGGTGATGTCAAGATAAACATTTTACAAGGATGACATTTACAGCTAGCAAAATTAGTCCACAGTTGAGCACTTATAATATGAAATGTATGTTTTCACAGTGGTATCAAGCGGCTTTACAGGAATAATTAAATGGTAATAAATGCAAAGAAAAAAAGAAGACACTATGGAAAAAAAAACAGATGCACCTTGTTTTATTTTTATTTTTAATTACCAGTATTTTTATCCTGGCTGATTCTAATGATGTTGATATTTGTCTTCTAATTTTATGTCCAGATAATAACAAATATATTTTTTTTCTTTCTGTGTTTTCATGCCTGTCTCAAAGGATGACATCACACATGTTCAGGAGTGGTTACATCATCATCTTCATCTGAGTGTCCTCCCACCATCTTCTCATCCTCCACCCACCACTATGCCCCCCCCCCCCCCTTGCCCCTCTCCTCCATCAAGAACACATACTGTCACCACCAGAACAAACTGAAGAGCATACGATGTGTGTTTTTGTTTATGAAGCCAAACAGCTGAAAAAAGAGCTCCACCGCAGTGTAACTGCCAGAGGCGATGGGGGGTGATGGGAGGTAGGTAGGCTAAGACAAAGAAAATGAGCATCATTATCTTTGGATACAGTGTGTGATCTCCGCAGCCATCTTCTGTCCTCTATCAGTGAAAAGCGATATGGGTCGTGCTCTGACAACAATAACTGTTCCAAGTAAAAAGATCATAAGGAAAATCTGAGGAAAATCTCTGTCGTGATGGAAATTATGAAAAAAAAAAACAACAACAATAGGACCGAACACCAACAATCATATATAAAGGGGACAAACCATTCATCACCATTGAGGCAAGAGTTCATGAGGTGGAGTATACAGTCACTCACTTCCATGAAACAAGGAACACAGTATCGAATATTTTTTTAGAATTCGAGTATTCTACCAATTATCCCATTGATTAATCGGATCAAAAAATATTTTGCGTTATCAAGAACAATAATGTGCATAATGATGCTTATGAGATGCCGGTATTACTTTTATCCATGTGGGGTCGCCATCCTGACGTTGTACCGTAGTATCTGTGTGGTATTGCCTTAAAAGGTGGGGCCTGGCTTGGTGAGTGATGTGGACGTCAGGGAACGAGAGTGAAGAGTTGGCTGGCTGTTCACTGGCCAACCTGTTAGCCGGTTAGTGTGTTGAATGACTTGGCGTGAGTTGTGGACATCAGCAGCTCGTGTTTGTTCAATAAAGTGACTGAAAGTGTACCGGTGGCTTTGTCTATACTTGACCACTTGCAGGGACATTAAAGTGCATTCTAAGTAGTCATGGTAGGCTGTATTAAATTAGCTAACATTGATATGTTACCTTGTGTTGGCTATCTTAGATGTGCTGTTCTGGAACACATTGCACTTGACCTCATTCCTTGTTAAGTGTGAAATGATCCCAACCTTTGGACATTTCTTTTACCGACTCCTGGCTTGCTGCCATCACGGCAACTCATTTGTACATAGAGTGCTGCGTGCGACTGCAGTAACGTTAGTCCGTGTGGAAAAATGAACACTGAAGCTTCGAGGCAGAGATTTCGCTTTGATCTTGTTTTGTAATCGAATTATTTGGGTTATTCGATCAATCGTTGCAGCCCTAGCCTAGAGTTTCAAAGTCTGTTCTAATTCCGGATACTTGTGATTAAGGCACCTGGGAACTGTTTTAATTGTTAAAAAAAAAAAAACGTCTCGATGAAAAATGATTTGACTGGAAACCAAACATCTTCTGTTAAAAAACAATAGGGCTGTTGTTTGACAAAAACTTAAAACTTTTGGCTCAATCATATGAAGACTGCTGTTTTGGAATTAAATCAGGAAACAATCTTGTCTTTTGTAAATGGGCCACTCTTTTTTGAGGTTTCTAGGCCTCATTCTTACAACTTCACAAAACATCGCAGTGTCACACAAGTTCATCACCAGTCCTCCAAAAAAAAAAATCCCACAATTTATTCTTCCCCTGCAGCAACAGCTCACAACGCATTACATAAGTAATAACACACACGCGGATACATACAGTATCCACAGCCAACAACAGCAGCTCTTTCTGTAATCAATCAAGCAATGCACTTTCACCAAACACTTGGCGAAGATTCCACCTTCAAATACCACACAGATTCATAAACACACCAGTAATCAGTAGACCGCACAATCAGTCGTTTTCGTCCATAGGTTGAACACACGTCTTGTCAGTCAAATGGTCTTGTCTTCAGTCTCAAATACCTTTAAAGCTTCTCTCATCATTTTAATTTCTGTAAAGCACTTCGTGTTACATAATGTATGAAAGTGCTATATAAATGAATTTGCTTTGATCAATCGACCGCATTTGAAGCACTGTTTCAAACAAAACCGTTATCGCTGAGAGTGCAAACAAGAGACCAAATATCTACGTGGGGAATAGATCCTCAGACAATTACAAGTAATGATTCTACATTTCAAGTCGTTCAATATTCCCATCTGCATTAGTCATGGCTGTTGTGATGTCTCTGGGGCTACGGGGAGTCAGCCAGAGGCCAGACGAACTGGGCCATCATCATCGCCACCATGAATGCAAAAGTCTTTTTTTTATCTTCTTTGGACAGTCTCTGACCCAATGTCCATCCAATGTCCCTTCTTTCCACAATGGAAGCATCTTCTACCCCCAACGAATCCCCTCCGTTTTTCCAGTATCCAGCCTCACAACCTGACATCCTCCCCTAGGCCAACTCGGACAGGACAGATTAGGCCACAGTTATCGGTAATTTGCCCTACATGTAGTTTCTCACAAAACCTCTGTCCCTGTTCGCATTTTAATCTATCTAACAGTCAACCACATTTCCAGATACCCAAGTGACGTATACAACGGTAATCCTTTTTGTTGCTCTTTCCACTTCCCATTTCCAGTACTCGTTAGAAGCGCTTCATTGTTCTATACAATATTTGAACGTCTTGAAAATTGTCAGGCACCTGAAACCCTGATTGTTGGAGTCGAACCTGGGGACCCCAACCCCCAACCCCTAACCCCTAAACTCGAACCGGGGAACCTTAATCCAGGACTTTACCCTGGACTTTATAAACTGGACTTTAAGGACTCAAACCTTATCAATGGAATTCGGGGAAAGAAATGATCAGTACCACTTAATACAAAGACAAGATTGTTTCAAATGCAGTAAACTATATGAAATGTTCCAATTTTCACGGAATTAAAATGTTCTTTTCTGTAATTGTTTGTTTGGAGGACAACGCAGGTCCGTGTGGATCTCGAGGTGACAGTCAGTTGTCCAGGGGCCGGCCAGTGCCACCGTCTAAATGCCTCGGGTAAGGGGCAAGACAGTTAACTTGTCTTGGATGATCGGTCTCCGTCCGGTCCCTGGTCTGACAGTCGATCCTGAGATCCCACTTCTGACACCAGGCTTGTTTTGGAATTAAATCTTTTGTCATTTTAATGAAATCTTCGGAGAGACAGACAGAGAGGGACTTGCAGTTGCTTTGCCCTTCTCCCCGTCTCTGAAGAACAAACGCACAGTTAAACTAAAATGAGAGGGAGTTAAGGAAGAAAGGTCTCTTCACATAGTTATCTTGTCCTTGAGAGAAATGGGAGGCTGGTAGAGCCACTGAGAAGGGAGGAAAAAACAAGTAAGCTACTAGGTACATTTTGAAAAAGTCACACAAGCACAAACAACTACTGAAGTAATAAAAATCACACATAAACTACGGGATAGTATAAAAAAAAGAATATCGACTATATTTTGTCATAACGCTGCCGAAGACTGTACGGATCAAAGATTTGAACTCAGCTACTTCTAACATTTGTGTCATTCAAGATTTATATGGTTCTAGCTTTGCCGCAAAAAAAGTAATCCCGGAATATCTGAAGAAGACTAGATTGGATGAAAAGACAATATCGATGTGGCAGATGGGTCCCAATCCTCAGATCCACGAATGAGACTCTTGTCAACAGACTATTTGTCTTCGGATCATTTCTAAGTGGTGCATGTAATTACTAGTTTCAAGACAAAATAAATATCTAGATAGCATTGATCACTGGACAAACTGCTACATTTAGCAACCTATACCTTGGTCTGCACCGTCATCATAATCCACCCTCATCACTTTTGTCTCTGATGAATGAACATGAAAACGATGCCTTATGTGCCTTCCAACATGTATCCGAATCCCACGAGGAACCTTTCGAAACGGAATATACAACAAAGTTCCCTTGAGCTCCACTTCTGTCACTCTTCATGTCATACTATATTTAGAATTTTTTGCAGCGACATGTTATATACATCAGAAGGCTTTGATACGACAGAAAATCTATTTAAGTCAGTCAAAAACGTCTATTTTTCTTATTTCAAGATGGAGATGTCATGTTGCCAATATTCTGAATTACAAGAACTGCTTTTTTAAGTTATGCACCAATCTATAACACGACAGCTACAGTACTTGTAAATATATTAATCATATCCCTTAAAAGGGGCCTTATTTCTCTCTGTATGCAGCCCTAAACATAATTGCATTTGCATAAACGCACTTTGTTAAAGGAAATTAATTAGATAACATAATTAATGTGACATATTGAAATTCTTACTTTATTGATTTAACTGTCATACATAAAAGACAGCATGTGCATTAGGTTGTGTTAATATTCAGAAAGCACTGAAACATATGATCTGTTGAGTACTATTACCCAGCATGCCCCAGTGTGAATCTCTTATGGTTATGTCGCATTGTAAAAAATAATGGATTTAGTCTTCCACCTGTGTGAATGGAAAATGGAGACTTTTTTTTTTTTTTTTTTTTTTTTTTTTTTTTTTTACAATTTTCACTAATAAATGTCCATTCAGGTATTAGCCTGGAGATTCATTCTGAAGTAAGGGACTGGATAAAAGCAAATCAAAAATTTATAGCAAAACCCCTCCCCCGCCGAAAAAACAAAACAAACAAAAACAATGAGGGTGAGCAATAACTCTCGCAGACTTGGCTCTGAATCACAATTGTAGAAACTGGCACTGGTTGGTGTTGAAGCTTTTCAGCTTCCTGAGCACTTGATCCTAAGAATAATGAAGATAATACTGTTGTCATTCATTTCCTGGGTGTCTGACTCACTCAAAACTTGCAGATATTTTTAGAATTTTAGACTCATGTTTTACATTTTTGGTTCTGAGCCTGAGCTGTGATGAACGTAAATGTGAGTGCACCCCTGATGTCTTGCTCTGCTCCTGTGGGAAGACAAACTAATAAAAGATAAAATTAAAATAAAAAATAAAAAACAGTCAATAAGAAGAATGGGGACAGTGTGTACTAAGACAGCAAGGCTGCAGAGAGCGCAGATTAAATATTGACGTCTCCTGGAGCGGCCTCGCTGAGAGCGAGTAATCGCATGAATTTACAAAATCCACATGTATTTTTAGAAGCCAGCACACGCTTTAAGGGGCATCGCTGCGCCACTGTGTTTAAACAACCTGGAGTGTGTCTATGCACATTTATTCATGACATAACAGAGCCAGTCTGTGTACATTTGGGGCTTTACGTGCACAATTCACACTCTTTGACCACTTAATTAGGTACACATCCAATGCGATAGTCGTACTTATGATTCATTACAACACAAAATGTTCACAATTTAAAACAATTCCCAAGTGTTTTAAGAAAATGCCTGTGACATCCTTATGGCAAAATATCCCAAGGATCAAGAATTACAACACACTTTGAACTAGGGCTGCATCAAATATTTCGACAATCAAGAATTCTACCGATCACCAGAAAGATTAATCGAGTAATCGGATAGAAATTGCTTTAGCATTTTTAGATACAATAACATGTGCGTGTGTAGTGCAGGTAACACTTTTTTTCCACTTGGGGTCACCATTGTCCTAACGTTCTACTGCAGTATTTGCGACTGAGTGTGTATGGCTTTAAAAGGTGGGGCCTGGCCTGGTGAGTGACATTTGCATCAGCGAATGCGAATGTAGAGGTGGCTGGTGGTTAAGGTTGTTGAGTAACTTGGAGTGTTTGTTTTCTTACCGTTTCTTCAATGAAGCCATTGAAAGTGCACCGACGGCTGTGTCTAACCTTGACCACTTGCCGGGGGGTGTTACAATATGCTCAAATTGGCGATGGTAAGCTATATGAAATTAGCTAACATCGACACGTCGTCGCATACCTTGTGCTGGTGATCACAGATGTGCTGCTGTAGATTGTGGATGCTTGGGCTAACGTGTCTGCTTGCACTGATGTTCGAGCTTTCGTAAAAGCCAGCAACGTGACTGACTCGAAGCTGGCGTGTTTGATTGAGAACTTGCCCAGCTGTTCATTTCGGATAGAGAAGAAGAGGACTTTGATGGATTTGTGGATGAGGATTGATCAAAAAAATCATGTGAGTACATTGTTAAATACTTCAATAACGTACAACCGAACTCAGTTTTGCTCCCGCTGACTTTAAAAAAAAAAAAATTGTTTTAGCGTGCATGCATGCTACCATATATTTTAAGCTAGTGTATGTTTTACCATGCCTGCGCCCAATAATGCAGTGCGCCTTATGTATATGTTAAATACAGAAATAGACCCCGTAACTGAGACTGCACCTTTTAATATGGTGCGCCCTATGGTTATGAAAATACGGTATTTCTAATCCAAATATATATTTTTTTCCCTTTCTAATAATCGCAATGGAGTCTAATGCACTTTTCCAGCCTTCTCTGCCACGCTTTCATGCACTCCTGGAAGGATTCTTCAGGGATCCTTCACAGCTCAATTGCCACTGCCACCTTGATGTCTTCCACGTCTTCAAAACTGATCACCTTGATAATCCCCTTGAGCTCGGGAAAGAGGAGTGGAAAAAAAAAAACAAGAGCTTGGTGTGTAGATAGGTTGCTCCAGCATGGTGATTTTCATGTCAGTCAGGAACTGCCAGATGCTCAGGGCATTGTGAGTGGACGCGCTGTCATGGTGAAGCTGCCAGGAAGCCGCAATACTGTATCTCTCGTCTCTTCTTGCACACTGAACAAAGGAAACGCTGCAGGATCTTTTTTTAGACTTGCTGGTTGATTGTCTGGCTCACATTGAAGGGGAGATCTCGTATATTTGAAATATATCTTTTGTGACATCGATCCTGCAAGTTTTCGGACACATCTCGAATGTGGCAGTAGTTTGCAGTGGTGTGAAACTGCACTGCATCATAGTGAGAACTGTTTCTTTTGTCACACTCACAGACCTAAATAAGGCAACACAAATATTAGAAACACAACTTATCATGATGCCCTGCAGTTCTATACCACTATAACCACAACCATAAAAATATCATTCAACTAACAACTTAATTAAATCATTACTCTCTAATCATTATTGTCCTTGTAAAGCTTTACCAAATAAATGGAGCATATAAACACATACCGTGACTGAAAAGGCAAACAAAACTGAGTGACATTGTCAACAGATTTTGGAAGCATCATTGTTTGCATTTTAATTAAGCAGCATCTGCTTGTCTGCCCCCCACCTGCCAATATGGTCAGGTCACGCACTTGTCAGTTCCCGGGCACCCCAACAAACTACAGGTTACTTGCTACTATGTTCTTTTAAAAAAAAAAAAAAAAAATTTAGGAATTGTTTAATTCATGAGCACCCATACGCCTTTCTATATTGGCTGAGAAACGATTTTAATTTAACCAGCACAACTTTTGGGGGATTTATGGTAGTCCTATTTTAACAAGCAAACATTCTACTAGCTTTTCTGGTCATTACAGTAGTCAATTTATGCAGACAGGAAATATACAGACCAATCTCGTTCACTGGAACTCCTCCTATGTGACATGTCTAAGACAATCAAATTGTTCATTCAGATCAGTTCAGAATTATTTTTTTCGCTCCAAATATTTTTTATGTCAACAATGTTGCAACTCAAACTTCTCATATTTAACCCCTTTTTTTTTGTTTATTTAATATTGTACTGTACTTAGTTTTCCATTTTCAAGCAATTTAGGATATATGCTCTTCACGAGCAAGGCAAACTTTATTGAACATCAAATTTAGTGTGAAAATAACAAATATTGTTAAAATACAGTACTATGGAATTCTTTCTTTTTTGTGATGATCAAATATATGGGAGTAAATTATAATCCATGCTATACAGCCGAGCCTACTCTTGAATTTGATAATTTGTAAATGAGGACACCTGATATAAAATAATTATTGGTAGTAAACCATCATCGCATCCCATCATTTTTCCTGCTCAAGTATATGCTTGTATTATTGTAAATCGGTTTAAGCCCTGTCCTCCCTATTGGCTTCAAAATGTCCGATAATTGGCATCTGTATAACCTCGGGCATATCAAATACTGTACTCAAGCTATAGTGAGTAGCAATATAATGAGCGCCATTGATTTCCATGTGCAGCTTTCATGTCTCTATCATAAATATTTGATGCCCGGTTTGATTGGTGTGGACAGACTGGGATGGAAGTGAGTCCAGTCGGGATTCATAAGGGGGCGGGGCAGGCAGCCAGCATATGCATGTGAGTGCGTGAATGTGTGTGTGTGTGTGTGTGTGTGTGTTCAATGGGCAACAAGAAAAGCAAAGCGAGAAAGAAAGTGTGTCTTTGTAGAGGGTGCACTAATGACCCCCGTGTGAGGAGAGGGAGGAGCCAGCCCGATCGTTTTTCTTTCTTTCACCCACTGGCTCCCACCCTCCATTTATGAATAATTAACTTGGCGTCGGCGCATCGGCTTGGTGGCTCATTACCGACATTATGTACGGCCGTGTCACGAAAGCTTTCAATCAAGAGACATCCAATCATGTGCATCAAGTCATCTCCAGGGATGACAGACAGCGCGGTGTAGGGTGTGTGTGCGAGAATATAAGTGCTTGGGAAAGCACAATGGGCAAGTGGAGGATGAGCCCCCACTCCTTTAAGCAGCCAACCACAATGTGACCATATAAGGGCATGAGCTCGGTTTTAGGCTGCAGATTGGTGACAAGCTAGCGTCTACTCTCGTTTGCTAGGTAACTTTAAGGTCGTCTGGAGGGCGGGGTCATGACATCACTATGTCGGGCATCATTAAAGCAAAGGAATTGTCAAAAAGTCACTAAAACCTTTTGCCTGTGATGCAATTACTGACACTTGGAAGACTACCCGCAATATAGACAAAGGAAAATGGTAAAAATTAGGGATGCACAGATACCATTACTGTACATCTGTATAGTACTCGTATTCGTAAAAATGCACCGATACCACTTCACCGGCCTGACACGTACATTCTAGGTCGGAGCCATGTCAGCCGTGCGGAGATACTTTAAGGTAAACAAGGGTGACAACACTTTTAGCCGACTACAAATTAAGCTCTACCGTCCAGCAAGCACCAAGTTTCCGGCCCTGTTGCCCGCTCGGCTTCGCGTCGCTCGGTTCCGGTTTTATAAAGTGTAATTGCGCTACGTTGGGTAGTGTTGTGTGTGTGCCTTTAAGGAGCGCCACCTAGTGAGTGACATCAGGAACACGGCTGGTTAGTCTTCATGTAAGCTTCTGGACATAAGTTTTGTGGGCGGGCAAATCTTGAGTTTGACATCAATGGAGTAATGGGGATAGCGACAAGTTAGGACCAGAGTGTTCATTTTAACACCCGACACGCACGGCAATTGTTGCTGTCGCAGATACTGACGCTGATGACTCCACGAATCTAATAATCTGAACATGCAAAGCTGCACCAGAGTGAACATGGAAACACACACTGTAATGTCCCACTTCAGGAAGTTTGGTGTGGAAGGCACAGGTAAATCAATGCCGGACTTACTGATATAACTCCGATAAAGCAATTTAGCGGTAGAGGCTAATCAAATTTGAAATGTCTTACCTCTCCTTTCTTGACCGTCATCAGCTGACGTCGGGGCGTGGACTCTTCGTTGATGCTCGAGAGGAAATTCTGGGAGATGCGCAGCGCGTCCTGTAGAAGCGGGTGATCTGGGTGGCTTGTGGGAGTGTGTTTGAGCAAGTCCTGCGTGGAGAAAGGTTGTCATTTAAAAGCCAATCGGGTGCACTAATGCGGTAAGTAACAATAATATTTTATCCAACAAAGCACAGGATGTATAAGGACTCTCATATTAAAATGTACAGTCTAATTGTAAAACAACAACAACAACAAAATTGCAGTCTAAAGTTGCACGGAGACATTTCACAGGTGGGGGGGTGCAAATTCCCGAACCACCTCATCATGCAACATAATTCGTGTGGGCGGATGCTGTTTTACTTACATGAAGCACCAGCGTGCTACGTGTCACTCTGTCCACTGGTTTGTAAAGCAAAGCTGTTGAGAGTAAAGAAAAAGCATACGTTTCAACATTTTAATCCATATTGAAGTCAGTAAAAGGAGTAGAACACAATTCATCAAGATTACTGACCCTCGAGCGAGTTCTTGGCTGTCGGCTCCTTGCAGTCCTTGGGGCTTCTCACCTTCAAGTTCTGTTGGGGCATGAAAACAGTGAGCACGGTGAATTGGCATGAAAGCGTGGCATAGTTGCTCAATGAAGCTCTGGGTTCACCACTTCTACATCAACACAGCCACCCTCAGCGCCACCATCTTGCTCGGGTGGCTCAGAGTCATGCGTCACCACTCGGTCCATTAACAACGCTTGGAGATGAATACCTCATTGTGCATGTCGACAGCAGCCCCAATGCTATCTTAAAACCCACAGAGGATGATGTATAAAAGGGTTACATGCTTTGAAAAACTGGAAGCCATATTGCCTAATGAGCCATTAGACTGCAGATAACTACAGTTTGTTGATTCTATTAAGGTCGGAAGGGTGCAGAGTGGCACGAAAACAAGAATTCCCTAGAAAGGTGGTTAGGGTGCAGTCAAAGCTTATATGTATGTCATAGTGACTGATGTTGTACTTTAGTAAATTTTGCCATCCAATCATTCAATAACATTAAGATGTACTGTATTTTACTACTACTACTGCAACATGTAATTATGGATTTATGGGCTGATGACAATTAAACAAAAGAATGGGAATATTCATATAATTTGTGACGTTAATCAACAGTTGACATAATGTATCTCTGTGCTTCATCCCTTTGTCCATACTTTCACTGTCAATTTAGGCCCCAATTTTAAAACCCGCCCGTAATGTGACTTGATTACCTCTGAGATTTCGGCAAACTGCGTGTTGGCCTGGCAGCACTTCTCGGCCGTCTCCACCGCCAGCTCGTAGTTGTCCACGAACGCCCTGTAAACTCCTAACTGGCTGGCCTGAAACAGAGGAGAGCAGATGGTAAGTAAATCTTCTTTTTAGTGTCAACACTAAATAATACAAATACAAATAAAAACAAATTACGTGTAAATATTATCATATGATCTACTTGAAACCGCCATAACACATAATTGATCACATTCTTATCTTATAATAGTGCAGGGGTGTCCAAACTACGGCGCTGGGGACATTTGCGGCCATCCATCCATTTTTTTAGCAGCCCGCAACATATACAAAAAATAAATAAATAAAAACATTTGACATTGAGAGTCATGCCTTCCTCATTGTAATTTTCATTTATGTATGATGATGACACAACAACCGCATGCGACCACGGCAACCTCACAGGGTGCCTATTGCAATAGCCACTCACAGGAGTGTGTGACTGAAGCTATAAAAGCACATTTAGGTAGCTGAAATTCATCCCGAAAGCCAACAAAAGGACAATCAATTGTGCAGAACAAATGGCAAAATCAGTCACTAGAGCACCGTAGACGGGCTTAGTGCGAGAACCCAAATCTCACAGAAACCTACACGAGTGCATCGACCTACATCATTTAACTAATTGATGACTTCGTTGAAATGAGCGGGGATGTTTCTGATTTATTTCGGTCATTTGTCGGACCGCTGGGCCCGCTGAAGCATTTGCTTGCGATTGAAAACCTGACTGTGCATAAAATGGGAGTAATTAGGGAAATGGCAGGATACAAAAGAGACTACAGGTTAGCAAAATAATCTGCAGTAAGTGCTCATTGGGAGCTTGTCATTCTGGTTCTTTTTCTGGACTGTTGCAATTCATTTTAATTCTGTGACTCCAGCACTAACCAAGTTGAACTATGTGATTATTACTGCTCAGAACAAACCATTCATTCATTCATTCATTCATCTTCCGTTCCACTTATCCTCACAGGGGTCGCGGCCGTGCTGGAGCCCATCCCAGCTATCTTCGGGCGAGAGGCGGGGTACACCCTTAACTGGTCGCCAGCCAATCGCAGGGCACATAGAAACAAACAACCATTCACTCTCACATTCACACCTACGGGCAATTTAGAGTCTTCAATTAACCTACCCTGCATGTTTTGGGGAAGTGGGAGGAAACCGGAGTGCCCGGAGAAACCCCACTCAGGCACGGGGAGAACATGCAAACTCCACAGAGGCGGCGCCGGGATTTGCTATCCTTCAACTGCACTCACAAAATATCCTTCATTATATCACTGTCTATGGATAACACACAAAACGCATGATCTATCTCAATGACTCTCAAAGTGTGGTTCTATCTATTGGTATATGGACAATCACTGAATTACTGTAAATGTTCACACTGTGCATAATGGACAGTGTCTTAAACTTTTTTTCAAATCCAGTACAGTTCAGAAGTATTTACATTTTAAGTATAATACATTTGCATTTAATCTTTTAGAACAGTTCCTTTTTAAACATTTATTTAGGTACATTTTTATTTCACTTATGAGCGTGCAATACATTTTCATTGAACCGATGTTTTAAGCCCAGTGTTGATGTTCAAACTGTGCATATCTGTAATGTCTTATAATAATAATGTCTTACAATAGTAATGTCTTACAATAATAATAAATATACTTTGAAGGAATAAAACCAGTCTCATTTTCGATAAACACGTATGCAGTCCATTTTAATCTTGTACATGATGGTGGTACTTGGAGAGCTAAGTTCTTTTTTAAATTTTTTATTTGGTCTCCCAAGTTTGAGAACCACTGATCTAGCTGATAGCTTTAAAATGTCATTCTCTTACTTTATTTAGGCTTGACCCCAAACTTAACCACCCTCTGCTGTCACGGTGGGGTGTGACAATTGATTTAGGCAGGAATGTGTGGTCACAAGTTTTCTACACAATGTTTGCACTCATTATGTTAGCATTCAGGGATACGTGCTATGTGTCTTTAAAAAAGAAGCCTTCTTCAAAAAGTAATACATATATGTTGCACATATTTTCCTGCATTTTTTTAGTATACTTTGATTAAGTAAGCTCATATATGGTAAACTGGTTTAACATGCGATTTGTGCTAAGACTAGCCACAACTGTAGCCATTCTAATAGTATAAAATAGTAGTAAAGTCCAAGTAGTAACAATCACAATTAAGGAATCTCAAGTCTTGGCTACCTTCCACATTGCTAAACATGAACTTAAAGGGTTAAACGAAACAACACATATATTTAGAACGGTTCTGTTGTAGCCACAAATATACCAAAATAAAAGCATGTGGCAAACCTGGATTTGACTCATTGCGTTTTATATTACACAAAAAGTTCATTGAAAGCATTGAGTACTCTATTCCCTTTAGTTTAAAGGGAATATACGAGGCTAAATAAATACTATCACATGGCTTTCAACAATACTTGTAAGTAAACCCACCAAGTCCTACATTTTTTGATATTGTCTGTGTTTTATTAGAGGCTGGTAAAATGTAGCACAGCAATCATACATTACTATAAAAGAGGCAAGAGGCAATTTTATGATGCTTTGTCTCAGGGGTACACAAGTGACAATTTGACTGTGGAGAGGAGAGAGCCAGACTGTCTGTCAGCCACATTTAAAAACAAGCGTGTGGCTCCAGCGTCACCGTCATGGCTGCTTGAATTTCTGGGCTGAACCTTGTGCTCTTTAAAAATGTCGAAATGTTTTCAAAGATTTCAAATGAAAGGAAAACGTGACAGGCTGCCACAGAAGTCAAGGTGTGGATGAGAAAGTCAAACGCTGTGTTAAATGTGTGTGCAATGTGTATGTGAATAATGGGCTCTTTTGCATGATTAAATACAAGAGATGGATAAGTGAATTATTTGTTTTAAGGGAAACGAATATTAGCCAACATTGATTGAGTGGCAGTAAAGCCTATATGTGCCCACCCGCGCTGACGCCAACTCTGGAGCCATGCCAAGAAAAGGGAGCTTCGTTCGACTCTGCCAGGGCAACAAAAGGCCCCAAAGCAGCCTGCTCTCCATGTTTCATCCATAGAAAGCCTTGGCAAAACGTGACAAAAATAAAGGACTCCATCAGAAATGTGATATTAGATACTCTGATAAACTGAGAAAACTTAGCAAAAGTTAGAAAACGTATTCAGAAAAGACTTGAATACAGACAAAAACAAACAAAAACAAAAAAACAAGAAAAAACACTACTTTATGGACAAATACTTATTTCACGCAATAAAGTGCGTGAACCCAGTGGAAAGAAAAGCGGAAGTTTCAATGATGAAGAGATCATCAGGTAGTCATTAAAAATACAACAAATCATGAAGGTCCTTGTGGCGTTCCACACCATCTGTTCAATTAGCCGCGACCTCAGAGAAACTTCTTAGCATAACGTAGTGAGATGTATCCCCCATTTCTGCATATAAACGTTTAACAAAAAACTTCCCTTTAGTCGACATACAGCTTCCTGCTTGACTCTGTAGGGTAAAAGTTTGGCTTTGCGTCACTGCATGAAGCGTATCCTCAGAGGAGCAGCAGCGACGATGTAATTGAACCCTATTTTCAGCCTTCAAACACGTGCCTTGACACTCACGCTCATGACCTGTCACCGACGCTTAGCTTCTCTCCCCCCCCCCTTTCCCCCAAACCCTCCTCTTGGTTCGGATGTTTCATGACTCCTAAGCCTGTCAAAGCTATGAGCCTTAAATCTACTTGCCATCCTTACTCGGCTCGACATGACGCTCCTTAAAATCTCCGCCTATGTTCCTCGCTTCTTCGGCTCTCTTCTAATCTTATCCTCTCATACAGCCACCGTCGTGTAGACTTTAACTCTTATTTTTGTGGTAAAATGAGCGTATGAGCAGCGGCTGAAGGGAGAGGGGAATAATCTGTGCAAGTAAATACACATCATCAAGTACATGGGTGCACTAATGTGTACATAGAGTGTAAACATGTTTATGTGTCAAAGAGGAGTGAATGATTATACACTGTGTAGCTCGAAACAATCTTTAGGCTTACTATAATTATGTCATGTTTGAGTGAAAAATGGTGTCCCTAACTCTCATCAATTGGCCAAGCCGAATACATTGTAGTAGTAATGTGCCGTGCTGATACTATACAGGTGATGTAAACCACTGGTCATTGGTTGAGTATGTTAATCATTGCTGAGTCATTGTAGTATTTGTGAATACATGGAGAGAAAGGACAGAATCTAACATAAATGTTAACGTTATCTTAGCCTGCTGCTGTGACTAAACTCAGACACTGCAGTATCACACTCCATAGTGTTCACTTTGGAGCAGCAGCCTTTATTCTCCTCTAAAATAAAATAGAAGAAGAAGAAGAATCACCTTTATTGTCATGAACATGCATGCATGCACACAAAAGTTGTTCACTGTATTTTACTCGTCACAGTGAACACTTTATAAAAACAATTTTTGAATTTGGACATACAATATGCATCCTGGACTGCATTTACAGCAATACAGTCATGTGAATACAGAGACTCCTTGGTCTTGTTGGAACGCATCGTAGTCTAACGCGGTAGTAAAGTCATAATTACAGTAAATATTTATGTGAATCACAAATCCAAACCATTAATATAAAACAATCAATTAATGAAAAACAGTAAATAAGGCAGTCACTGAGCGTGCCTTCATGTGCAGTGTGATGATGTATTCTTAGTTCACTGGGCGCGTTTCGTAACCTCTAAACCGCATTAACCGAGGACCTCCTGCAGAGCCAATAACCACGACGGCTTTCAGCTACTGTTGCAGGTACAATGGCTTTCTAGTACTTTCTATAGGTCACGGGCTGTCTGTTCAGCAGATATCAGGTCATATTTTAAGCCATGACATTTTAGTCCATCTGCTTCACAGAGGTCAAGGCCATTAAACCCTGCCCAGCGTTTTTTTTTTTTTTTTTTTTTGCACAGTCGGCCAATGGAGATGGGAGATGTAATTATTTTACCGCTGCGTCGTCACTTTTGGACTAAACTGCAACATTGCCCTCAAGCAGTTTACTGAGATTAATTTCTGGCTGAGTGAAGGCGATCTCATTATAAAGTAAGGTAATGTGACTATAAGACGGCAGAAAACAAATATTCTACAAATAAGAGTGCAAGATAGAAAGGGAGAGAGAGAGAGAGGGAGGGAGCTGTGTCTTCGAGACACAAAGCCCACATAGCAGCGACGGTCTCAGCTGCATGAGGCAAAAAGGCAGCATTGTGAAACAAGCTTGCGCCTCCCTCTGCGTGTGTGTGTGTGTGTGTGTGTGTGCGTGTGTGTGTAAATCAATGTGTGCCAGAGCATGAGAGAGTGTGAGGGTGAGAGAGCGAGACAAAAAAGAGGGCCGAATGAGGCCAACAGCAGTGGGTGAGCAGCAGCATTTGGGAGAGAATTAACAACCAATTCATTGTAGGTTAATTGAGCCGCTGTGCAAGTGATTAAGGAGAGCAGTGTACATGTGGCTCTGACATCATTGACAGAAGTAACTGTGGGGCAGACACAGCATTACAGTTTGCGAGGAGGGTAAAACAGAATGATTGAAGTGAAGAGTGTCACTATAAGACAGTAATGCTCAGTTTTGACTGACACTGAGGTACGTTTACGATGGTGGCTGCAGTTGTGTAAAACTGAACTCCATCATACTAAGCGTGGAAGCATTTCTTATTATTTTGGTAACCATAAAGAGTACTTTATATACAATTAAAGGAGCAACATAATACAAATTTCCCCAATCTATACATAAGCTGTCACCTTATCGTGAGGGCGGGGTTTGTGTGTCCCAAATGATCCTAGGAGCTAAGTTGTCTGGGGCTTCACGCCCCTGGTAGGGTCACCCATGGAAAACAGATCCTAGGTGGGGGACCAGACAAAGCACGACTCAAAGACCCCTTATGATGACGACAAACAATGGACTCAGTTTTCCCTTGCCCTGACGCGGGTCACCCCCTCTGGAGGGAGGCCTGGAGGTGAGGCTCGAAGGCGAGTGCCCGGTGGCCGGGCCTGCACCCATGGGGCACAGCCCGAAAGGGTAACGTGGGTCCCCCTTCCCATGGGCTCACCACCTGTGGGAGAGGCCATAGGTGTCAGGTGCAGTGCGAGCTGGGCGGTGGTCCGGTTTGATGGCCTCAGTATTGCATCTCTGCTTTTTGCAGATGATGTGGTTCTGGTGGCTTCATCAAGCCATGATCTCCAAATCTCACCGGAGCGGTTCACAGCCGAGTGTGAAGCGGCTGAGATGAGAATCAGCACCTCCAAATCTGAGACCCTGGTCCTCAGTCGGAAAAGGGTGGCGTGCCCTCTCCAGGGATCTGATTTGGATGCCTCCCGAACGCCTCCCTGGTGAGGTGTTCTGGGCACGTCCCACCGGGAGGAGACCCCGGGGACGACCCAGGACACGCTGGAGAGACTACGTCTTTTGGCTGGCCTGGGAACGCTTTGGGTTCCACCCGGAAGAGCTGGATGAAGCGCCTGGGGAGAGGGAAGTCTGGGCGTCCCTGCTAAAGCTACTGTCCCCTCGACCCAACCTCGGATAAGCGGTAGAAAATGGATGGAGAGTAACTGGTGAGTAACTTCTTCTTAAAAAATAAATAAATAAATAAAACCTGAGCATGAATGTCAAATGCTCAGAGTCCATACACGCCTGCCCAAAAACCAAGAACACATGCATTGGGCCGTACAGAAACAATTTACTTTATTCACTCAAATGACTAAATAAAGAAGCCGTTTACTGACCAGACTTATTGAGTGTGTGTGTGTGTGTGTGCGTGCGTGCGTATGTGTGAGCACGCTGCGAGAGATTACAGCATGGCACATATCCCCAAAGAATTGCAGTGATTTATGACCATAAAATAGGGCTAATGTTGCCAGATGCACTGCAGAAACAACAATAGAAACATCTGCAACTTACCGCAAGGTATTTTCTCAAGTTAGAAGTGGGGTGAAATATCCAGCTTTCGGCAGTCACAATTTAAGAGGTGTCACAAAACACCTTTTGAGTCATTTTGATAGGCACGCGAAGGCTTTGTGTGCGGTCATGTGACGGCCGTGTGCTAATTGGTGAATTGGAGTCAAATGACACTCGAAAGTCGAAGATGAAGTCTGAAAATAGATTGCGCGCACAATAATGGATAAACAAAAGTAGCGAGCGGCATGCCGATCATTGTAACGGAGTAAAGGTATTGATTCCTCTCACGAATACTCAAGTTAAAAGTATGGTGCATTCAAACTACTCTGACAAGTAAAATTTATCCAAAATGTTAACTTGAGGAAATGTAACGGAGTAAAATGTAGCGCATTACTACCCACTTCTGTGCATTCCTCACAGTCCAGTTTTTGGGGTGTACTAGCCTTTGTCTCAGAATTTTACCAGGTTTAAAGTGTTCCGTGATGCTGTGAAAGTCCTGTTCCAATACAATCAAATTTGGCTATGAACAGCTGCAGTGTTTTCATTTCGGTCTACAGTGTCCACAGATCAGGAAAAGTAGCTGTGACCTGCTCAGTGTCTGATCCCCCTCGTCACTTTGATTAGCAGCTGCGGCAGGCAGTTCCAAAAACACACACAACAGAATCTTCAGTCACTCTTACGTTCTGCTCACCAATTTTTGGAAGAGATCCCCAACTCTCTGGTGGTGGCTCCATTGCTGGACACGGGGCAGGAGTCCATCGTAAAACTCCTTGTGGATCTCGTAGAGCTCAGGCACTTTGAAGAAGATGGTTTCGATCTGGGACACGGAGAGCACAGGCTGCGACGTGGTGGCCGCCGCTTTCAAAGGCTTCATGGGCTGACAGGGAAGGAAGGTGCAGGAAAGAGGTGTGAACATGCTTCAGGTTTATGCTCCACTAAATATGGCCAATATCTGTTAGCAAACAAACAAACAAAAAAGACTATACATGAGCTATGAAAACACAGTGTTGTGTGTGACCTATTTGTTCTTAAACCGGGTCATCTGTAACTCGAGGTTCCACTGTATTTGTCTCTCAAAGGTTTTGAGGTTATGTCCCATGTTGTTCTATGGTATGGGTGTGACGTTTGACCAGTTCTCGTCAACCCGTCCCTCTTTCACTTGCCTCCAACCATTTAGGGCCCTACCTGCCCTTGGGACTTGCCCCTGTTTTAAACAGTTTGATGATTGGTTTGTATCAAGAGCATTACAGTAGAGCATTTGGTCGGCTTGTCTGTCTCACAGTTCTCAAGTTCTGGGTTTGAATCTCAGATCTGGCCTTCCTGTGTGGCGTTTGCATGTTCTCCCTCTTCTTGTGTGGACTTCCTCCCAAATTCCCCCAAAAACATGCATGTCAGGTTCATTGAGGACTAAACTATGTGTGAATATGAATGGTTGTTTGTTTATACAGTACTCTTGCCTTATGTCAGCCAATTTGGGACAAGAAACTATGAGACTACTGTCATCGTCTTTGCTATGCTGCTGTCTTGTTTCCTTACCGGCATTGGGATTTCAGCCAAAGGTAACTTTCACAAGGTTTTCATGCACAACAACTTTTATTAACATGGCTCAGAAGAGTTTTAAAATAACTCTAGACTACAGCAGACCAGATGAGTAACTGATCTCCCAGAGATTGCTAAATGGAGGAAATTAGTACTGTGTGTGTGCGTGTGTGTGTGTGTGTGTGTGTGTGTGTGTGTGTGTGTGTGTGTGTGTGTGTGTGTGTGTGTGTGTGTGTGTGTGTGTGTGTGTGCGTGCGTGCGTGCGCGGACTCTCACCAGTAGCAGTGCCTCCAGGTGACTGAGGTATGTTTCTTCGCTGGCCAAAATCCCAGACAGGACCCACTTCCTCATTTCCAAACCTTTTTCCAGGTCACATTCCGTCTGCAACAAACATAGCGCATTAAAATGAATGCCTTAGTTTTTGTTGTTGTTGACAAAACATGTGGGATTAACATTGTTCAATAACAACTAGACATAATCAGAAGGTCTACACTTCTTCGAGAAATTGTTCATCCTCACTCCCCCGCCGTAGGTCTGGTCGAAGCTCGCCGAGGAAAACGAGCATGAAAGAAAACAGACAGACGGATAGAGAGATTCCTCGGGCTGCCATTGTGAACTTTGAAATAACTCAAAGAGGCAGGATGTCCCAGAGGAGGAGGAAGGTTGGTGTATAAATACCTGTGTGTAGCTGAATGAGAACGCGTATAGACACACACACACACACACACACACACACACCTCAGGTTGGAAGCATCCCGTCCTTTAGGCTACATGGAAGAGGAAAGAGGGAGGATGAAAGAGAATGAGATGGAGAGTGAGAGGGCACACACACACACACACACACACACACACACAAAAGAAAGACATATACAGTACAAAAACCTGGCAGCATTTTGTTTCGTCAGTTGAGACTGAAAAGAGAGATGGTGCATAAGTTTAGAAAGAGGACTGACAAGTGAATTTGTAAGTCCCCCTCTGGGATTTACTGTTTGGAGTGTGAACAGAGTCCACAAGATTTACCCCTCAAAAGTGTTTATCTCCAACTATCGGGTGTGCAAACATTCTGAAATACGCCAGAAGTTACACAGGGACATTGTTGATATCTGCTTACACATCCATCACATAAGGTGTATGTATTTGGGGAGGAAAAAGAGTGCAGAGACGGAGTGGAATGGATGTCAACTACTGTGTTTTTCTTCTCAAAAAGTACAATGCATAGTAATACACAGTGGCAATCAGAAGAGTACTCGAACCCAGAAAAAAAAATGTTTCCCCCCCCTCAGATTAACTTTTGGAATTCTTTCCTGCTTTAGCCAAGTTAGATTCCTCAACTTGTTTTATTGATATTAGTAAAATAGCAGAAAAAAATACATATTTTACATATTTCTAGATAACTTTCTTGAAAGGCAAAAGTTGCCATATTTGTATGGACTTTTTAATTACTTCTATACACATAGTTGGGTCTCCATTGTGCCCGCCCACACATCAAGTATGAAATTAAACAACTAAGTAAATAATTTGTAATCTTTCTTTGTGAATTTCTGAAAATGCATCTGAGCTGGTTACAATTGTTGTCCGGGTGTGGAGGGGTGAACGCCTGGTGCGCTGGAGGGAAGCTCCAGAAGTCTCCAATAACACCACAAAAAGTTGCTACATTTGTTGCTCATCACTTTTCAACAAAAATAATGACTGGAGGGGTCGGAAAAGTAAATATAGCAACAATGACTAAGGAATGAAAGGCATGAATAAAACCTCTCTCTCATTCTTGATCAACAGTTAGGCCTACGACTAATGTTGGTCACTATGGTGGGACTTAAGCATTTTTTTGAGGTGGTATTTAATGTATAAAGTTTAAGAACCACTGCTGTAGAGTATAATTTAAATAAAATAATGCACATTTTCCTCCCCTCTATCTCTGTTTACATTAGCTTTGATTGTTTATTCATGAAGTCATTCTTCTCACTCTCGCTGTTATTCTTTCCTAAGTGTAGGGTAAATGGTACTACACTGTATGCAACAATCCTTCAAGAAAAATTCGAATTGGGCATTATGTGTAAACATTCTGAGATAAGTGAAATGGAAAGGATTTTGAAGGTGAATAAGTAATGTAAACGTGATTTGTGGTGGCTTTTAAAAGTATTAAATCACATTCTAGAGAGCGGGGTTAAAAGGAACCGCCCAAAGCAGAATTGGGGACCCGATAACGCTTTGTGAAAGAGTGAAAAATGAATGTAAACCCTGCTAAGCTAAATGGGTCACCTGGAGCTAGATGTGAGATTACCTTGACAGAACAGTTTTGGAAAAAGAACACAGGAGTCCACTGGAAGCATTACGAAGATCCAAAGCAAAACACCAGGAGGGAATATCCAGACACAATAACAAAGGTGGCAGCCATAAAGAGCCCAGACACAGACGAGGATATACCCACATCTCCAGACGTATCATCTTTTATTCATTGACCTCAACCTTAATGAGTCTATCTCTAGCTTCACACTATGGTTTCTTCATCGTAAGGGTGTAATAAAACACCATATTGGGCTATATTTAGGTTTGTGTGTCAATGTTTTCACTTGTGAAGCCATTAGGGATGCAAAATATACGAGGTATATGCGGTAGATGGAATAAATTTGGCCTACGGTACAGATTTGGACTCTTATCGACCAATGGCGATAATGCTTGTTGATGACGTCATTGTATCTGCTTCAGTGTGAAAATGGCCTAAAGTGTGAAAATGGCCTAAAGCACGTCTGACCATGGAGTTGGAGGAGCTGCCAGCCAAATCTGCATCTACATCAAAATAATACCGCAGCTAAACATTATGCTTTCTCCTCTACGTTACTAATTGTCGCCTACATGGTGGCGAACGAGCTACACTTCAGAAAAGTATCGTTATCACAAAAGGAGGACGAAGAGTAGCTCGAACAGGAGAAGACGGAGAAGCCATGCTTAGAGCTAAGCTCAAGTGAATTGCAGAATAGCAAAACACCAGAATAAGTGCTTTGGTGGTACAGTACGTTTTAAACAGATGTCTGGCTGAAATAGCGTTACACCGTAGAGTAATCAACTATGAATGGCAAATTGGCAGGTAAATTAAAAGGTGCCAAGAGAGAATATAATACGACTGCCACACAGCAAGCACACACGGCGGGAAACTGGAAATAAATTTGTACGTTACTGCATAAATCAGCCAGGAGAAACCAATAACGTCAAACATATATTAGATACTAGCTTAGCTGAGGGACCATTACTGTATTCAGAAATACTTCCATTATAATTGTTACGCTTGTGTTTATATCGCGATATACACTCTTACTGTGAAGGGAATCAATTTATACTGCAATATGAATTTTAGGCCATATCACCTAGCCCCAGATGGATGATTAAGTGAAAAAGAATACAATTTAGAGACATTCACAAGAATTGAAAGAACAGAACTTGTCTTCCATCCGATCACAAATAATATTTTTGGGGAAAAAAAGGTAACTTTCACTTTAGTCGATCAAGGAAATGTATTCAAATGCCCATCACACAGCATAGCAACTGCAGCTCAGAGGCACATTTGGAAAGTGACCAGCATCGATTGTAATAACATTATTGCCAACCTCTGCCTCCATTTCCCCGCAGACTGCAGGAGAGCGTCAGCTCCGATAAACACTCAAATTGCAATCCACGCGCCGTTATGCACTTTATTAACCGTTCAAAATTTCTATTTCTTGCAGTCTAAGCTGTTTAGCATCCCACTTCTGACAGCCCTTGCTCGGTGAAATCCCTAACGAGATTGCTTCCCATCTTTTGGCGTGTCTGCTCTGTAATGGAGCCGTCACAGAGACATCCGCAGCTGTAGGAGGAAAATAGTGTTGTTGTTGTTTTTTTCCTAAACGTGGCATTACTTCTGCTTATTTAATTTCATATGCACCACATATTTCACAGTGGATTTTGGAAAGGCTGTTCAGGAGCAGAAGTGTACAACGACGCATATGAGCAGGATGCTAACTGCAAAACTGGTGGTACAGACGTGTTGTCTTTACTACTCCACAATGATGTTTATAGAGCGTGACGTGAACTATAGTTGCCAATCACGTGCTTTTGGCTTGAGGAGGCGGCAGTAACAACAGATGAGTGAACTGAAAAAAATAGTCTGTCACATTAATTGATTTAAATTGTCTTCTATTTAAGAAGAACCAGTAAAGGGGGGGGGGGGGGGGGAAGCCAGGCTCAAGCAGGATCAAATGGCTTGCTCTCTTTTTGGACAAGCAAGAATTCCGCCCGACGGCAACAATATCCTATACAGACTCATCCATCCATCCTTATCCTGTGCAGGGTGATATGGAGTACTGAGTCTATCCCAGCTGACTTTGGGCACACAGGGACAAAAAAACGTATACTTTCTTAGATGGGGGTTAAAAATAAAATTACAAATGTCCACAAACAACTGGGTTTTATAAAAATCTCTGTCTCTACCATTTTGGCCAGTGAGAAGCCTAAAAAGCTGACTTGAATGCACATTCTGACGCCTCCATTCCTAGTGGTTTAAAATTTGCACTCGTCTCTGCGGAGCCCAGAAGACAACATGAAAATCGATGAAAACACAAGCCAAATAGGTCAGTTTTCCTCATCAACACACAGATTCTCTTTTTTTAAGGACGAAGGTTTACTTGTGGACAAAACCTCAAAAGACAGAAATTACGTGTTCATGTGGACATAGCCGCCCGGTATGTGAACCACTACAGTACCAATGCCCTAGTAAAAATCAAAGTTCACAAGAGAAACGTCATGATAGAAGTCCATATTTTATTTAAACTGGGGGAAAAAAGCCACAGAGCCCACGTCGATTATCTGACCATGGCCTTTCTCTCAGTTAGATTATGGCGAGAAGCCACAGTTAAAAATTACATGAGCACTATTTCAGTTGACGATGACTCACCACAGTGACGTCATAAAAGCCTCAGATCTACAATGAGCCAATCTCAGCTTGTATGAGCTCTGACTCAGTTGGAGAAGCAGACTGGTGGAGGGGTGGGAGGCCGTCTGTACAAGGGCAAATCAAGGTTGTGCTAACTCCATTCTCGTGACACTGACTGAAAGAGTGTCAGGCTACTGTGAAAGATTTCATCCAATGGATAATAGTTGAACTGTGTAGGCTAAATTCCCTTCAAAATATCTTCTCTACTCACTTACTGAATGTTTATATACACAACTTAATAAAAATGAGACCGGTCAAAGGTGGGCTGCAGTGAGACTCCTCATTTATTGGCAGGACCGAGACATCAATCAAGCTTGCCGACTCACAGCGAGCGGAGGCCGACGGGGGGGCGGCGTCACTGATATTGCTTCATGACCACTGATGCGATTACTTCCTCCAAGGGCACACAGAGGCGCTAGTAGCCTATTCCAATCCCCCATGACACCCCTCCATGCTAAAGGAAGCTAGTGCTCATTCTGGGTTGACTAAATCAAGCCCGATTAATGGTGCTGACCCTGCGTTCAGGTGTGTTTCCTTAGCAACCGTTTCATCACATGTCATAGATGGTTTCTCTCTTGGACATGAAACAGAGACAGCGGTAAATTTGCCTATTGTCTTGAGAAGAGAGACAGCCCGCCTCTGAAAAGGAATGACTTCCACCTGCAGATGACAGCTCCTGAGGCTGCAAGTCAGACAGCAATCCTCCCAAATGGCAGATTCGATTCCTTGTCAATTTACAGCTTTTTGATGAGACTGGATTCCTCCTTTGACCTCAATACATCCAGGAAGTAGGCTAATCTTTTCTTACAGGTGTTGACAATTATTGTAATTTAAGAGCCAGCCAACTCACAACCGTACAGTTAAATAGCTGTAGGGTTTAGGCCTCAGAAATCTGGATATATATTTCATACCTATAGTTCTCTGGTCCATCAGTTGATAGGTTAATAAACTCGGTCTGTTTCCCCTCTGGTACGGTTACGATTTCATATTGTCAAAATAAAATAAAACCCATGTAAAATGGTCCCCTTCTATTTAGGGTCGGTGCCTGGCGTGGACCGCATTGATGCTAAAACAAGTATAAATTGTTTGATTTACACAAGTTGGGAACGTTGAAGATCGGCACTTCAAACAATTATACGTACAGAATGGTACTTTTATTTATGACTGTGGTGGTTCACATCAAAACTGATTCATTCAATTACAACAAATTACAAGTGATCTGATGAGATTTGACATAATCTGTACAACATTTGAAATGGGATTTTCATTGTTAAATTCATATTGCTGCGAAATGTCCAAACTAGATCAGGGATAGAACTTTGTTTAACACAACAGTTTCTGACCCTGCAAATCAAATCTGACCAGCTATTCTAAAAGGTGAATTATAAACATCTGGATCTACCTTTGGACCATCTTTGTAAGAATATATAGTAACTGCGCATTATAAAAAAATCCAAGTTAATAAATCAAAAACTGTAACCAGAACGGGGCAGTTGCATACAAGCAAACTAATAAACTGATCCAGGTCCATGGCCATGCAGAGTTAATAAAATAGGGAAACACAAAGTGACACACTGACCGACTTGGAGGACTCCAGCGATCCCGAGGACAGGGTGTCCCGACTGCTTCGGCTCTTGGAGCTCAGGTGAGGTGAGGAAGAAGGTGAGTCGTCAATGTACGGCAGGATGTCGTGGTGCCTCCGCTGCTCTTCCGCACGGTCGGCGTCATAGCCGTAAGACGGCGGAGTCCCGGTGTAATGGCCATCTGTCATTGGACACAACAAACCTTGGTTAGTGTGTAGAAGGCAAAAGATGTTGCAACATCGTTAGTTAGCTACCACCCAGTGTGAAAACAAGAGTTAGGGTTTGTCGGTTAGTTAGTTTTTGCGTAATGCTACGAACTATTTAAAAAAATGAAAACTATACGAACCAATTTCCATGAAACACGGTGGACAAGTGTCACATAAACATAGACCACTTAGTCACGACAGAACGTTGTACTTGTCCACGTTTCTGCCTTTCCTACAAACAGCACAGGTTTGACACCCAAGCCAGTGACCTAATACCCAGCCACAACTCATGCGAGGGGGAGATCCCTGATACGAGTAATTGAAAGTCACAACAGTCACAGTGGAAGGTTCCCCTGCCCCATAATAAAAACTGGTACAATGTCTTCACCCTTCGTGAACCACGAGAATGACCGGCAAACCTACAGAAGGACAAACAAACTGAAACAGCTCAGCCTTGGTAGACATCTGAGACCAACTGATTCCAGTTGTTTCCATATGAAAACGTAAAGCCTTGTGAAGACTTTGAGAGCAGACACTTGCCAAGACCCACTCCAAGTACCAACGTGACAAGATTTTTCGAAAATAACAGTCTGTTTTGCGGAATGGCCACTTCAACAAGAGTCCAACGCATTAAGAGTTTTGAAAATTGGATGAGGGGTTCCGGAGAAATTGAGGGGTTTTTTTGTGTTGGAAAAAATGGCCTTTTTTGTGTGATATCACCAATAGAAAATCTGGTCAAAAAACACCAAATTAGAGTAAACCAGTATAACAGTATTTCTCAAGATATGTCCTCGATACTTTCATTTTGTCTGCTACTCAAGGAACCCCTTCTCCGATTGGCTGACAAGTATCAGTTAAAAATATCCACCAATAAGCTTGTATGGGCTGAAGGGTCTCAAAGGGTTCTCCAAGCTGATGCGTCAAAATTACATGACGTTTAAAACGGCGTCATTTGCCCTAAAATCTCGACTTAAATAGCACAAATGGAACATTATTGATGAAAAGTAGTAGGTCATGTACTTTAGGAAAAAAAATGTTTTTTCATGAATGTATTTAACACGGAGGATTTTAGAGGCATTTCAAGTGCTCGTTCCATGTTTATTTTAGAAAGTTCCACAAAGATGGCGGCGACTTGTCACACTGCTACTCCAAAGTGGGTCAAATAACCTCAATCCTGAACGAGCTCTGTTGCTTAAGTAAAAGATGCCTTTGCACTCTTTCGGCAGTGACTGCCGTTGCTTTCTCTGCAGGAAAATAAGCGTTTGGCCAGTAGAAAGTGTCTATCATTATGCATACCCTTAGCAAAGAGAAACGGGCAAGAAAAACAAAAGTCATTGAGCTGGTTGCAGAACAACTACAACCTCTACACGCTTTTGTGTGTCACAACCATCCTCGCTGGAGCCCAATGTTGTGGTTTGGTGTGCTTCCACACACACACACATACAAAGGTTTTTGGTGTGTTAAAATAGTTCTGAACTCCAGGGGGTGAGAGTCAGCAGTTCTGGAAATGCAGTGTGTCACAGCTGAGGGGAAGACATCAAGTATTCTTGAGAGAGTCACCGAAGATATTTTGCTCACCGCCTCTCACTACTCTACTTTCAACAAAGCATCACTTCTCACAAAAGCTGGCCTGCCCTCCCATGTGCGGACTAATTACAAACACTGTGCAGATAAGAGCAAGAACTATAGCACTAAGTAGAGCACAGACCTTCGACAAGCTCAGGACCTCGTAAATTGGATATGGACTAAGTTGCACACCTTCAGATTTACTATTCACTGAGAAATCAAGGTAAACAGAAAATTCTCTTCTAATTTTAACACAGGTTTATTTGTACATACTGTAAGTCAAAATACACTATAGTCCATCACTAGCCTACGCTCAGATAGTAGTAAACTCATACCGTACCACTCTAAATATTTTTATGAAAAACACTTCTAGGTCATAATAATCAAATGAGAAACTGTAAGTAAAGTGAAAACTGAGCTTGCCTTCTTGTCCTCTGTGACAGCATGCCACTGTGCTAACTAGTTAATTGCACGCCATTTGTAACCTTGAAGCTTCAAAGCTATGTCTGGACCCTGGTAAAACGAGGACCCCCTGTACAAGTGAAAATTGATCTACATTAAAATTTGATGATTCTCTTCTTGCCCCATCCCTCACACGTTCAAGTTACATGCATATGTTAAGTACTTTCTGCGTTAACAAACAAGTAGCAAGAAAAATCCATTGGTGATTGTAACAAATGTTGAGTACCTTTAAAGTGCCTGTCTCTCTTGAACGTTACAGTACGTTTATACGACAACAACCTGGCAAAAACAGACAGGTTTTTGTAAGTTTTACTTACATTTGTATGGTGGCCTGGAAGTGCAAAAAAATCTAACAAATTGTGAAACACTTGAACATTTCAGGAACCACAAAAACAAAACACAAAACACTAACATTTCAGGAAACAAATTAACAAAAGACGAAACACTATCATTTCAGGAAACACAAAAACAAAAGTGCCAGAACAACACAGTTTTAGTCTGTTTTCAGTTCAAAACAGTCTTCAGTTGACGCCCCCTCAGGGTTTTATTCAAGGACACGGAGTCATAAGGATGCGAGGTTAGAGCCGCCAACACAGAGCGTGGCGGAAGACCAACTCCACCTCCTTAATGTCGGGTACCCAAAAGAGATGCAAAAACAATGTGCATGCGTGTGTGTGTCCAGGGTACATGTGACCTTCAGCCCACCCACTGTTTGGTCCAAATACTCGGGACATGCTGTAGGCGGCGGCTGCCCACAAGGTCTGCCATGCAGGACCAACATAAAGGCTGCGGTTGTGTGTACGTACGTGCACGTGTGTGTAGTCAGCCTCTATCCGCAAAGCCAAACCTTGAACCAAACCAAACAGACCCGTACTACTTATTGTTCATTCATTTTTGTCCTTATTTTGCCGTTGTACTGTCATCTTACCATTATTTCTCACAAGTCAGTCAGAGAATAAGTTATTTAAATGCAATATTGCGGTTTTAGAATTGACTCGTGGAATTTATAAAACACAAATGCGAGTCTGGAAATATCTCTCCATTGCCGTTTCTCCAAAATAGCTGCACAACTTCATATTCCATCCACCTAGCTTTGGAAAAATGTTGTCACAGGGACACACTGAGGTCGTGTGTGTTTGTAAGTGGAATGCCTTTTAGTGCCTGCAGGCCAAAAACAGAGCATCCACACATTTCTTTTAAAGCCAGTGACCACCTCGTGTTTGGTTTTAAAACAGCACAGACTGAGAGCTCAAACCACAATTGTGAATAATAATGCTCAAGTGTCAAATAAATATGGAAAGAAAACGTGACATATGAATCACGGCGGTGCTGAGAAAATTACAGCACTTTTGAGGAATGTCTCTCCAGGGCAATGGCTAAAAGCTTAAAACATTGGAGGTTTTGTCTTTACTAGTGACACTAAGCCACCCAGAAATTTGCCCCACCCCCCCTCCCCAAAATTTTTTATTTCGATGATAAGAATCTAAGTTTTTTTGTTTCCTGAAAAGCAAAATCAATTAAAAAAATAGGTTTTAATTAGAAATGGATGATGCTGTATACCTACAAGTGCTGCCAAAAACATGGACGGGGAAGTAAAACAAACAGAAAAACGTGATTTTTGTCAGAACTTGGCTAAAAAGAATAAAGAGTAGGAGAGAATGTAATTTTTTTAAATATTATTTTTCTTTGCATTTTTATGCTAAAAAAAAAATGAATTAAAAAAATTGGGAAATATAATTCCATGCACAGGGCTGACACTGCACCCAGCCAAAACCCAGAATTATGAAGTAATCATATTAAGCAGTATTTTTTTTTTTAATTCACAAAAAGTTTGGGGTTTTTTTGTTTGTTTTTTGTTCGTGAGGAAAAAATGCTGAAAAAAATCAGGAGTGTTTTCTGAATAATAATTGAACAAAAATGCATTTTTTTCAGACACAAGATTTAAAAAAAAAATAATGTATGTTGTTTCTCAGATAAAAGTAGTACAAAGTTGGAGAAACAAACAAAAAGACCTTGTACATGTATTTCCTCAAACAGCAACAGTAACACAAAACTACTCCACAAAATATTTGTGTGTACAATGTGCATCCCTATATTTTTTTTTCATTTTCATTTCAGTTGTTTGGCAGTTGTCAACGACTTTGTATTGCCACCTACAGGACTGTCAACGGAAAATTACATTTGTATTTTTTGATGTTAATAACAACATTATTGATTTTAACAACATTTGGCTATTTCTTGCTGTAGTACTAGCCGGTAATCCAAGAGCCAGTAATCTACTACCTTAATGTTCGGCCTTGCCAGATGACTTCGTTCTACTGAGTACCTCTGTTTGTTAGGTGCAATGTATTAATGAACAAGTGCTGAAAATGTGAGAGCGTAAATTGGAATTTCCAGTGACGGAGTAACTGATCTTCTCCAGGCAAACATGATGCTACGGTCTGTCCACATTTGACCTCATTCTTCCCTAAAGCTGCCTCTAACGCCGCCATGAGTCAACAATTCATCTCTCACACTGCATGTCTGCATGTTTAAGCATCCATGCATACATCTCACTGCCTCTTTTTTTTAAATCCGATTTGCTGTTGTCGTTTTCCTCACTGTGAAAACTCTGATGTTGCGGCATATACAGCTGGCATTCTCATGCTCCTCACAGCACATTATCTTCCTTACGTACCCCTCCTCCCACATCTTGTGTCTCCTGAACCACCCGCCCCCCCTCCACAGATGTAACAGAAAAGCCTTGAGTGCAAGGAAAACACACAAAGATTCCCAGCTGAGATTGCATGAAAGACCGCCAAGGCATTGATTTCGTCCTAGAGGTACTAGCCAAATTCTGTGGCACAAAAATAAAAGCAGCGCACCGATGTCCATACACACCCACATTCCTGTACAATGTTTACATGGTAACAGCATTGGGGAGGGGGAACAGGTCTTTTTCCTGCTGCAGGTGGAACCAATAATCACACTGGGAATAGGTGGCGTATGACTGTCATGGCAATAAATGGTTCTTTTTCACAAAACAATCCGGCCTATGGTGTTGTCCCACTGATAGGATACTACGTCACCAAAAATTAGATACAAGAAAGCTTGATAATAGAAAAACAATGTCATTTAATGCAGGAAGTATTGCTGTTGTGTGAAATTTGCAAATTCTCTCAGTGATATAATTAATATCTGTTCACAATACACATAGGAGCCACGGCGAGTTGTTACTGTTCTCAGGGCATTGAATCGATCGCAACAGGAATGTTCTGCTTGTTTTAGAAAACGTTTCACCTCGCTAGGCTTCATCAGTTCATGCTAGTTAGAATAGCACTCGCCTAAATCTTTGGCGTGGTAACTCGGCTACTTATGCTCCAATTTGAGAAGCCCGCCCCAAACCACGAATGGTATCATTCATTTGGAATGCTTAACAACTGTCCTTATGATGTCTTGCAGAGAGGCCATTATCAGTCAACAAGCATCACTGGGTGGAAACTCCCTCGTTAATATTCTGTTCAGTTGTAAAGGGTTGTGGAGTTGCATGCTCCTAGCGGCTACCAGCTGCGAGCGAGCGAGCAGGCCGGCGGCGTAGCCGTCCAATTCGTCATCGCCTTGCTCCAATAACACATAACACAAGATGCATTCTTTTTTCAGGTTGTAGACATAGCTTGATGGATAACTGCAAATTGTACTATTAGAAATGGGCCAAGTTATTATTACTAAGTCATTCCCAATTGCGCTCATTAGCCACCGATGGAATGACGCCGCTCAGTACTTACTGTATATAAGGGGAGGGCCGACTCATGCCAGAAAGCCCAAGTACTTATTTGGACTTTCTGGCAATCCGGACAACTGAAATTGTGGAAAAGAGTTTAACGTTACATCTCAACAATTTAGAACTAAATTGTTCTCAGTCTTTACTCGAGTTTTCGGCACTCATTTCAAACATATTTAATGCATTGAGAAATACATGACGCAAATCACTTGACAGGGTCCTTAACATATGGACACGACTTTTAGAACTGGAGCCACAGCCAGTCCTGGCCAGCTAGATTTGATTATTGATCTGGTGCCAACAAAATGTAAATGCTTCATTCTCTTTGGCTCAACTTATCACCTATTTATTGTTTCTTCATTAAGATACATCTTGAATAAAATCACGTTTCATACTTTGGTTGCGCCACAATCTGTCCTATTTGGCTCTTGGCCATAATGGCTATGTACATACTCACAAAAGTGCATTAGCGTAAAGCGATAAATGCGATAAGCGTCAATTAAAAGGCTTGTCTGAGTTCATCTTTGACCAAGAGAGCTGTGACCTTCGCACAAAGAAGACAAGTGTCGCCTGGAGGGAGAAAAAAGAGGAGGTGGAAGTAAACAGAACGATGGCAGAAGGAGACGACACAAGCCGCTGGTAATTCTCAAGTCTCATCAGTGAGGAAATGACTATTAACAAAGAGAAGATGGAGAAAATGAAGCTTGGGAGAAATTGAAAGCGGGGGGAGTCTCAAGGGGGTCCCTCCGTCACCCCCGCCCTCATGCACTCAACACGGCCGCCATAAATCTGCTCTAGGCGCCGTCACTTTTATTGGACGCTGGGAGGAAACCTGTCATCCTAACTCTGCTAATATAGCACCTCCCCTCACACACACATAAGCGCTCACATTAATGCACCAGCCAGCCTCATTTAGTCACATTTCCATCAAGAAATGGAGTTCAGATCAGCCTGCTACAGTACAGCTTGGAATGGTAATTTAACCCCAGGTCTAGCCTGTCTTTATGGTAAAAAATGGTGTCATTTACAAACAGTACAATAGTCGACGCCATCAGAGTATGGCGCAATGTAATTATTGCAACAAAAAGGCAGACAACAATGGAGCATTTGCAATTGTTTCTTCAAGCTTTGTATGATGGAGAGTTGGGTCATAGCAATTCCAAGTTCACACAGAAGTTTGGTATGTCAACCAATCAACAGAGTAAATTTTATAGCTCCACTCCTTAGGTCTTGTCTTGTACCATGACAAAAAAAAAAAAAAAAAAAAAAAAACAGATTTTGACTATGGAGGTTCTAGGATTGGGCAAAACAATTGGTTGACTGGTCGTTATGATCTCTTTTTTAGAAACTGACTGAGTCTTAAGGCTATACAATTTACTCAAGAGGAGACTAAGGGCAGCAAGAAAAGCAGCTAAGAATAGACCTGGAGTCTCCAGAGGCACTGTTGATTCAGTCTCAGCTAATTTGGCGCCAGAAAAACAACAACAACAACATTCCTTTAGCAACCTAAAGATCCCGACTATAGCAACTCTGGTTAGTATCGATCTGCTCAATACAACACTAGCATTTTAAGAGGAGTTAAATTCCCCATAGTCAAGAAATAGAAATGTAGTCAAATGAACACACCAAAATACAGTACATAGACCTGTACATGGGCCTATGCAACACTACAAGAATAATTACACAGTGAGTTGACAGAGACTGCCTCCCTCCTCCCTCGAAAGCTGATACATGCACAGTGTGTCAAAGGGGTTAAGCTTATTAAACAGATGAGACCTGCAACGTGCAGGTAAAAAAAAAAATGCAAATAATGACGGAACCATGTTTTCATTGTACAGTACAATCCTGCAATTTACCAGACAAAACAAGGCAGTAATTTACATCCCTGCGCCTTCAAAATGAGTTCATAAACAGTGCAGACACTGCGTATGAGCAAGGAGTAACAGTAGGTTCTTTTATCCCCCAAGTATCCAATTTAAAGACAATTTAGCACCAAGCAGTGGGGGATGGGAGGGAACGTGGAAAGCAATGGTTCAGATAAAGCGTGGCTGGGGGCGAGGGCGACACCCGTCAAGATTTTAAATGGATTTGAGCACAGTGATTCTGGTGCAAACCCGCTCTTGTGCAGGTATTTGATGGGGGTTAATTTGATAAATGTATTTTTTTTCCCCTCGTAAGAGGCCACACAGAGTGAATACCTGAAATTAAGTGACAAAAAGTTGATTTTGTCAGTTCCCGAACCAATCCAAGACCAATCCCGAAAATGCTTATTGGCAGCGTATCCCCACTTATTCAATACATTTTTGCGTTTATTTATTCCCCCCTCCCCCAATGGAATTAGAATGGCCGTCAATTATCCATGGATTTTCACTATTCTCGGTACCAGAAATAGTGCCTGATACAACCTGGTTTTGCCAAGTGTAAAAAGCCAGTAGAAAAGGACCAAACCAAATGGGTCTTAAGAGACTAGCACAGAACAAGATTAGAAGAAAAACAAACTCACATCAATGAAAACCTAACCTCATTGACAGGGGTAATGAACTCTGCAAGAGAAGACGGGCTAAAGTGTTTTTGATGAAAAGAAGGATAGCTTTAACTCTGGCATGCAGATTACACACTTAATTCGTCGTTGATTCACGTGACAATAATTACACAACCGATCATCATGACTGACGTACGGTTTGTGTATCCACCAACAAAAACACACAACAGTGTCTAGAAGACCTGTCAGCTTCCCTCGACTGGGTTTCCGTCGTCGCGTCGCTCCGTCGTATCCGCGCCACTTCCCGCTGCAGCTTCGTTTGATCGCTTTCGAGGAGAACGCGCTCGCCTCAGTGGAAACACGCACACGCACGGACACACACACTGCCAGACAAAGCTCTGATTCCATAAGCGTCTGTCGTGTCTTCACTGTCATCCACTAAAGTCGGTAGGAAAAAGACTCATTACGCAGGAGCCTGAGGCATTATTATGAGAGCGTTCAAATTGCTGCAGAGACACTGATTAATAATACACCATGCTGAATTACCATCTCAACTATGGAACGTGCTCATTAGTCCACACTTCCTCCTGGAAAAGCTGCTGAAATATAGAAGATGCTTGGTTTCAGTCTGCAGAGGAGCTGATTGGCCTTAAATCATGTGTTCTAGTATTCATATTTGACAAAACCGATTACAAAAAAGGAAGACTGAAGACATCTGGCAAGGTCGAACTGTTAACAAGAGAATTAGAATTAAAAGAGCGCCTTGATTGTTTTTCCATCGCTTCCATAGTAAGCAGTTAACTTTCTGGTGGTGTTGTAGTCCTCGGAATCGATCTTGGTTTCGAGAAAAATCTCAAGACCACTTTTGGGAGGTGTTGGTCGAATTTCTGAATCAACTGTATTTTAACTCCATCTTCTTATGGACTGAAAAAAGACCAACACTTCAGGGACTGCTTTGCTTCCATCTATGCAATGTGACTAAGATCAGCAAATACCAGGACTTTGATGCCTTCCATGACTCAGAATCTTGCTCTCCACTTCTAAGATACTGTAAGTTTCCATTGTACCTTGAGACCACGTTTTTGGTAGTTTGGCAAATACTTGTTCGTACTACATGTTTATACTTTGTAGTGAGCTTGTATGTATGGAATGAGGTACTTCTGCAGGTTACTTCAAGTCATACTGTTGATTCTATTAGTGTTATTATACAAGCCTTAACCTAGTCTTGCTCTGTTTTATGTGGTCTTAACTACAACCCTATTTCCAGGTTCTCATGTTAAAAACAGGCGGCAGTGCAATTTTTGATTCTGGGTGCTGTTGATGGTCCCGGTAACAGCAGAGTGACTCAAAACCCAGAAAATAAAAAATAGTTTACGAATTGCTGTAAATTCTTCTAACCTTCTATTATTACTTAATCCATACCCTCTCTACCTGTAACCCTTACTCTTCCTGACCTAACACTAACACCAACCTACAACAAAGCGGCCACCCATAAATCTAACCTCAACTCAAACCCTAACCTTTCCTCAAACCTTAAACCCAAACTCTATTACCAGTAGCTACGTAGTCCTAATCGTAAACCAAAAGTTATCTTAAACCCTAACCTTAACGCAAACCCTAACTTCTCACTTTAACTTCAACCTGTAACATTACAGGAACTCAAACCCTATCACGAATACTTTTAGTAATTTACACGCAACTCTGCTTGTTCTATTGCATTAGTTTTCTTTCTTCTCCTTTCCTTGGCTACCAACCCTACAGTTCCTGTTGCATCAGCATGCTTTTTGCCACACTTTGCTTTAGTTTTTCCAGTTTGCATTGAGACCGTGGCGCTGATAGATTTTGACGGCCTCCCTCTTTAATGTATCATGAGCACCGTGGCGACAGGGTGCGATGCTGCGAGGGTGGCGTGCAGTCTCATTAATTTAGCAACACCGAAAGCTGGCACTTCAATCTCCACGGCTGTGTGCAAAACACCCTCGGCTCGTGTGGGTTTGAAGCGCGCTCGGTAAAAATAGAACGGATAGATCGGTTTGAGACGTTAATTGTATGTTTCCACATTTACTTTATCTTTGATCGTGCTGAGAGAGTGGGTGCGGGGTAGGGGTGGTGGTGGAGGAGGCGGGGGTACCCGCTCTAACCAACCATAAGCAACATGCTGTACTTTGAAAGTTTGCCAGGGAGAACTCGGTTCTTTTTTTGTGGAGGGGTGTGAATTGGGCTGAGCAAGACCCAACTACATTGTGGTGTGTCAGCAATGTGACATATTTATTTATATTTGTGAGTGAATACAATACAGTAGACTGTAATGAAAAGATTTAGCCATAAGTCGAAGCTGGGTATCTATGAACGTGTACAATTTGGCGCTGAACTTAGATATGTGGGGCCTTGCTGGAGATCAATGCTTTTCGGAAGTTAATACAACTGAAATTCCTTTTGCTATTTGCCTTTGTTAGACCACAGACAAAAATAATTGGCGCCATGCTGGTTTTAAAGATCTATTTCACATACTGTATCCACCAGCACAAGCATGAACACTAGTTCTTATTTTGGCCTGATTTACACTGCTTGGTTTAAAAGACACAATTCAGATTTTCTTGCTCTCAATCGGCACAATTCGGATTCATGACATGGCAGCATAAAGAGAAAACAACGAGTGGAATTGAATTATCTTCAGATCGGAATCAGGTTTCTTCCAAGTCTGGATAAAACTGATACATATTGGATGTGCCAATGCGAGTGCCGTGTAAACCCGCAGATCGAATATACACCTTCCATGACAGCTTGACGTTAACGAAACAGTGTGCGGCCCTTCATTTTGGTACTATACATGTATTTTTGTTTACTTTCGAGTTGCTTATTGGGCCTGCAGTGTAACTCCAGTTTACATTTTTTATTTTATTAAATGAGGTAATAGGTTTCACACTGATGATTAATGAGTGACTCTCAAAAGAGCAAAAAAAATATTCAATAAAAATACAATTTTGTTACTATCCAGTGAAAAATATGTACACATTTTGAGTGTTTATCCAAAATAACAGGAAATAAGACATTTATTATTGTGGGGGACAGATAGACACAAAAAGGCAACGTTCACACTGCAGGTCAATTCCAAGTTTTTTGGTCCATACGTGACATGTATCTGATGTTTTTCCATATCAATATGAACAGCACAATTTCTATTCATTCAAATCTGTCCCGGTCCTCTTTCGTATGTGGGTATAAATCGGATATGTACCCATGCAACTGCAATCTGGATGCTCAGGTCTTGCTCATTCGAAATATATGTCAACAGGCAAAAGCGTCACAACTGTTGGACAAAACCAATGGTGCACAAAGAGACAGAAAACAGTCAGTGGCGAATAGAAGATGCTTTAGAACTCATAAATATATCGGGGGACGGGTCAGTTCAAGCACAAACTCCTTGGAATTTCCACAAATGCAGCAGGACGAGGGTCTACATTTACTTCAGTAAACACACTCCACCTCGGGTATTGTGCGCAAGCAACACTCCGTCCTGTTATGTGCACGTGTGTCACTTCACAGACACATTCTGTTCCCACTAAAGTGGCATTTCGTTTTGTAATGTAAACGACATTTAACAAAGAATCCAAATTGGGCATCATGGCCTGCAGTTTTTTGTTTTACGGTAATTCGTTATATGTGAATTGGCAAATACAATATCCTATATTCATAAAGAACAAAGAAGGAATTAGCATTTTTGATCCATGTGAAAATACATAAAACAAGAACTTGTATGCTGCTATCAAGAAAATCTCATTAATCCTGGTCTGATTCAAAGAATACAAACATATTTTGAATCAATCACAGTTTTTTCATGTATCAAATGCCGAAGGCTCTTGAGAGCGAAGGTGAAAGGTTATAGGTTAACGCAGTGGGGTTGTGGGAGACAAAGGTCACGTTGGCTTTCTTTGTGACAGCGTGAAGTCATTCTGTGCGTTTGCATGTATCCCGTGCCCACATGAGGGGACGCTGTGATCCAATTAAAGCTCAATGAAACAACAAGACAAATCCAAATCATCTCTTTTGAGTATGTATTTTGTGTTGAAGGATAATATTTAGCCCGTGTTATGGTTTCACCTCAGGGACCCACGACGTCATTCACACGGAATCCCAAGAGTCTTGTAACGCAGGTAACGTTGCCTTGCTGCTCTGGAGATGATCTCCGAGATAAACATCGTGCTGCCACTTTGCATTTGAAGTAAGAAATATTCCTATTACCCCCCCCCCCCCCCCCCAAATGGGCTCGTTCTAAATAGTAGAGTGTGCTCCACACAAACTGTCTGCCGAGGGATAATGATTTCCTTTTTTAATAATCCTCAATCTGATTAGGGACCATCATTACATTACTGCATATTATCAATACAAATCATCCATCATTAGACTGGTGCATTTCCTGACAAATTACAATGAGACCCACTGCAATGACATTCTTCAATTTGTTTCTTAGTGTCATCAGTCAAGTGATAGAATCGTTTCTGTTATACAATTTACTACTTTCGCCAGTTTAAAGATATTTGGAGGACATTGTACATAACCTGGTGATTCTTTTTTTGTATCTACTCACATTAGTTCTATTATTTAATTACATAAATGGAAAATGGATGGATGAGACGATATTGGGGAGAAAATGAGCAGTCAGCAGTACTATTTTTGATTTATCAGTCTCGATTTTTAAAGCCGATGTATGGGAACTCCAATTATGTTTTCATGGAATTTCAGTGAAAAACTTCCTTATCTTGGCAACAAAAATATTTATCAATGTACTTGCATATTCAAAATATAAAAGCCCAGATGATTATTAGAGACCTTTTGTCTTTCTACTTTTCGTTATAATAAAATGAATTGCAAGGACACAGGCTGCACTGTAGTTGTTGCATGTGACCTTTTATGTTGTATACAACTGCAATTAGTTGACTTTGGGCAAGAGGCAGGGTACACGTACGGAGAATTTATAGTCTTCAGCCAACCTAAGACGTGCAGACCGTGTTAACCACGAGTTCACGGCGCTGCCATATAATCACATCAGGTTGTCTAAATGTAAACATTACAGTTGCTCGTGCGGTTACGCGGGTGAAAAATAGCAAGGGTGTCGCGATACCTCTTCCCGTGTTGTAAATCCTATTTTAAATCAGGCCTCATGTAAAAGTGTGGGATCGAACTGGCAGAAAAAGGCTTTGCCTGAGTCCAGTTCCTGGCCTACAGCCCCTAGCTGAGACGTAACGGCCTGCAGTGGGACACTTATCACGGACAAACAGCCGAGGCAGCACAAAGGGCTTCAATCTGCTTAATCTCTGGTCAAACACAAGGGCCGCATCATTGCTGCTCAGGGCCATAAACCGCCGCTGCTTTATGCCTGCGCTGTTCAGGGGACACGAATTAGGAATTTGCTAAACAGGCCATAGAGATTTGCCAAAGCCCGTCTCCGGGGGAACTGTTGCCTGGGGTTACCATAGCCAACAAGAAGAGCATTTCAGTTTCAATTAGGTACCCTGCCAGGCTGAAACACAGACTTTACTCACGCCGCTTAGTATTAAAGTGGTAAACATTACCAGGTTTAAAAAAACACTCTCTCAAGTGAGTTTGGGTCCAAATGAGCAAATAAACAACTGTTCTTCTTCCAACTTGTTTGCACTTCTGCATAGGGGAGAAAAAGTATTTTTTTGAGATCTCATCTACTCTTCTCCTCCCCCAAAGTCAAGCCTCTTTATACTGGCACTGTGCCAGTTTGACTGTCTGCCAGTTTGGAGCATCCCAGCATCAAATAAATACCTGCACCGAACACTCACATGGAGCCATTATGGAGTTAAAAGCCCTGACTGATGTGCAGTTTACTTTATACCTGCGCTCCCACAGACAATGTCTTAGCAAATTCACACCCAAGAGGCACGCACGTACGCGCGCGCGCACACACACACACACACACACACACACACACACACACACACACTACCTTGACCTTACTGTGTCGTGCCCTGTAGCTAAGGAGACCAGGCCTAGTTTAAATGCATCCAATAATAAATACCTAGGAGGCGAGGAGGTTCCTTCAATCATATAGCCTTTATCATATCACAGTCCGGCCAGACTGAGAATTCTGTGACATAGGGGTGGTGTGTGTGTGGTTTGCGTGTGTGTGTTCTTTATCTAAGCCCCCCCTGAATCGACATACAAATGGATTGAGCTACTGATGGATGCTAAGGTTTGTTGTTGTTTTGTTTTGCTTTTCATTTTTACTACCTTTTCTCATGAAGTGACTGAAGTTGTAGAACTTCAGTCACTTCATGACTGAAGAACTTGACGGGCGAATACGAGAAGTTATGTCTTCCATCCCACAAGAGTTCCTTGTGAAATCAGTTAATGCGGTTCCCAGGCAGCTTGAGAAACTGGTGGCTAATGCTGGCGCCCGTATTGAATTTGAAATAAAACTCCATGCAATACACTTTCTTCTCATGTTCATTTCTTGTACGAATTATAGTTCAGAAATAAATTACAAGTACTTAAAAATAGGGAGTTACTTTTCTATCACCCGGTATGTGCCCTATGATTGGCTGGCAGCTGATTCAAGGTATACCCCCGTCTCTTGTCCAAAAGGAAGCCGGGAGAGGAACCACCTCACCCGTGACTGGAATGAGGACACGCTACATATAAAACGGATGGATGCATATCCATTACGCTATATATTATCAGGAGTAAATCTCTATTTAAGGTCTGGTGACACGAGTACTTTTTTTTCAGCTACAAATGGTAACGTGTGATTTTGTTTTTATATATTATTATACTCATTAAGTGGGTGGTGACATCCATTTAAAAAAAATGCGTGTGCATACTATACATGTCCATGTGGCTTCTGTTTTTAATCCATCACAGAGAACACAAGCAAGCACACACCAGGAGTGAGCAAAATTACACACACTAAATGATGTATGTATAAATGTAATTATATTCATTAATTAAATGCAATTACTGAATTACACATACAAAATTACACTCACCAGTTACCATTTAGACCACATTCTTACCCACACAAATAGAGCGCATTTACGAAATAACATCCATAGCATGTTTCTGGTCTTGCTTGGGTTGAAGTTGAGAAGCCTACTCTCATTCTTATTAATAATGCACTGAAGAGGAAGAGTGGATTATGTAATAAGAATGCATGGATCCAACCAGAGAAAGTATTTGAGGAAAACAAACTCAAAACAGAGCAATGGAAGAATCAAGCAGAGAAGAGTGCACTATAACAAACAGTATTTGTGTCCTATAGCCATTCTTTAATCAAGCAAAGCCATTTCTGCTGAGCCCTGTGTGTTGTTGACACATGGTGGTATCACTCATCCATCCATCAATTTCCTCGAATTCTTTTAATAATGATGGTAAACAAAAGGCACCAGGCTATGTCCAGGTGCCAGAAATTACGAGTCACTACCGCTGAGCTGAGCTGAAACGAGGACAAACACTTGTTGTGTTTTGGGTTGAGCTGCACAATATACCCACAAAATGCCCCCCTACCCAACATTTTCTTCAAAAAAAAATCTAAATGAATACAGCAGACCCCGTGGGTGACAAACATAAATCGAGTGGGTGTCGTAAAAACTTGTACTAAGATCCCAACATGACAGACTGGCAACAAAACCTCCATCAGTGGGTTTGTAGAAGTCATTTTCTCTCAGGCATGTGAAGAAAATCTTTGATTGGGTTGAGTAATTTAGCAAAACATAATGGCTAGCCTGATAGCTAACATCAGCTCTAAAGCACGCTATCCATTTCACCGTCAAAAAAGCACCTCTGTACCTTTAATCGGAGGAACAGGAAAGTCTATTACTTAGCCCGTCCCTCAATGATTACTTACGTTAACTACATAAAGGGGAGGTCTAACAACATCCCACGATGCTCTTGGAAGGGTTAAATATTCATCAAAAAGACTGGAAATAATTCCATGTCCAGGCACTCAGTTGGATACTAGAAATGTCTAAAGCCTTTATTTATAGAACACAAAGCCTTTATTCATAGGGACACAAGCACTTTGAGGACACACAAAATCCACACAGGAAGGCCAAACCAGAGATTCAAACCTCGAACCTCATCAGTTTGAGGCAAAAGTGCTAACCACTAGGTCGCCGTGCCGCCCGGAATCTGTCATAGTAAAGGTAATTAAAACTGATATTTTTTTCTACTGAGGGTATCGGGGGGTAATGTATTTTTTTTTTTTTTTTTTTTTTTTTTTTAATCTAGTGGTTGACACACCCTGCGATTGGCTGACGACCAGTGTGGGGTGCTCCCCCACCTGTTGCCCAAATTTAGCTTGGATAAGGTCCAGCTTACCTAAGACCCCCGATGAGGACATCGATGGCTGAATGGATGGAATTACACATATATTCTTCATCCTCTATGAAAAACAACTATTACTGCAGCCTTATGACTCACAAACTGTTGTGAAACTCTTCTTCATTTTTGTCTGCATGATTGCATTATATTGCCCCCGTTGTCCAGGTTGCACATACCAGAGGGAGCCGCAATGAATGAATCATGATGCACAAACTGGTTCTTTATTCTTTATCTCGTTAATTATGGTACAACAATATGTTTTTATAAAGTATAATATTAGAGAAGGCTCCTTTCCTACTTAAAAAAAAAAAAAATTAATGACAACATTTTTTGTTGGGTCTTTTGGGGAGGTTGGAACAGATTAATAGCATTTCCATTCATTTCAATGGAAAAAGATGCTTGGAAATACAAGTCTTTGGATTTACAAGTATGGTCTCGGAACAAATTGAACTCATATCTCAAGGCACCACTGTCAGATTGTGGCTGACTGTTGCCCAAGTGTTAAGTCTACACACATTCCGATGATTGAATGCTTTTGTTGTCCATAGAGGGTATGGATGTTTATAAAAAAGGATTTATTCTTAGTGAGAAAACAAAGCTACTAACATGTTAGAGTGTAAAAATAATGTAGTGTTCTTTAAACATGGGGATGGGGGGGGGGGGGGGGGGGGGGTTCCACTGTACATGCATTTTTAGAAGTATCCATGGGAAAAACATTTGCGTGGTGGTCAGTTCTGAACTCAAATTGTGCATTCTTTCTAAAGGCTTTAACTGCTTAAGGAAAGACACAAAGAAGGCGGTGTGACTTACGTGTCTGATGCCTTGAGGGGGAAAAAAAAAAGATATCTTAGAAATGGACTAAAATAAATAGAGCAACAGTCCAACATGAGCGGAGTGTGTGCAAGACACAAGCTGGAGGACTCGGTGTCGCTCGAAAGTGTTCCGGTACGTTTGCTTTTCCTCCCTTATTCCTCTTCAATCTCCATTATGTGTACCGTCTTCTGTCACACACCAAACCTCTGAGTCTTCCACCGCCTCCACTTCTCTTTCTTTCTTGTCTTTGTTTTGCTTTGATGTTATTGCGGCGCTAGCGGTAACATTAGCATGCTTATGTAACGTGACACAAAAAGCAGGTGAGGGCATCGCCGCGCTCATATGATGCACGCCCACGGGTGCCATTCGAGTATACAAGAATGCATTCAACCATGTAAGTACTTTTAGAGCGCCGGTAGCTACAGCCACTTCTAAGCTTAAAATGTGTTTGCCCGAGGGGGGATAAAACACACCAACATATTTCATTCTGTTTCTAGTGAAATTTTAACAAATATCCCGCTTGACAGACTGCCCTAGCGTGCACAAGAGTGATACAAGCGACTGTGCTATACTACTGCCAGAGTATTAATTTTTCAGTCACTTTTTACCATCTGTACTTTCTGCTTCATACTTTGCCAAAATAGGCTGGTTACTTTGTTCAACGTCCGCAGATGACAATGCTACATTAAAGAAAAAAGGAATGCGTGGATGATTTTCATTCATAGTTCACATTTGCACTGAGGCACCATAGAGACAATATTACATCCCAAATACTAGAAAATGTTGGTACGGCAAAATATGTCCACTTTAAGTCACTTCGCAACCATTCCCTCCCGAACTTTATGGACTCCGACAGCAAGTAGCCTGCTGACGAACTGATGGGACCGATACAAACATGACATCATTTTTTTTTTTTTTCCATATGTTAAGGACATTTTGAACGTTTTGTCTCCTGAGTCATGGTAGAAAGTTTTCCCTGGAATAAAAATAAAAAAATAGATGCCAATCCCACCCTATGGCTTCCTCCATGAACCGGAAATTGGTCTGCTAATTAATTTTTTTTTTTTAACTTTTCTAAGCTATTAAGCTTTGGAGGAGGTCCACACTCTACTGAGTTCCATTCCAGTTGTTTATCCAATAACAAATACAGAAGAAAAACCGCCTACTGCGTCCGAAGGAGGAACATGCGACACAATGGTGGTGGTAAGCTCTGTGAAATAGACAAACTGGAATCATGTTGTTGAAGAATGAGCATTTAAAGCCGTGTTTATGCAGGGAACGCATTGAGAATCGGTTGCGCTGCGGAGGAGAAAATAATCCTGAAATGGCATCAGGAATGGCGTCAAACGTGTCTTTACTCCGGAGCTTGACTAAAATGTCTGCTGCTTGATGAAAAAGCACTTAAGTAGCATTGAGAAACCAAGAGCAGACGCCCCCCTGACTGAGAAAAGAAAAAAAACAAAATCAACGTATCACATTATTGGAGACGGTGTTCACAGTGAGGCGAAGGGCCTGGGGCTTCTTGTTCACATTCACACAAAGGCAAATTCTCAAAGGCTGTGTGTGTGTGTGTAGTGACTAGGGTGGGCAGAGCAGGTGGGGGGTGGGGCAATTTCTCCTGGAAATGGTGCACAGTTTCTCCACTACCAGACAGATGTGCAGAGAGCTGCAGTCCCGCATGCTTCTGGGCATGAAACACATGCGCGCGCACACAAACACACACACACACAAAGTCTAATGGAGCATTTTTCTTGTGCGGTCCAGCCAAAATGTCCACAGAAAAAGAAATCTCCACACAATAAAAGGTGGGATGTCAAGGGTTGCGCCACACAAAGATAGAAATATAATAAATCACAGCCAGGAACCTGTCAGCATGCAGACATGAAAATGCCACATGGCACAGCAGACAGCTAGAGGAGGAAGTGCAGTGGAAGAACAAAGTAGTCATCATCCCTGGGAGGCGTATGTGTGACAATGAATCAGATGCATCTAACCACCGTGTGTGTGTGTGTGTGCGCGTGTGTGTGTGCGCGTGTGTGTGTGTGTTTGGCCGGGACGGAAGCACGGGGGAACAAATTGAGGATACCAAATGTACAGTCAAAGTCAGGATTTAGCCCCGTAAGAGCCACAAAACACCTGATAAAGCTAAATGATCAACTACTAGCCTTTGTTGTCTTTTAGCGCTGTTACACGCTTATTACGGTCGCGCAGGTTTCCATTTCCTGTTGTTGTTCAATACCGCTGGCTTGATAGGAGTCTCGACCGGTATCTCAACCTACATTCATTGTAGCTACTAGAGGGGAAACTGTATGAACATTGTGTATCGCGATTATCATGAGCAGGATTATCACGGTTGTCATTATCATGATATTAAAAATAAATATGACCTTAGTGAGGATAAGGGTTACAGAAAATGGATGGATGAATGTGAATTTGCTCATGGGATAGGTCAAAACATTACGTGCATTTGCATAATCCAACGGGAGCCAACAAAATAAGGCAAACACATTTTTTCAATGAAAATTTGAAAATTAATAAGGCTAATAATACAAAAATATTAGTGAGCAAATACACAAAACATTGGCCCAAAAAACTTTACAGCAAAAATATTAAGATAATACATATTAGAATAAAATGTAAAATACTAGACGAAAATAGTACAATATTAGATATATTATATATATCTATTATGTAATATATAATATTAGAATAAATTAATGAATGAATGAATAAATTACAGAAATATTATGCTAACAGTAAACAATTAAGAAAAAAATATAAATGTTGAACAAAAGAAACAATAGCATAATAAAATTTTAAAAATGTACAAATATGTCACAAATTTAAAAACACTAGAAAATACAAAAAAATATTACAAATAGAAAAATATCGAGCAAACAATGCACAAATATTAAATGAAAAATGGACAAATATGAGAAAAAGATAAACAGCCAAAAACTTGTCATTTTCCGCTTCTTTGTTTTTTCTCTCTGTTTGTTTGGTGTTGCAGCTTGCAACAGATGGGAGAAGTCGAAAAAACAACGACTACTCCGAGAAACAGAAAGCGGTAATAGCAATCATTTTAATTTGAAACCGTAATGCTAACCATGTGAAATTTTACCCATTAACCGATTCATCCCAAGTAGCTAGATTACATTTTATAACCTAACTTCTGTTTTGAGCTCTTCTTATGACATCATATTTCTGGCATTTATACAATACGGGGCATGGCTGACTACTCACTGTACAGTCATTTTTCCTTCCGTCCATCAACCTGCTTCACTTGCAAAGCAGATGGGCGGACTGTATTTTTCTCTTCCGAGTGTCAATATTCAGAGCGTTAAGCCGTCAAGAAAGGGAAACATTTAAGCTGGAAGCACACATTCGTATGACCCAGAGGCAAACTTTGTAAGTCTGAATAGCTGACACAAGCGTATGCGCAAAGGTAAACAAACAAAATACACTAGCGCACCGTGGGATGGGATGGGGTATTTTTAGCATCCTCTCTGCACAAGACCGCGATGATCCCTGCATGTGTGTTTTGTATTTTTAAAGAGGAGATATATTATGCGTGTTCTCACAATTTTGAACACTTCCCAGGTGTCTTAACAATTCTGAATCAGGCGTTCGTCAATACAGCGGCACCTTCTGAGATTAATTTGTTCTGTGACCAAGCATATCAAATCAATACTCCCACATTGAAATGAATTGAAACATTAATACATTTCACCGCCCCCCAAAAAAAAGAAAATGCAGTTTTTGCGAAGCAAAGTGTAATTAATGTACGTTGAGACAAGCCTACAACAACAACTGTTGTGTGCGTGTCTTTAAGGGGCGTGGCCTCATGGGTGATGTCAGGAACATGTCTGGTTAGTCTTCATGTGAGCATTTGGATGGGAGTTTGGGCCTCTTTAACTCCTTGCGAATGTTTTCATTTTGTGTTTGTATGTTTGACCGTTTGTACCATTTAAAAAATGCCGTGAAGTGCTTCGGCAACTGTTGCTCTCTTTTTTATTCCACTTCACTCAAGTGGCGGTGTGTGTGGGATCCCTCCATCTGTGATCCCTTCTCAAGGTTTCTTCCTGTTTTCCCCCCCAAATGTGTTTTCTCTGAGTTTTCTCCAGGGGATGTTGTTGATTTTTGTGAACTGTGGGCCTGTGAAGCCATTTGAGACTATTTTGTCATTTAGAGCTAAATAAAGACAGTTGACTTGACTTAACAAAAAGGTTCACTCACTTAAACCAGGTTATGGCTATAATTAAATCTTGTTGGCAGGCAACATGGACGACTTGACCACAACTTTCCTCTGCATCGCTGCAGCAGGCGCAAAGGCCGTTTGAAAAGAGGGCAAAGTGTAGGCAAGCAAAATAAATCATGAGCCAGCTGAAAATAGCGCTGTGGCCCAAAGAACAAAAATCAAATTAAAGCCCGAGACTCCCGAAGGTCCTCAAATCAACTGTGCACGACCACAACTGCAACTCTTCCCTTGTGGGTGTTGTGCGCTCCACCAATCTGCCCGCTGGAGCGTCTGAAGGATGGCGGCAGGAAGGAGACAAAAGGGGAAGAATGCACATGTGCCGGCACTATTTGTTCATATCATCTATCCTCATAGGCACTGACCTCAAATCTAATCTTTTTGGGCAGACCATTTTAAAAAAAATATAAGTCTTACCTAAAAAAAAAAAACACACATGAGATTGCAATATATCCACAAACACATTTCCTTGCTAAAATGCTCATCTTCAATGGTTATATTTAGTGGACCCGCAAACAACAAATACATACAGTTTATATAGACTCTCTGTGAAGTCGGGGTACATTGATTTAATGTTTGTGACTTGGAACTCTGACTTTAAGCATTGTTCCATTGTCCTCTTTCTACTCAGATGTCATAAATCCTCAGTTTTATGGAATGCAACATTTATATTTTTCACACTGAATATGTCTAGCATCCACTTTAAACAATCACATCTCTGTCAAATGTTATCCAATGTGACGAAAATACGCTCTGTATACTAAGGGTTGATCGACAAAGATTTTGTTTGTAGAAGATGTGAAAGTCAAGTCAAAGTTGAGAAAATAATGACGTCGTTGATATTTTTCAGCACAGTCCAGCAATGAGGCATAGAAACAAACAAAACTGATAAGAAATAAATAAAAACATGACTAGGAATACAACTGACAGTGAATGCAGTTGTTGTAATTCGTAATTTTCTCCGTAACGAGCCAGCCGGTCTCATCTTGTGTTCCATAGCATAGCGGAAGGGACATCGTAGGCAAGGTCAAAAAGAATTGCTCATTTCTATGTTTCACGTTTTCTTTTTCCACTTGTGCTTTTATTGTATTTGAAGATATAATTGCAAGTGACCACGCAAACGGTGTACTGTTTGTTATATGAATAAAGTTCTCGTTATCACACAGTTGTTGTTTGGGCATTATTGGACGTAACATTTTGGCGACGAGGATAGCACTTCACCTTGCCCCGTTCCCTTGACCAAGTCGGTATGAATATTTCAGAACAGCTAGTGACGCTAACTGCTATTTTCATCCACATCCATCTTAGTTTTGTACTCTTGGACCCGCGCAGATGTACAGTATGACTCTTCGTTGCGCCACAGAGCGTTACAGTCCAACGATGGCAGCAGAGGGCTGAGTCTTAAATTCTCTGTAAATTGGCCGATTAGAAGACGGGATGACAAAAAAAAAATGTGATTAACAATTAGAAATATAATATCCCGCTCTGGCTTGTTGGATCAAGAAGAAATCCTGGAGCTAGATTAAAGCGACAGTAGCTGTTCATCTGTTCAGATGGTCTAGTGTAGGTTTAAATTACAGTAGAAGCTGTAACTTGTATCCAATCTATAGAAAGAGATCGACAACATGGTGCATTCTTTCAAACATCGTATGATTAAGATGCTATCTTGCTAACTTCTGCTCAAACAGACAAACAGCTTCAGTTAGTCAAGAGAAGAAGTCTGCGTCTGACTTGGTGTTACACACAATAGTAAAATAATACACACAAACACATGGAAAAAGCTGCATTTCCAGACAAATAAACTATTTCTACATGCTACTTTCTAAATTTCTAAATGTGGGGAGAATTATTTTCAAGTGCGCTTTCTTTCTGTTGTGTGTCTGGGTTCGGTTATGCTGCTTTGGGTGTAAATGTTTCTTTCCTCTTTACTTTCCTGTTCTATTATCATTATTGCCGTCTTAGGAATAAATGCCACAGTGCAAGCGGCCAGAGAAAAAAATGGTTCTCAAACCTCCTTATGATAAGACGTACATCGACTTGTAATAATGTTTCATGACTATCGCGTGAATGCTGGGAGACTAACTCAATTGAAAAACAAAATGTGTTTTCTCAGCTCGAATAAGTATCGCTTCTGAAATATTGGATAATGCAGCAGATGATGTCATGGTATCGTCCCAAAGCATCTACAAAACATCCAATCAAATAGTTCGTATAATGTCGTGATTCACACGTTGTGCTAGGCAGACGGGCTGCCGGTACACGTGTCGCTGTCACGGGAATACGCTTCATTCAAGATGAAGTGCATGATGTGCATCTAACGCAAAAATCAATACATGCCACTATGCTGGGCTGTCATGTACAGCCCTATTAGCTTCCAAAATATATGACTTGTAGAAAACAAAGCACATACGGAATTCACATGTATGGTGGTACCTTCAGTCATTCCGCAACTAAGCTCATAACTCAAATGACTTGGATATTAAAAAAAGTTTTCCCCAGTGAAAAGAACTGAAATGCCACTAATCTGTTCCTGCCACTCTAAAACCACGACAATGTTTTTTTTTGCTACAGCTTTTTAATAAAGAAAAATAGGACTGTATTGTAAACTGTAAGTATAAAAACAGTATAGAGTAATTAAGCCCCCCCCAAAACAAAAAAACAAAATCCCACAACACAGGAGCTTTGTCATGCAATTAGTTCAGTGTGAGCATCTTATCAACGCTCGGTGGAAGTGTTTTAATTTTTTATTTGTGTTTGACTGTTCGTCCGGTTCATTGAACGGCTGAAAGTGCATTGGTGACGGCGTTTGGGCACTCGTAAGCCAAGGTGCCGCTATATTTTGCGAAAAGTCTAACATCTAGTTTTGACCACCTCATGCCATTCTACACTCGTATCCTCTTGCAGTCCTAATTTCCAGTCTTTCTTTTGGCATTTCATCTTGCAAATGACCCAAAAATGCTGGCAAAACGATTCCATACTAATTTGCCAGCAGTGCGGTCCCATAAAGACCGAGAAAATGTAAAAATGTGCTCGGAGATTTACACAAAAAGTGACAACACATCAGCATTACCAGATAAAATGTCATTAAAACCAAATAGAGTCATTACCAAAAGGCATAACAAACAGGGCGAGTCTCTTCTCGTCGTGAATCTTTCACGACGAGAAACACTAAAGTGTTTTTTCATTTTTTCCAACCAAACAGCAGAGTTGCTAACCACTTCTCGATGAGAGTCAGCTCCTATCTGCAGACAAAAGCCTCCTAAATAGTGTGAGTGTCGCCGTGACAATAAACAGAAACCGATAGCGCGTCGCTACTGCTCCGATATCAGTGCACCCCCTACACGCACACTCTTAAAACGCACACAATGCATGTCAGAGGAGGTGGTCTGACCTATATCCAACTCACACTGTGTTTTAACTGCAAGGGCAAGAGAGGAAGCTGAGTGCATGGAAACAATTAACCCAAATTAGCGCGTAAAGTGTACCGCATGCAATATTTACACCCTGGTTTTAGAGAGTGAAGTCAATGTGAGGCGTTACACTTTTTATATGCTACCTGTGTAGCCAGTAACTTCCCACTGACACACAAAACAGAGGAGAAACTGAATCGTAAAGTGGGTTGGGAAAATGAATACTCAATTTGTCCTTTTATTTTTTAAATACTGTTTTTAAAGGGATAGGAAAATCTGAACTCCTGTTTCTAGATCAGTGGCTGGAGGCTTATGTGGTTTTAGCTCAACATCCCCATAGCTGACATCATGTTGTCTGCTTTAGAGAGGAAAATAGAATCAACAGTGCCTCTGCTGGTTGGAGCCAAGTACAGCGAGTTTCCGAGGTGCCTGACATACGACGTTTTGAGCTTGCGAACGGGCCGCAAAAACAATATGCAGTCACACGGCACAAAGAAGGCAGCTGCTTACTGCTTTATATAGTTTTATAATTAATGGTCTAAGAACAGGGTCACCAACAGGTAGCCCGCAAGGACCACACAGATCGCCTGCGGGCCTGTTCTAAAAATACCTCACCAGTGATGGGACATGGTGATTTCCTAGGAATGTTGTAGAAGTGCTTGTTTTTAAAAATGCAAAGATTTTTACAAATAAAATCTTGCATACTCATATTTATCGATTTCCTACCTTGTCAAACAAATCCTTGTTGATTGTGAAAAATCAGTTTCTTACATACAGTCGATGAATACCATTAATTATTAATAATAACAGGTAGCAAATGTGTTATTTCAGAAGTTTGACTCAAACTGGTAGCCCTTCACATTTATTTGCATCCAAGAAGTAATAACAACTTTATTAATATAGCACCTCATTTTCAAAAAGGGTGGTGAGAGCTGGTCTAGAAGTATTTTTCACGCCATTATTTACGGTATTTATGATTTTGCCACTGTGTTAGCGTAGGTTAGTGATAGACTACGTCGCCTTCCGTACAAATCCGGGTTATGTCGTCGTCGTAGGAACAGAATTCCGTCGTAAAATGAGGACCCTCAGTAGTACACTCCACATAATTAGAAAAACAACCAATTCCACACAATTGACAATTAATTGATTATCACGGCAGTCCCTAAAGTGCAATAACTGCCTATCCTCCCGGGTCTTTCTTTTGAATACTCTTCCTTTGTATTTACAGTATACTATGTGTGTAAATGTACACTAAATATACACTTCAACTGTGGTCCACCATTGTTGTTTTCAGTGTGTCATGCAGTACTAACACGTGCTTATACTGAACACTCTTCTCTGCTTTGACTTGCATTTTTTCCCCCATGGATGATATGATGGCAGTTCCATGTTGACATCAGTTTCAAATGTTTTGTGTGTTTTTAGACTTAAAAGAATAAAAGGATACAACACCTCAATTTCTCTGTTTTCACTTAAAAACAGTTGTACAAACAGCCCCAAAGCTCTTCCTCTTCATGCCTCCCCCCTATTAGGGAAGTCAAATTAGCAAACATGCACATGCAGGTCAACACAAATGGACAAACTGCCACAGCGTTGTTAAAGCACTGTTCACCTTTTAGCAATGAACTGCGAGCCCATGGCAGTGAGCCCGAGGCGGCACTGAGTCAAGCGGTGGTCTAGGACGGGCGACCAGAGGAAGGTGGGGACGGGGTTTGGGAGATGGCAAAGAGAGGGAGACCATTATCCTTTCAAAAGTGAGACAAAGGCCGGTGGGGCTTCGCTACACTCGAGTGACAACAAATAATGGCTCGCCGAGACTCTCGAGTGACCCACTTTTCACCGATGGTAGGCCACTGACACCCAAAACTTGGGACGGCTAAAATCCGGACTGACTGTAGGTGTGTGTGTGTGTGTGTGTGTGTGTGTGTGTGTGTGTGTGTGTGTGTGTGTGTGTGTGTGTGTGGCTGAGTGTGTGATGAGTCGAGGGGGATGTTGGAAGAGACAGAGAAGATCGTGGGAAAGCGCCATGAGCTTCAGATCATCGTCATCTCTCTGTCTTTCTTCTTTATAACCTATTCAATCTCACATCCTTTGTTTGGGCAACAATTTAGCAAGGCACTATATTTTTGACAGATGCAATGATACCACTTTTTTCCGACCAAGTAAGAGCACCGAAGTACCGATACTTGATAATGCCACTACGGCTTGCATTTCCTATTAAAAAATGGGATTTATTTTGATCAAATATTGTTTCAAAACACAAAACAAACTTTCATTGAACATGGCAAAGGTTTCAGTCAGATAAAATACCTTTTAGAATAACAACTTGTCATTTGTGACACTTTAACACCCAACGGCATGTTTTTCTAACAAACCTGCTACACATTTTGTTTAAATGTAGCCTGTAGCACAACACATTTCAGTTATGTGGTGTCTCGGTCTGAACACGTGGGGGGTACTATGTAAAAGGAGCGCTGTACATAAAATACATAAGAAATGAAGAAGAACGAAGAATCTGGCGGATATTAACAAGTAGGAATATGGACGTCACGTTACCTTTGTGCGTTACAGACACAAAGTGAGTAAAAAGAAACAAAAGACTGCTTCTTGAGAATTTCACAAGTTATAAATTAAAACTGTAGCCGGACAAATGAAGCGATACTGAATGAAACCATCGCTTACGTCTCTTCACTCAAAGTTTTCAGTTTGCAGAGCAAAATTTGCAGTCAGCGGTATTGATCTGCAGTATCGGAGTGTTTTTTTTAGAGTACGAGTACAGCCGTACACTATCGGCACCGATACCAACACTACGCCTCATGACCAGGCAATAGTGTGTAAAATTCTAAAAACTATTGATAACAGAAAATGAATCTGATGATGTGCAACGCAACCAAATCATTTCACTGTCCAAACTGTTTAACATTTTTGGGACAAAAAAAAAAAAAGGGGGGGAGGTGCAATTGTCTTGTGAAACATGAGCATATTGTGTGAACTCCAAACAAATCGTGGGTCGAGCAGCATCCTGCAAAGGATTGTGTTCGCCTTTTAAAGTTCCACTACACTGCATATTCACACTATAATAGTTAATTGTTGTTATCAAAGTAAAAACACACTACTGTATAATAATAATAATAATAATAGGGCAAAAGGACAAGGTATGGTTGCATGTAGCTTTTATTCATAATAAAGCAGCGTACTCCATTTTATTGCATCTCGTATTATTTTGGTGTCACATTACTTGTCTATGTTTTGGCAACAATTCAGATTCGGCCTACTTGGCTATTCTTACACCATTCATGGGACTCAAAGTGGATTCTGCTCCATCACTCGAGGCTCATATCTTCAGTATGCTATTGTGGTATGTACTTGCTTCCAAATACTACATTGTTACTTCCTCTTGTGGCAAGCGAGCGCACTTGTGGCTGCGGGCTTCTTGCGGCCCTTTGTTCTTATCTGATGTGTTAAAGTCAAGTTCTGTTTGGTTCTCGTTCCCTATTTGTCATCACAAGATCGCCGCCGTGGAATTGTTCAAATTCGAGCATGCGTTTATTATGACGTTTATAGTATAAACATGGCGGCACGGTGGGCGACTGGTTAGAGCGTCAGCCTCACAGTTCTGAGGACCCGGGTTCAATCCCCGGCCCCGCCTGTGTGGAGTTTGCATGTTCTCCCCGTGCCTGCGTGGGTTTTCTCCGGGCACTCCGGTTTCCTCCCACATCCCAAAAACATGCATGAATTGGAGACTCTAAATTGCCCGTAGGCATGACTGTGAGCGGGAATGGTTGTTTGTTCCTATGTGCCCTGCGATTGGCTGGCAACCAGTTCAGGGTGTGCCCCGCCTCCTGCCCGATGACAGCTGGGATAGGCTCCAGCGCGCCCGCGACCTTAGTGAGGAGAAGCGGCTCAGAAAATGGATGGATGGATGGATAGTATAAACATATCCTGCACTGATATCATCCACGACAGCGGCCCTCGATCAAATGTCACTTTACTGAATCAGCCTCACACAGACGAGACATTGTAAGAGCGTTGTCAAAATATAGAAAAGTACCTACTTTTAGCTCAACCATGTAACCAGACGTATGTCTGCTTAGGCAACTCAAATAACAATAAAATACATTTGCCAAACTAAGAAATGACCTACGCAAGTGTGGATTCGAATTGTGTTCATGTTTGGGGGAAGTTTATGATATCTGCAAAGCCTAAAAATAAATATGTTAAATTGTATCGTGTTTCATTGCTATACTGTTTTTTAAACTCAAAAACCTTTCATTTTGTTGAATTTACTTTGTTATTAAATGTAACAAACAAAAGGAATTTCACGACAAAATGTGTTGTCTGTGTTAATGTGTAATTAATTTATTAGGTAAATGGAGAGACACCATGAAGCTAATCAAGGAGGCTGATGTGTTAGCTAACTAGCAAAACACTGAACTTGCAGAGTACTTTGTTGAATTTACCACGTAATCTTTCTGTACTGGCATAAAGGTCAAATGTATTAATTGCTACAAATCCCTCCATTTCCCCTCAAAGTGAGTTAAAAATAAGTAGAGGCAACGAGGTCTGTCCTCACGACGTAAATGGCAACAGAAAATGTCCCGCCGTCGATACAAATCCATTCACCTGAGTAATATAACATCCTTTAACTTGCGCACAATCACTCTTTTATTCACTTTAACCCCGGCTGCTCTAAAATACACAGGCTGTTAAGTCACGGAGATCGATGAATGTTTCAGTAGGGTTATTCTTAGTAGCATCTGACCTCTCGTTTAAGAGCGGGAGTCCACACACGCAAACACTCAAGTCTTACAGCGTGGCGTCTCGCTTCAGTCAAAGGCATTTTCACCAAGGTTGTGTTGAGTCATGTCCGAAACATGCAGATTCATGGCTGAATCAGACGCACTCCCTCAGCTGGAGAGAACTCCCACAACGAACGTGGCCCGACAAAACTGAAACACTGCTTTGCTTTTTAATTCACTTACGGAAGATGTTCAGCAGGGACATGAATTTTCAAGTGACAGAGAGAGTGAATCGAGAGATGAAGACGCAGCTAAAGGGGGTAAAATGTTCATCCGAGCATGTTTGTGCGATGCAGAGACCTTTATACTTCCATTAACAAGACAAAAAGTATCATAATCTGTGGAACCTCTGAGACTGAATGCCGCTCCTGTCATATAATTAGCGGTTTGACTGAAAAACTTCATGAAAAGTATGTCAAAATCACATAAAACACGTAGTCGTGCACGGGTGTCAGGTGAGACCTCAAACATATCTCAAATGACGTTAACAAATCCCACCAAGAGTTGACAAACTTTGAATTAGAGTGAAAACTCAACATTTGAATGCTTTAAAAGTTTGTACAATTGGAAAGCATATCGCATGAGAATTCCGCAAATCTCGAAAAACTACAGCAAATCTCTTTCGACTTGACAGACTTCAACAGATGAACACTAGAAACGTTGTACAATTGGGAAACCAGTATTTTGCCTTCTGCAAATCTTGCAAGACTTCAGCAAATCTCGTGAGACTTGACAAACTTGACCAGAAACTGTCAATGTGCAATGGCAGACTGACCAAAAACTAACATCGTGGAAACATATTGCACAAGACTTCAACATTTAAACGGCGTAAAGTTTGTAAGATGGAAACCAACCTTTAAATAGGCCTTCAAAATTGCTAAAAGAAAAACAAAATGGAGTTAAAACAGCTATCATGCAAGCATATTGCATGAGACTTCTGCAAATCTTGCAAAAATTCAGCAAATTTTCGAGCCTCGAAAAACTAAGAATTATATGGGAACGTTAACATTTGATTGTTTGGAAAAAAGACCACAATCTTCTGAGAAAATATGCCTCAAAAGTTGCACACACACACACAAAAAGAAATCAGAGTTCAAACGGAGTCCATATCGCCCAGTCCTATACGAAAGAGATGAATTACATTTCAATTAATGCAAACAATCTGTCTGTTTCACTGTCAGCAACAATAATTCAAGAATATACTGCAGGCTTCAGGATGTTTTATTTTCAAAACCCGTTTCTCAGGCAAATTATCTTACAGTTGTAGTCTTTAAAAGACACAGAGACATCCTCACAGGCGGTGGTGAAGCTTTAGTCACTGATTACAGCATTGAGGCTGACAGAAAAAGGCTTCTGGAGTATTTGGAGAAAGATCCCATAGAAGTTTTAATCTGACACCTTGTCAGAGCTCGACAGCACATTCTGTCTGCAAAGTCCCAAAAGTCGAAACGTTTGCAGCATGCGTGCATAGGCCTCGTTTTGAACCACATATCACAGCTGAAGTGCCCAAATGCATAGCGTGTAACCATGGGACACTATAAGGGACGCTATAAATGACAATTACCCGACCCATGTTTGCACATGGTATGTCATCGACAAAAGGCTCAAGGACATTCTTCATCCACAAAGTGGACCCATAAAAATGGCATCAGTGTGCATGTTGGACTTAACGGCGCTCAACAAATGCGTGTCAGCTATCATGACAACAAAGCTGTGACAAATGTCGCTTTCAAACTGCACATTACCGGCCGGGCTCGGCTCAGGTCTGTAAACCGTTTGGGTCGGGTGGTTTCCCACTTCGGGAAGCTGCAAAAAACACGTTGCATTAAACGTGTAACCAACAACATTGGAGTCTTCTGTATTTACTTCTCAACATTTGGCTGTTGATAAGGAGACGTGCGAAAAGCGCTATAGAGCTGACGTTAGCGAGCAGGCCAGCCATTGTGTTTTGCTAAATTACTCAAAGACAACCCGACCAACGATTTTGTACTTACCTGTGAGAAAATGCCTTCCACAAACCCGATGATGGAGATTTATGGCATCCATTCAATTTATCCTCCTCCACAGGTTACATGGGACTAATTTTGATTACTAATTTTGAAAACCTTTGGTGTACTGTATATTGGCAAGTATCCTGGCAACTAATGTTTCCAAACAATATGAAATGGTCTATAAATTTGTACAGAAATTGGTTGAGTAGATTTGCGTAATCGTGCTAACCAACAACATCAGTCCTGCTGGAGTTAATAAAATGATTTTCATGAGATTTTCTTTTTTCTTTTTAAATGTACTCGCTCTGCACGCTCATGCAGACTTGGATATATAAAAGTCATAATGAGCACAACGCCACAACCACAAGGCCAGATTTAATTAGACGTTCATTTAGCGTTGCTCATTTCTTGCACGTGACACGCATTTGCCAATTTATGTCCAGTCACATGGTGTAAAAATAGATTCCCTTCGCGATTTTATGATCCGTGATTTCTCTTCTGCAGCTCAGCTGTAATACCATTTCCGGAAGGGGGGGGGCGCCACATGAAGGTGAAAGCTTTCCTACCGCAACACCCACGCCGTCTTCTTCCTGCTGATAAATTCATAGAGGTCTTCGGATGGCCGACCTCGCTATGAATCCGTTTAAATGATCAATACACTTATGAATATTTGTTGCTGCAGTGTTTCAGTAATGAAATTATTCGATTTTCTTCTGGTCTTTGGAGCAGACAGTGGACACCGTAGTTATAGATTGCCTCACCGAGGTCAACCTGGTGGTAGAAGCACGTTGTAAATGCAAGCGCACTTTCAGACATCGCATATTTACACAACAAGGAGCAGCAAATGCCTTTATAAACAGAAGTGGCTGAAAATCATGTTTGTTTACTTGTATAAATTGTGCCGCGTTATTTTGGCAGAAAAACACATTTGGAAAAACCTTAAACCACGGCTGGGCGATATGTCCTTAAAAGAAAATCTTCATTTTTTTTCTTTCAAAAAATTTGATTTTCCGATTTTAATCAATTTCCCCCCATTCAATCAAAATAAAAAGCAAATGAGAGAAGTCATATTGTCAGCGCATGTCAGCAGGCTACAGAAGCCAATAAGGGGGAAAAAGGGAAAAAAATGGATGCGCTCTAAAACAAATGATTTATTGATTAACTTGATTTATTGCCCAACCATACCTAAAACCTAAAAACCTAGTACTGACTGCCTTAGATAAATACCATGTCGAGTATGTTCAGTTGTTCTCATCATGTACACTGAGCCAAGCTATGGCGACCTCGCTGGAAAAAACTCGGGGTTCAGACTAACGGTGAGTAAGTATTTATTTTTATATGTATTGTACACTGATTCAAGTTGAAATGTTGGTTTTACTTGACTTTATGCATATTTGTATGACAGTATGATTCCTATGAGGTCTCTCTTCAGTCCGTCAAGACGTTTGACAGTAACGACCGTAACTGCTCCGTGTTGTCAAAAAAGGTCGGAACCGATGATTTAAAAGACTGCGCCATCGTATGTTGCCACTACGCACGGCTTGTACGGCGACGGTTTGGTTGTAAACAACGACAACAGCTTGGCGTCAGAGCAAACCAGCTTTAAATCATCTGTGAACGTCTGTGACGTGTTATTTGTACATGATGGATTCAAATGTCACATTTAAAGCAGAAAACAGTCCCCCGCAGCGTGAAAATTCCAGCCGGACTCCCAAGTATTGGGGTGTGACTCATGGTAGCCACATGCCACGGGCTCTTTCTTCTTGCTGTTCAATGCTAAATAAGGAGTTGTTGAGACTTGACAGGACTTACTGGATTGTCTGTTTGCATGGTAAACATGTTATGTAACAGGACAATACGGTATACAGTGAATATTAAGTCGAAACACCCCTGTTTTGAGAACAAGCTAAATAATTTAAAAACGTTTTTCATCATTAATGTAACCTAGAACCTGTACAACTCGGAGAAGTAAAAATCGAGAACGGAGACAATGTGGTTGCAAAAGTGTGCACACCATCTTTTAAAATCTTTTAACTGGGATGTGGTTATGTTCAGAATTAACCAGTCTCACTTAAAATTATTTTAACTAACATTTAAAGTGCCCCTGATTAACCCTAAATACATTTCAGATGTTCCATTAGGCATTTCTTGACATTTTTTTTTTTTTTTTTCAAGCAGAAGCCTGAAGGTTTTGTGTGACTGACACTGACTACTATTGTGAACTGTTCAGAATTCCCTTCATGCTTTGAGGCTGGTTTTCTTCAGATGGAACTGGACCCTTGGTCAAGTCGGGGAATTATGAACAGTTTGAAATAGCAGTTAGTGTTTGCACAAAACTTTCAGCCTTCTGCTCGAAAGGGGAAAACAAATTCCAGTAAAATCCTACTTGAACTTCTCAAGTTTATTAGGGGGTACTCACGGGCACTTTTAATAGTGGCAGGTGTGTGCTGTTTCCCATTTGAATGCGATTGGTTAATTCTGAACAGTCGCATCACAGTAGTGAGGGTGTGCACACTTGTACAACCACATTATTTCAGTTGTTTATTTTTACTTTCCCTCTCGAAAAGATAATAGTATGCTGTTTTTGTTTTTTTTTAACTACCGGTCAGGTCCTGTGTATGGAATAGTAATTGAGGCACTTCAGCATATCATGTTGTGGCAACTTCAGCTTGCTAGTGCAGACAAAAAGAAGCACATTGCAGCTGTTTTTTCTGCAAATTTTCAAAACAATTTAGGGGTCAAATCATTCCTGTTCTTTTGCACAACGTCAAAAGTTGTGAATGATGATATGTGATACCAAGCAAGCTGGGCCAGCTTTCATATTCTACTTCTTTCTAGCACTCTTACATCGCAACCAATTTTTGAGCCATGTCTCATAAAGCAAGGAAGAGGAATACAATATGCCGGATGTACATGCACTCAGCCAGCTCATCTTTTACCTTCCTCTTCTTTTCTTCCTTGCAGACAAAAAACTAACAAACAAAAAAGTCTTTTTTTTTCTTCTTCTTCTAAATAAGCCCATCATGGCCAGCTACAGTATATAGCAGAAACAATTTGCTGAGCAACATCTCGCAAAGAAAGATATAGGAAGTCAAATATGCAGGATATTTTGCACATATGACAAACAACCATTCACACCCATGGGAAATTTAGGGTACACAGAGAAAACCCATGCAAGCACGGGAAAATGCAAACTCTTAAGGCAGATTTGAACCAGAATCTCCTTATTTTAAGGCCGACAAAGTGACCACTATTCCACAGTGTTGTCGCTTTAGCAATCGTAACCTCTAATTATACTGTGATAAACTACTATAAGTGCTACCCTGCTGCTCTTAACCCTAAAGCGAAAGGCTAAATTAAATATTTGCTGAAGCATGTTCACGCAAATGTACTAAAACCAAGTTTCACGTACAAATTTGCAAAGAAAATCTAATTACTTGACTGGTTCACTTTCTATGTAATTGTGTAATGTGTGAATGTAGGAACGTAGAGGACTACGGCTACCATGTCAGTGTGATCCAGGGGTACACCGTGCAAAATGGGAATTTGACACCCAGTGTTACAACAGCCAGTTTCTAGTGGTGCTGCATCAATAATTAATGGTAGAGAAAGGCATTCAGTCTTAAGTTTCACATCTCAAACCTCCCCTAGGCTTCTTTGTTCGTGGGCAGGCCCGGAAAACCCTCGCCAAATTGACAAGCTACTACTGTACTTCACAGATGTGACAGAGAAAACGTCTCCGGGTCCCATCAAAAGCAATTAGCCTTGAGCAAGCGCTGCCATTTATAGGCTCATAAAGTGGGCCAAATGAGAGACAAGTGACATACAAAGATATCGGAGAACAGGAGGAGGAAAACATGAACTGAAATGATGGAAAGCACAAAAGAATTGAGTGCAAGGGAAGAAAAACAGAAAAGCTTTGCAAAATGAGACAGTTTTGCCCATGTGGACACCATGTGAACACTTGGCAGGAAGCTCGGAATCTCACAATAAAGAAACGCATGCAGAATCACATCGTAAATTATAATCGGAGGGTGTCTAAAAGTGAGTTTATTTGGAAAACACAATGCACTACGAGCAAACTATTTGACTCAAAGCCAACCAATACAAATGCAAACATCACGCACCTTGAGTGTAGCATCAATGTGTTGGGTTAACATTAAAGGCCTCTTTTCCAAAATACCATAGTGACGCCATCACCACCACTTTGCTTGTTTACACTGAACAACGCCAGATAACACAAAGCCAAATAGCTTTCCAGTGTTCCGTAACAGAGGTGGGGCAAGTGCATTTAGACTGTTCTGCCATCCGTTTACATACAAAATGCCAACTTGTGCAAAAATGAAAAATTATGGAGAGAATGGATGGATGGATGGATGGCTACAAATATGAGGAGACCTTGGCACCAGGAAAATGGAAATCATTTACATTTGGGGATAGATGGTGCTCGTTTGACGATGCACGGCTTGAAAAAGGGTTGCACGGTATATGGTATAAATTTGGCCTATAGAATAGATTTGGACTCGACCGACCAATCACGATAATTCTAGTTGATGACGTCTTAGGGGCTTTCCCACTGCAGGAACCTTTGAAGGAAGTTTTTTTTTTTTTTTTTTTTAAGTGGAAAGCCGACCAGCCTAAACAAAGGTGAGAAGAGACAAATTGGTACTGTACAGTGGAAAAGGGGCAGAAGGGATCTACTTATTGTCGTCCAAAATGCATAACCTGTTTATCACTTTTTAATTAAATGTTGTATGGAACCCTTTATGGAAAAATACATTACATTCCCCAGATATGCATGATCGGTCTTTGTCCTGCATTTGAAAGTCAAAGAAGACCATTTTCACCTCAACAATGAGTGTTTAAAGGGATTTATACATATATATATATATGTGTGTGTGTGTGTGTGTATATATATTTTTATTTTTTTTATCTAAATTTTGCTCCCGGGTGGGTAAGAAGAAAAATAAGTCTGAAAGCCACTGGTTCAGATTCTACTGCCTGTCAGACAAGAAGCAGAGAACAATAGACTAAGAGACCATACAGCTCGGGATAAAAGGCTTTTAAAATGCTTCTGATTAATGACTGATTGCAGATAAGTGACTTCCATCCACTTTCCTCTAAACCTTCTCAAAGTACATAACTGCAGAACTTTGCAGAAGCCTAAAATGAATGGAATACTCAGTTCCAGAACTGTGCAGTCTAAAATGTCATTCCCAAAGAGTAGTTTTTGCATGAAAGTGCCATCGCTTGACGTAAACGCTCTCCGTAGTCGTTGGTAAATCGGGCTTAATATCAGCGTCTTTCATTGTAAAGTTTGCTGCTGGCAGTGGACAAGCGAAAGAGGAAAACATAAAAACGGGAGGCGAACTGACGACGGGGTATTAAGTGACATAAAAGAGATGTCGCAGAAGGAGGGTTGTTACCGAAGGCCATTCAGGGAAGAGATGGGGGGAGGCAGATCACAACATGAAATCTGATCTTCCCCAGAAACTTGCATTTATCCACTCCCTGCACAGCTAAAGGCTCAACAAATGAACATCTCAACTTTAAATGATGTTTTTATTTCTACTGTACAAGTACCCCAGCATCATGTGTGAGCCATCTATCTGGGTCTACTTCTGCAGAGTCCACTTATACGGTTTCCTCCTCTTCTGGTCTGCTCCGTAAATTATCCAAGAAACTAACTTTTGAATTTCCACAATAATAACTTCAACAGACTTGCTTTCATTCACAATATTTAAACAAGAGCCTATGCCAAGACCAGATCGTGGTCAGGACTGTTTACGAGACACTATTTTTAACTGAAAATGCATTAAAAACGCTGTCGTTTAGGCCGTTTATTTTAAAGACACAAACCCTTCAAAAAGGGGCCTCATTTTTGAAGGCAACACCATTAGTGTTTCCGTTAAACGCTAAAGACGATTGTTTGTGTAGGCAACTAAATTTACTCTATCGCTAGTTCCTACTGAATTAAATAATTTGTTTCTATGATTGTCCCTCAATACACCACCACAATGGATTTGAAGTAGTAGAAGTCTTTTTCACAAAAATCTGCCATTTACCATTCGTGAATTATAGCTATTATAGGTACAACACATCAATTTAAGGGGCTCAAAAGTATTTGGCGATTCAACATAATTGTAAATATAACTATCATTTTTAATACTTGAGTACAGTGAGTTCTTCTGAGTTCCCTCCCTTCCTGGAAATGATTTGTTAGGTCTTCAGTGCAGCCACTTTCACTTGCTGCTTGTTCATGATTCTTGCTGCCTTCACTTTTGTTCAGTTAGTAAAAAGCATGCTCTAATGGGTTGAGATCAGACCACTGGTTTGACCAATATTCCATTTCTTTTGCCTTCAAAAAGTCTTGACATACAGGACGTACTGGAAAGTCAGATTATACTTAGACAAAAAAAACCACGTAAAAACCCTCTCATGGCCTAGAGTCTGAGTCATTGGACTCATAGAAGAATCACAGGAGGAGGGAATACTTTGCAGTAATGTATTACTTGTATCGTTGCTAGGGTTCTAAGAGTTCCAACTGTCTGTGAGCCCGTGAAGGTGTCTGAGTGAGATTCATGATTGGTTGAGTGAGCGAAACTATGTAATATCTAGTTACGACATCCTTCAGGAATCAATGTTTGTGCCCAGCCTGGAACGAATGTAGTTCAATCATTTTATTTTTTTTCAGTGTTGTTTTTGTAGCCTTTTTCCTCCAACTCTGCTCCACTCACTGCACTCGCCAAAGGAACACAGTCGGCTGCCAACAGCCAGCCACTTCGCTCATTAGCCAGATAATGTGTTTTTTATTTTTACAGCATGGCTACTCTATCCTGCAGTCTCACTACCACCACCTCTCTCACACGCACACACAGTCGCACGCACACATACACACACAAATATACAAAAAGCACCGGCAGCGATTAACAACTGCTATTTATTCAGCAAACCCATCAAGCAGCCTGTGGCAAACACAGCACAATGAGGCGGAATTGGAGAGCACCGGGGCCACAGTGACGTCAGTGTGTACACTAAAATGACAATAGTATTGGGACACCTGGTTGTTATTATTACCAACAGAATGTAAAAATATTGAGTTAGTCGGCTTTTCCACTCTTCTGGGAATACTTTTGATAAGGATTTGAAGTGCATCTGTGGGAGTATTTTATTTATTTATTTATTTTAATCATTATTCAACATTTGGAAAGTCAAAGAGCACTGATTTTGGACCAGAGAGACAGTCTGGCTCACAATTTGTTTCTCAAAGTTGTTTTATACAGTAGCTCTAAATCCTAGGGGGGGGAAAGTCAATTTCAACCTTTCATGGTGCATTTAAAGACCTTAAAAAAGGCATGTTTGTGATGTTGTGTTCCCTCAGCTCTGAGTTTGTGTCTGTGTTTTGGTTAGAACAGCAAAGCGTTTTGCGTCACGTGACAAACCGAGTAAATCGGAGGTGTGTGTGCTTGGGTGGGTGGTGGAGGGGGTGAAAACACATCAGTCCATGCTGTTCTGTAACAAAGTGGCCTGCTGCTGCTGACATTTGCCATTGATCATGTTGCTTTATAGACATTCTGCAGTTAAACCCCCTCCGGACCATTACAGTGGGAGCCCTGTAGCGCTCCTATAGGGGGCGGGGGTCATGACTTTGATCACTCCCTGGTTTTCCCACCCCCCACTCCGTAAAGTGGAAATGAAAACACAAGGATGACTTTCAAAAGCCGTGCTTTCACCAAGCCTTTTTCTTGCTTACATTTCCACGTGGGATGGAAATAAATAGTAACTCCAACAAAGAAGATAAATGCTACATGGTACATAAACAACAAAAACAGCCTTCAATCCTCTGTATTTGTCATAATCCACTGTATGTTGTTAAATGTTAAATAAAATTACATTGATTCCACAATAATGCTTTGTTTACGTGAAATTAAGGGCGATTTATATTTAATTTATAATGTTTAATGTTGTTGAAGCTAAGAAGAACGAGAACCAACTTTGAACAGAGCACAGTGAGGAAATATGGACATCTGAATCCTCCTTTTATTCGTCGTCCGTCATGTTTCTATTTTTTGAACCTCACATAAGCAAACAAAAAGTTGTTGAACTACCCTAACGCCCGCTCAGGGTAGCCGTTTGGTGCTAATCCCATGTGAAATATATAGGACATGGCGCATTAGTGTGGTGTGTTACATGAGAGAGGCGAAAGGCTAATGTTAATCGGAATTAGTTTGTAATTCCCAGACAAAAGAGGGCGGATTAAAGTTTACATGTTCGCATGACTAGACTGCTTTTGGATTGACCGCCCCGCCCCCACACCCAATCCAGAAGACAACATGTGGGTGACGTGTGTGTCACAGCAGCGAACGCTCGCGTCCACCGGCGGATTACGTTGGAAATACTTTAATCGTTAAATTACGTACTTGCTGAACAAATTTAAGCCGACAAATCCATTGACTGTTTATGATGATAGCAAATTAGTTTTCTAATTTGCCATTATACTGTACATACAATTGTTTCATAGTCTTGGATAGTCCATACTTCTATCCAATTAGTGGATTTGACAATGAACATAGCAGCACACCGCAGTGTTGGGTGGGGAATCTATTACTTTGCATTTCAAAAAATAAAACCGTTGATGAAATTTCGACCCGAAAAGTACCAACACCGAACTACCTAATATACCCATTATAACAATTCCCACTTTATCACAAGAAGAAAGTTATTTTACCATTCCACCTGAAATGCTTCATGTGTTGCCTTGCGTATGGTCCACTGTGATAAAAATGCTTTATTTTCATCCAAATATTGTTCAAAAACAAATTTTCGTGAACATGGAATACGTTTCAATCAAATATAACAACAGCTTATCATGGCTGATATTTTAACATCCAACTGCTGCTGCCAACTGTTTTTTCGAATAATGTTGCCTCACATTTCACTCAAATGTAGCCTGTAGCACAAGGCATTTCGGTTATTTGGTTTCTCAGTCTGAACATGGCTGAAGTGATATCTTATCATACTCGGCGTGCCGCGCCGCAGCAGCAGCTTCGTGACGGGAGAACGGCTGGCTTGGCTGGAGTCGAGCAGTGCGGAGCTCGAGAAACTTTGTGCTTACGGTGCGCCCATCGCCGTCGCCGCCCGTGCGAAGTTGTGCAAAGTATAATTTGCAGTCGGCAGTCCATGTTTACCTTAAAAGTATCTCCACATGCCTGTCATGGCTCCTAGTCTACCTGCCTGAAAGTTATATGTCAGGCTGGTAAAATGGTATCGGTGTTGTAGCATCGGGGTAAAAAAATTGGAGTCTGAGTTCGAGTACAGACATAAAGTACAGTGTCGACACCGATACCAATGCTTGTTTCCGTATTAGTGCCTATTAGTTTTACTTTAATGTAGTTTTATTATACAGTCCAAAGTGATTAACTTCTCTACACTTCTATGATAGTTAGCAGTGTTAAATTGTTACTGAAAACACAGCCAGTACAGTTGAGAAATATTTTATGCTGGCAAGCCCGTAACAAATGAATAAACTTGAAATTCCTTTGAAAACAAATTGTTTTGGGGGCTCCACTGCTCTTGACAACACTTCAGAGACGCCGAGGATGTGAACCAACAACAGTTTTCCCAAGCTGCCGACATGCTGTAAATTTTCATGTAAAACAGGCGGAGCGACCCTTTAATGTCGAGACTGGAGCACCAGATAATAAAGAGGAATGAAGCCCAATCGGTTATTTATTTTCAGAAGAAGCAGTCTCAGCTTCTGATCTGCGCAGTAAATAAAGCAGGTCTTTATACACACACACACACACACACACACACACACACACACACACACACTACACCATCCCCCATGCCTTTAGAGAGCTGGCTGTGTTTTACAACCCTGTGCATCTTACCATGGATACGCAGAAAACAGAAAAACACAGCAAAAGGCCTGCGGTCGCCTGTCCATGTATAAACGCAGCGGCTGATATGAGGTGGGTCAGGAGGGAGAAGAAGGAAGGGGCTTGGGGTGAGTTACCAGAAGGGATTTTCCAAGTGCATTTTATTACAGGAGTTATCTATCACACCCAATATAAAGGCAGATGTTAAAATGAGAATAAACAGTCCATTTAATCAGCAGTTATTATCTGTAAGACTTGGCATGTCGGTAGCTTCCTGTGATGATCATTTCCTTTCACTCCTCCGCTGTCATTGTCCCTTATCGGCAATAAATGCACAATGAGGTTACTGGGATAGTTTTTACCAAACGCCTTCATCACTATAAAGCATAGATGAACTGGAACCAGCCAGGCCCGGAACAGTTAAATGGATCATCTAAGGTCAAACACAATATGTTCCGGGCTGCTAGTTGACCTTATTTGGATTAAAAAAACAATTCCCATAGGAAATAATGGAATTGAAAATAATCCGTTCCAGCTCAAACTGTCACCATCATATACGTTTGTCAATTTTCACACATTAGCAGTCGATCTAACATTGTTAGATTGGCATAAAAAATCTACACACCCCCACTTCAAATGTTATGTGATATAAAACGGGTAAAAAAACAACTAATTTAAAATGTACCACCTTTAATCTGACCTGTGTAACTCAATTGAAATTGTTTTTTTTAACTTTACGAGAGGGCGAGTAAAAATAAACAGCTGAGAGAATGTGGTTTGAAAGTGGGCACACATAAATGGGAGTCAGCACACACCTGTCACCACTGCCTCTAATTGACCTGAAATCAATTTTAGTTGTACGAGTAGGTTTTTCCTGCCATGTTATTTTTTTCCGAGGAGAAGCCTGAAGGTTCTATGCTAAAACTGACTGCTATTTGGAACTGTTCATTATTTCCTCCTCCTTATCTAAGGTCCCAGTTCCAGCTGTAGAAAAGCATCCCCAAAGCACGATGCTGCCACCACCATGCTTCACTGTAGGTGTGGTGTTCTATTGGTAATGAACAATGTTGTGATTGCACCAAACATAACTTTTGGAATTATGCCCAAAATGTTAAACTTTGGTTTCATCAGACCATTACATATTTTCCCAAATGTGTTTGGGAGATTTCAAATGTGTTTTTGCAAAATGTTTAAACCACAGTTGAACTTTAGTGTGAGCACAAAACCTCAAGGCATCTGCTACTAAGCAAAGAAAACGTCAGAAAAAGCCTAATGGAAAATATGAAATTCATTTTTGGTTAATCAGAGGCACTTTGAAGGTGACAGGTATCACATTTAATTTGAATTTCATTGGTTAATTCTGAACACCAGTTAAAAGAGGGTGTGCAAATTTGTGCAACCACAGCTCAGTTGTTTATTTTTATGAACCATCTCGAAAATATAATTTTTTTTCTCAATTGAGTTGCACAGGTTATAGGTTACATTAATGTTGGAAAAGGTTTTGAAATGATTCATCTTGGTCAATCCTTGCATTTGAATGGGCAGGGGGTTGATATTTTTTTTTATATACACTGCATGTATCAATACAGCAGACACTCATTCAGGCCAAATCTCGATTTACGATCCCAGCACGGAGGTGAACAGAGAGAGTCTTGTTTTTGCATAATTGGTGTGAGCGGGTTTGCAGTGGCCCAATGTAAAAGGCTGAGCTGAGCGTCCAGCTGGCACGGAGATCCGCATTCTGCCCCTCTAATATACAACTCCCCATCTTCAAAAGACACCACACCCACCCGTGCTTTGCCACTCTTTGGGTTCGGGACTGGACGCTGCAGCACCCGAATGCTGGCTGGCTGGCTGAGGTAACTGGAGACTTTCAGTGCCAAGTTCACTCAAGACACAAACACACACACCTCGCCCCATCCTCCATTAGTACGACAAGAGGGTCATTTTGCCACTGCTTTAATGCAAGTGGAGTTATTGCTAGAGGTCCTGTTGACTCAATCGGTCTCAGTGTCTAGTGAGTGTTGATGTTGTCCCCTACATGAAAGTACATGCTAACACACAATCACGAACATTTACACACACACACAAAGTAAATCTCCGAGAGGAAGAAGTGCATTGGAGACCTCCTGCGATCCAGTCTGGCAGCCAGCTTACACTCTGGCACTGCCGCTGCACACTGTCGCCTATACTCTCAGCAGTTTGTTACAGGATTTGCGGAGAAAATCCCTTTCACCCCTGAGACGGACGTACACGCAGCAGCCGCTCTGTTTTCTTAAGAACTATCTTCACTTTAAAGACAAAGGTATTCAAACACAGGAAGGGAAAACCAGCAGCAGAGACAAACAAGTTTGCTGTGGAGAGAATAACAAGATGACATCCAGTCATACATTTTCTATAATGCTTTTGCTCATTGGGGTTAGGGTGACATGGAACCTATCCCAGCTGCTTCCATTCAAACGCAAAAAAAAAAAAAAAAAAAACACAATGCTGACACAGCGACGCTTATTCGGGTCACCTTGAGATAACGCGACACCACAGGTGGCTTACAGTAAGGATGCCTTTCAAAAGCATCTATGAGGCGAGTAGGAGCGGAGACTTGACCCGTTCTGCTACCGGATGATTCATTCCAAAAGGCCAGAGAGTCACTGCGCTTTCTTGGCATGAAGCAATATTGCTAAAAGGTCCACGTCACTTCAACGTAATAGCAGCGGACAGGCCTGCTAACAGTACTAATCCTCCTAAAGCTTAATCACTTTCATTCAACCTTACCATAAATCTGATCTCATCTTCTTTCCCAGCACACATGAAATGCGCCTGTTGGCTTTGTGTTTTTGAACTCATCTGTAGCCAAATGCACAGCCGTTTGCTATTTAACCCATTCTAGACCATTCCTTCAAATACATCTGAATTAACCCCAGGAAATGTTAGGAGAAAAAGTGCAACAATTTTTTCAAAAATCTTACACGGTGTTCCCAAAATATTGACATCATTTAGTGGACTAAAAATCTCAGCCAATTTTTGTCAAAAAAATCTTTTTTGTCAAACTAAAATGTTTATAAATTAATTATAATTTTTAACTCTGGGGTCTGTTGCTTTGCATTCAGTGACTCCCAAAAATAAATTTCACCGTATCTGGCATTAAAACTGTGCCAAACAAATCATGCGAGTGATTGCTGTGGTAACCCCTGATGGAACAGGTCGAAAGTCGCATACATATAAGAAACCAAATATGATTCCCTTTCCTATAAAAGACAAGAGATGGCCTCCTCCTCACTACTTTGTTACTCCTTACCTTTAACTTGCAAAGGATTCCCACTGCATGGCACACAAGAGAATAATCTTTCCTTTCATTTTTCCCTCTCTTGTTAGCTGTCATTATCACAAAATACATGCTTCATCCTTGAAAACACGCCCTCACCCTCATTATTTGGCAGTTACACATCTTCGGCACACACACGTGTAAAGAGAGAGGCTACCTCATCTTTATACTAGCACAGCTACTGTTGAAGGCCAAGCGGCTTCAAGGTGTTTGAGAAACAACAACGCGTCTTGTTCTCGCCCTGTTTGTGTTGCTGTGTGTGTGTGTGTGTGTGTGTGTTCCCATTACGCAACGGGCGAGATCTTCCCATCTGGGCTACTCTTGACCAGCCGAGCGTGAGACGACAGCTCTGCCTCGCGCGCTCAAAGTGTCCTGCTTGCCTTCCGACTACGCAACATCAGGGCCTGAAATGATGCAACATTTATCATCATCACCTTCACTGTCAACATGATGCCCATTGGCCCTCAGATGTACACATGCTTGGGAGAAAGCATGGTCCATCTCTGCAGGGTGTCTAACCAACTTCTTATGTACCAATCTAGATTATAAATGCACTAAATGCATCAGTCTGAAACACATACCCCCACCACTCCCCACTCAATCCTCCATCTTTCTCCCCACAGGGCTCATTGTGGTGGAAAAGATGCTAAAACAAAGACAGCAGACGACGTGGCGATAATCCTCAACGCAGCAGCTTTTACAGAGTTCCGTTTGCAGTTTTTTTTTTTTTGCTAACTATGCACATCTTAATGGTTGCGACAATGATTTTCCTGTGAAAATGACTTAAACACATCTTTCACGTTGACTGCAAATGTTCCATACAGGATGTGAGCTCTTGTACTACTCTGCCCATCACATCCTGCCTGGGGGAGCAAAACATAGCACAACACGTACAGAGGGGGGGGCGGGGGGGGAACATTCACATTTAATTGCGACCAGGGCACCAATGTCAGCTCCTCAATTCAAATAAAATAATTAAAATGTAGATGCACAGACAGGAGAATCGTCCTCAGGAAATTTAGGCAATGAGCGCGATCTGATATCAGGCAGCAACACATCCTGGAATAATGATGTGATAAATATGCATTCACTCTGGAATTAGCACGAAGGGTGGCTCTCATTATTAAATAACTCAAAGCTGGCCACAGCATTGGGTACAACAGCATAATCTAATGAAATTCTGTACTTAAGGTTTGTCCTTAAGAAGATAATGAACACCCAGAACAGTCCAGAGACTGGGCAAGGCCAAACAATAATCTATATAGTGATAAATTATTTCCTCCCAACTTTAACGCCAATGTATGAAAAGACAAACATAGTTGTAAACAGACTTTTTGCATACCCAAAAAAAGAGCACAGTCCAGCTGTAAATCCAAAGCTGTTGTTCCACTCCAATCCTAGAGGTGGCAGTATGGCACATTACATGCTTTTCACAGGCAGCATAATTGCATAGTGGAAAGGACATCTGCCTCACAGTCGACAGGTCCCAGGTTTGAATCTCGGCTTCCAAGGTACGCCGCATTCCTCCCATATTCCAAAAACACGCACAGTAGATTCATCGTGAGTGTGAATGGTTGTTTGTCTATTTAGCCGCGATTGGCTGGCAACCTGCCCAGGTTGTACATCGCCTTTTGTTCCAAAGTCAGCTGAGAAATGCTCGATACTACCCGCGAACCGACTGAGGACAAGTAGTATAGAAAATGGATGAACGCTTTTCACTGGGGGAGCGACTTTTTGAGTTGGGCTATAATAAATACAGTAATGTGAACCTAGGAAAGCAAATATTGCTCAGTTTTTCATTGACACCCTCAGAGAGGTACTGACTTAACAGTAAGTCACATTGAACTGTCAGTTTTACAATGATGTATAACAATCACATGCCTACAAGGAAATTCAGGAGAGCCGCTTTCTCCTCTAGTCTTACTTTTGGTTGGAGTGTCGACTTCTGACTGATGCGTTTAATGGGGCATGGCTTTCTCAGTTTTGCACAATACTATTTTGCAGAGGAAAACCAACCGCCCCAAACTGAGGCAAGAAGAGCTGGTACTGTGCAGTGGACAAGCAGCAATAAATACTGAGAGCTGTTGTAATATTTTCCCCTTCTAATGAAGCTAAATAATGCAACCAGAATATTTGCACAAAGTGCTGTTTGGTGTCATCTCCAGCCGCCTCATCAGACAACCTGACAAACAATCCAGTTCAATCTGGCCCTGGAGAAGTCATGTGACACGGACACCCTGTTGCCGGCTGTTCCGATTTAGCGCCAGTCTTTTATCTGTTAAAATGCGTCAGGTGCCAAGAAGCCTGACTTCAACGTATACTGTAAAACAGTGCCTTAAGCGGGGTACACACAACGATTTTTAACTACTTAACCAATTTTTTTAAATGTCAGAGACCCCACGCATGATGTAGTAAATGTCAGTATGTTTGTTTTACTGCTCTTATAGTGGATGCTGCATTCCAGATAACCAACACAGCACACCAAACACACACGTATCTCCTCGACAAGTGCGAATCTCCTCCCCCAAACCAGAATTCTGTTGTAGTACCTAGATTGACCTGTGGGGGCAGCACGATGCCACGGGGCATCCAGGCAGCCTCAACAGTTTTCTGAGCAGATCGGGGAGGAAAACTCACTCTTAACACATACCACATTTATAAGATAATTGCTGAGGATAATCTTTTAGGTGTCAACCGATAATCAGGCCTTTGCAGGCTTTGATCAGATAGAGGGGGATGCTCAATTTAGGTCTGATTATTTCTATGCGTGCACCCCATTTACATTAACACTCGATCGCTGGGAAAAAATAAAAAATAATGTCTGAAGTTGAAGCCAACACACGTGTTTCTCGAAGATATATCAGCAATGTTATAGTGAATTTGAACCAAAAGCTGGAGAACAACTTCATTTAGTCAGACAGACAACTGTGATTGAATTTCCAGACTCTGATCTCATGTGAGAAAAGGCTGCTTCAACACAGACTGACTGCATTGTTCTCCCACCCGAGTGACATTCCAGGAATAAGCAGCAGGAGCTCTTTCTCCCACGCAAGGCTAACATCTGAAGAAGAGGCTACCCGCCTTGTCTGCACACACATACGCTGCACACTCACAAGATACGTGTTTAACACATAGGTCACTCACCGAGGTGGTCTCCATGGAAACTGTTGTCATGCGATGTTCTTCCGTGATGTACGGCAGGTGGCCAGATTTGACCCGTCTTGCGAACACTGACAATGGTCGCCTCCGACATGACCACGTGACCCCCCTGCTGCCGATGGTGGCGCTTCTGCGACTGCGGCGTCGGGGGGCTGCTGCTGTCGAAAGAGTGCTGGGAGTTCTGGGAGTTCTGCGACGGCGAGCGGCTCTTCTCCCGGAAGGGGCGCCGGAAGGCCGTGGTGGGGCTGGGCGAGACGTGGCTGGACTGGCCCGACGAAAAGTCCTCCTCGCTGGACGTCAGGTTCTCGTTGGAGCTGCAGTCCGGCGTGTAGCCGCCACCCCCGCCGACGTCCTCGAAGCTCCCCGGGGAGTAAGAGCGACGGGGCCACGTCAGGAGGTGGTCGTCGCCTCCGCCGTGGTCTCTCATTTGGACACCGCCCCGCCCGTCACCGCCCCCACCTTCACCCATCATCACTCCACCGACATAGACACTGGAGTAGGCCTGGAAATCAGAAGGTTGCCAAGGCGGAGGTGGGGGCTTACCACCGTTGGATCGTTGATGTCTTTGATTGGTCTCCCCGTCTTCGTATTCGGCATCATAGCCACAGGTGCTTTCGGTGGACCGACCCCTATACACCGGTCTGGCGCGCAGCTCCCCTGCCACGGTTGCCAGGTTACCAGGAAGCGAGTGCAGGGATCTTTTCCGCTCCATCTGCATGGCCTGGCTCCCCAGGGAGCTGATTTTGTCCGAGACTTCGCGGTCGTTGACCCGAACCAGCCCCCTGTCGTGGTGGAACTCCATGTTTGTGTAGAAAGGTGGCGGCGGCAGTGGCGGCTGCTTTTCTTGACCTTTGTCGCCAACTGTGTGAGAGTTGGCACGCTTGATCCTCTCGAAGTTGGACCTTAGGGCGGCCACGCCGAGGCCCATCCCGAGCTTGTCTTTAGGGTCACAGGGCAGCTCCTTGTCCGGGGGTGGAAGCACCGGCCTTCGGGGCGACGCGGCGACGCCCCCTCGCTGCTTGGAGGGCGAGAGGCCGTCCAGATTGTCGCAGGATGTCGACTCAGCCTGTTGGGGGGCCTCGAAGGCCGACTCCAGCCCGTCTCCGTGGGAGGCGGACTTCTTCGCCGGTGGGGGTCTCGGTTTGGATCTGCCTGTTCCGTCTCCATGAGACTGGTAGCGGCTTCTGTCCACAATAGGAGCGGGGCCGTACCCACCGCCACAACCCACCCCACCGGTCTCTTGCATGTGTGGCTGCTGAGACTCTGCCCCCTGAGAGGCAGCGGGGTCCACCCCCTCATTGAGAGGCGTTTTCCTAAAGCCCCAGCGCTGCTTGTCGTAGCTCTTCCTCTCCTTGGCCAGGAGGGTCTGCAGGTAGATCATGCGAAAGCGTTCCTTGTTCACTTCCTGCTCCAGTCTCCTGATGGACGCTTTGCATCTCTCCAGCTCGTGTTCGATACCTCCCACAGACCTCAGCTCCATCTTGGGGGGCTCCGATTCTGGGAATTGAGCCTTCCACGCCTCGATGAATCCCACCGGCTCTACCATATCGTGGTTTATTTGTCCAATCCAACACAATTTTTCCGAACAACAGCAGCTCACCTGGAGTTCAAGTGTTTTCAACAGGCCTTTAGATGACCTGCTCACCAACGCAAATTGATGACACTTGTCGTGGGCAACACATCCTTTTGCGGACAACACAGTGGCTGTTCATGAGGAGGACCGGATGAAGGAGAAGGAGACATGCTGGAGGAGAAAAGACAGCTCATCTTTTTTCTCATACATTATTCCAGCATAGGTCACTTTGAGAGGAACTGATACAAATCTTTGTCTATGTCCAGTATCAGCTCGAAACGAACGCAGAAAGAAAATGTCCAAAAAAAGAAAAAAGAAAAAAAAAAAAAAAGGAAAACAGAAACCTCTCGGTTTGCAGACGGTGTGTGTCGGTAGGTCCGGATTCAGTGGCACCGACTAGTCCGATCACTCTTGCCCGACCACTGGGCTGCAATCTCAGGTGCTGTTGTTCCTTTGTACCGGCAGAGCGAACGGAGAACGGATCACAAGGAGGCAAGGCAGGCGAACACATCATCGGAGCCGTGTACAAAACGAGGCGGCGATCCGGTGGGAGTGGATCGTTCGGTTACTCGCTCCATTTTCTTACCCCGAGTGTGTGTGTGTGTGGTATTGTTGTATTTCTCTGGCAGATTGGTCGCGTTTGGTGGGCCGTGATGGAGCGGCTGAGCGCGCTCCCATCTCACCCAAGTGAACTCTTGAGAGTGGAGGCTGCGGGAGTGGGCGGGGCCAGTTACGCTGCTCCAGCTGCTTAAAGAGACAGTGCGCCTATATATTTCCCCGCCCCCTCATGGGTTTGTTTGCATATTCTTTTGGAATAACTTCATTCATATATAAAATATGTGAACACAGCAAAATATAGTACTTCATACAAAACGTATTTCACTTTCGTTCTTTTATAGGAGCATGACCTACGTTACATTTACGTGTATTTCGCTGTCGGAGAGTGACTTACTGACATTACGACTGTGCTTATTTCGTTATAGAAGCGTGACTTGCTTGTTTTATGTCCACAGGTACTAAATGAATGAGCCTCGCTGCCTCGGTAAGGCAGACACGTTTATACAAATGACTCTTTTTTTTTTTCTTTTTTTTTAAAAGCCTTTGCTTCTCTGCGTCTTTAATTCAAGGCTGCTATCTACTGGACAAATGCAGTAATTGCAGCAGGCATGAGGATCACATTTTGACCTTAATTCATGCATCCATCCATTTTCTGAGCCGGTTCTCGCGGGCGTGCTGGAGCCTATCCCAGCTGTCATCGGGCAGGAGGCGGGATACACCCTGAACTGGTTACAAACAAACAAACAACCGTTCGCACTCACAGTCACACCTACAGGCAATTTAGAGTCTCAAATTCATGCATGTTTTTGAGATGTGGGAGGAAACCGGAGTGCCCGGAGAAAACCCACGCAGGCACGGGGGAGAACATGCAAACTCCACACAGGCGGGGCCGGGGATTGAGCCCGGGTCCTCAGAACTGTGAAGCTGACGCTCTAACCAGTCGTCCACCGTCCCGCCGAGGGCCAATTCATTTACTATCAAGTCCTCTGATTGTAGAAAATGGATGGATGTTTAGGGGGATACTTTTCCTCTGAGTTTTAAGACTGGCATGGTTGGATGCATTAAAATCTATCAAGGGCCCTCTGTTTGCCCCAATTCTTGTTACAGGAAAAACTAACTTAAAAAAAACAAACACAAAGTTCAAATATGATCTTTATTTACCTGAAAACACAACCTCTGTAATGCATCTACAATCATTATCAGAATTGAATGATATTCATATTTTTACAGATGATTAATATACATTTTTAAATCTAGGTTCCTTTGTAAGGTACAGTATGCCTCTTATTAGATCACAGTTTTACAGCAGTTGCCAAACACAGGATCATAAAGACCTAGACAGGCAGTAAAAATAAAACAGGAGAACACTGTTATATTGCAGGGATGTCCTTAAAGAATGACTAAAACACTCGACAGAAAATGGATTGGCCTACAGTAAATAAAAACTCAAGTAGCGCAGTCAACTTCATTGTAATGAGTCATTTGTCTAATTGTGCAAACATTACAATAAAAACTGATTTTCAAAAAGTCTACTATAGAACCATCTTAATGTAAGAGTATTTATACAGTGAAATCTTTAATTACAAACTGTAAAGCCTAAATACAGCTGCAAAGCATGCATGATGTTTGTACACAAAATGCAAGCTAAGACCACAGCATCTAATGTTAAGGAGTCCCTACAAGTCAAAACTACCATGAAAGGAGAGAAGGAAGAAACCTCATGCAAGAAGGGAGGAACATGAACTTCCCTGCACACTATAATGGAAGATGGACAGACGTTTGTGTAAAATAAATAGCATACGCATCATGTATTCTCTTTCTGGTGTAAATAAGTTCCTCTGTGCACCAATACCACGCGTACACACATACTGAACAAAATTATAATCCCTAACACTTTGCGTTTTGCTCGCATTTTTCACGAGCTGAAATCAAAAGATCCAAAACTCTGTCTAAACACAAAAGGTCTCCATCTCAAATAGTGATGAGCTACCGTGGGATCTTGGGTATCAAATTTTCTGCCATATCATGTTTAAATGGTTATTCGTACGAAAACTATTAAACTCCTTGAATCACAAAATAGGTCTAAATCTATATTTGTGACCGCTTGTGCTTTGCCGAGATAATTTCTCTGCCTCACAGGTTGGGTTATCAAGAGACAGATTAGATTATTCCACAGGTATGCCTTAGGCTGCCCTCAATAAAAGGCCACTAAAATGTGCAGGTTCACTGTATAGTGGGTCCAAGGAGCTGGTCAGAAATCCCACACTAAATGAAATATAAATTAAGACAAAGCAGCAAACCTTTCATACCATACAACTGCAGATTTTAGAGTGGCCTTTTATTGTGGGCAGCATAGGGCACACACCCGTGCAATATTCATGCTGTCTCATCAGCATCTTGATGCCAAACCTGTGAGATGAATGTATTACCGCGGTAGAGAAGTGCCCACTAACATATTTGTACAGATTTGTGAACAATATGAGAGAGAAATAAACCTTATACATCAAAAGTCTTAAGTTCAGCTCATGAAAGTGGGGGCAAAAACTGCAGTGTGGCATTTATATTTTTGTTCAGTTTATGTGCATGCATGCATACATACATACATAGTAGTCATGGAGTGCAGAATGAATTGAAGGCTCCGTCCTCCGAAACAAGATTTTTTAGGAGAGCCAACCTAGGGAAAGAAACAATGTCAGATCACTGCTACTTTAATAAGATTTTCATGTTTTTATGGATAAAGAAAGCAATGGTTGGGGTGAGTGGAAATGGGTGGCACACAGGTGACATTCACAATGTAAGCATGTGGGCAACATAGATGTAAATTCCCAATACAATTCACATTTAGCACCCATTTTGAAGAAGTGCTGAGCAAATTCCGAAATAAAACGATGTGTTGCATATTTTTATCTTGAGTTATTCCGTCAACTTCGACTGATTTCGTAAAGTGTGAGAGAAAATGAGAAATACTCACTCTGACAGGGGGAGCCAGTGGAAGGCATTGAATGAAGAAAAGCACACCAATGTTGTCAAGTGGTACAAAAACACATCCAGGCTTCTACCCCACTACCATGCTTTTATCTTTTGTCTTTTTCCACACAATTAATGCAGTTAACTGGACGGCCACACAAACACGTTCACAGCAAGTATGGTAAATATTACAAGTCAAACCAATATCTAAAAGCCAAGCATTCACAAGTGGACCGCAGGAATACTTTGCACACACAAGCAATGTTCCTCAAATCAAATAATGACACACACTTTGATTCAAAGGGTTCATGAGTGTATTTTCCTTTAAGTATAATAATAAAAAAAAAAAAAAAAAAAAAAAAAAAAAACACGTCGGGGTATTCATTTGAAATCATTTTGATTTTGAGTTGTATTATTTCTTAATACTATTGTCCTTTGAATCAAACACCATCAAGACGGTAGCATACACAATCTTGAACGACTTGGTCTCTAAAGCATAACACCAATGAAGTTTAAGGATGTCAAAAAAAAACTCAACACACCCCAAAAGAACGTTTGGTAAAATGGTTAGAGTAAAGACTGTTCCACTTTCTGCACAAGCAACCCAGCTGGCACACCTCAGATGTTACAGCTGAGCAAGACTGTGGGGAAGCATCCAGAGATTAACAGAAAAAAAACAAAACATTTTTATCACATTGAGGTAGCTGTGATCTTCCCAGTGCAGAAAAAAATGACGTATTTCAAATCATGGCAATAAAGAAAATAATCCAAGAAATTAATTTCTGGTTTTACATTTGGGGTTGAAGGGGCACACATTTAAATAAGAAAATTAGCAACTACATACAGTTCATGCTTGGTCACTGGGGATGCGGTTTAGGTTTTTCCCCTGAAATATTATTTTGTTCCCCCCTATCGTCTAATTGGAGCATTCCAACATTCACTCCCAAACCTTTCCCCATTGTCTGCCACACATCGCTTGTCCTCTGAAAAAAAGTTTACACTGAAGACACAATGGTAAACATTTGAAAAGAAAAATCAAGGCGGTACATCTAAGCCACGCTGGTCCAACAAATTTCGAAAACCATAAAAAAGAAATTTTTTTGCATAAAATAGTATTCAATCTCCGTACAGATCCACAAGAGTCCCTAACATTTCTTTTTCCCCACAAAGAGGGGAAGGTACGCTAAATAATATGTACTGTAGTGACACTGGACACACAAAACTGAACGTTTAAAAAGGCATTAATTGAGATTAATTTTAAAAGAAAATGAAAAATGGCAACTGCCTAATCTAGTCAGCGTCTATACGAGTGGTCAGCTAAAGCCTTAGGCCAACTTAAAACAGGTGACTTCTCAAAGTGAATTTAGAGTATTGGTACACTTAATGTGTTACAGTTTCTCATAGCGCGCGCACGCACGCACGCACGCGCACACACACACAAACTATACAACACACACAAGCTACGCATGTGGAGGGTGGCAGAGAGGGATGAAGAGGGGTGGGGAAGCGAAGGAGGGGCAAGGGAGTGATGGCTGTGATGGAAAAGTCGAGGTTGTGCTCAATCAAGTCAGTCAGGACCACAACATGTCGGCCATGTTAGTGTCGGTGCTGTAGATCCAGAGGAGCAGCGGGAGGGAGAGGGCCACGAAGGGCCAGGAGATGCCCTCCATGCATGCAGCCAGGCAGCAGCCTTCAGAGCTGGCGGCCTTCTCCAGCTCTTTACCCGGCTCCAGGTAGTTCCTGGCCGCAAATTTGAGCACCTCGTCCAGTAAGATGACCGGCAGCGAGATCTTGAGCACCACCAGCCACTGGGTCAGATTCAGAGGGGTGATCTGGAAGATTATCTGGCAGGATAACAGGGAAATTATGTGACTGGGTGTGTTAAAATCCTCATAACCTACTGTTCAATCTCCTCCAAGTGCGCCAGGTGAGTGGAAGTGTACCAAACTTGAGTACAGATTATAACAGTCAAACATACTAGACAGTATGTGCCAGGCCTGGTTTGCGTAGTGAGAGTACAACCTGAAAATATATTTCTCACCGGAAGAGGCTCCACGTAGAGGATGAGGAAGTGTAGGGACATGGAAAGACAGATTGCTCCCAGCAGCCACACATTCTCCCAGGGTGGCATACGCAACAGGGACTGGTTCTCAGATACACTGAAACGCAAAGCAGCATGTATTGTTTCTTAAAACTAAGTTGCCATTTTGACGGTAATACTGGTAGTGAAGCACAAACCAACCTATTGAGAGCGTTGCACATCTCGATGGTGACCAGCACTGACAAGGCCATGGTCATCGGATAAGGAGACTCAAACACCTTACAGTCCATATTCTGGAAGTCTGGGTTTTCTGGACCACACTGCAGGAAGTGGCTCTGTAAACAAACAAAAATACAGAAAAAAAAAATTAGCTCATGTTGGGGAATTTAGGGCAGAATGTTAAAGTCCTCAGTTGACATGATAGAAGCTAGGCTTTTAGGTCATACCAGCTGGTAAAATGTGATCCTCGGTCCATCTTCTGCAGCGACAAACCACCAGGCCGCGGCACCCACTGTGGCAGCGCCCACATAACCTGGTGAGACACACAACAGAACTTGACAAATACAACATTGTGGAGGCCATACGATCACGTCAATAGTGTACCGGAAGGTTAATAGTCAGGAAAGATGTCATCTCCACATAGCGTAAAATCATCTTCAATACTGTGGAGGGAAATTGTTAACATACGGTAAAACTCAACACTTCAATTAAAAAAGATCATTTCCATGCTGCCGTTACAGTTTCTAACAGATTTAAAATTGCTCAGCAGTTAATTTTCTACTGTCCGTCAGTGAACAATAGTGTCTGTAAACTGAGGTACTTGCAGTCACTACCCAATTTATTTTCCCAACGTGGAAAAAGAAGGCATTTATATTTATATTTACATACAAAAACACATGCTGACGTGCCCAGCAAACAACTGGGACACTATGCTCGATAGATATTGGAGTACTCAGAGACCCACTTTATCTATCTTAGACCATCACCTACCTCCATCTTTTCACCGTTTGATTATTTTTTATATACTACAGAATGGCAGTAACATATGTAAAGCAGGATTATCAGGTAATTACACAGGTATGGTGGTTGATGATAGTTATTTTACATCCACATGGAGCCACATTCATTCCACATACATAATGGTTGACTTACATCCAATGGCTAGGTATCGGAAGAAGAGCCACCCAGAGATGAGGGGCTCGCGAGCGTTGCGGGGAGGCTTATTCATGATGTCCAAGTCTGGTGGGTTGAAGCCCAAAGCGGTGGCGGGCAGACCATCAGTCACCAGGTTAACCCAGAGCAACTGAACTGGTATGAGAGCTTCGGGGAAGCCGAGGGCCGCCGTCAAAAAGATGCTACAACACAACACAACACACCACACACACACACACACACACACACACACACACACACACACACACGATACGATCAGAGCAAAAGAACTGTGTGCAGTGACAAAAAAAAACATCGTCTGTGCCCCCTTACCAGACAACTTCGCCCACATTAGAGGAGATGAGATATCTGATGAACTGCTTCATGTTGTTGTAAATGGCACGGCCTTCTTCGACTGCAGCCACGATGGTGGAAAAGTTGTCGTCGGCCAGAACCATCTCTGAGGCCGTCTTTGCAACCGCTGTTCCAGAGCCCATGGCGATACCAATCTCTGCCTTCTTAAGAGCGGGGGCGTCATTCACGCCATCACCAGTCTGAAACATGTAAGTCATGAGATTACGCACAATGAATTACAATGTTGAGGTTACGCACAATGAATTACAATGTCTCAAATTTAAAATGGTTATCAGCCATTACCAAAGGTCAACTCTTCTTACCATAGCTGTAATTTCGTCATAGGACTGCAGATACTCGACAATCTTGGACTTGTGGGACGGCTCCACGCGAGCAAAGCAGCGAGCCTTGACCACTGCTTCACGTTGTGCAGAAGGGGTGAGATCGTCAAACTCTCGGCCCGTGAACGCCATGCTGGCAACGTCGTCTTCCTCGCCAAAAATACCGATGCGTCTGCAAATTGCAACTGCTGTACCTGTAATGACCAGAAGGAGCATATTTATATCTTGGTGCTTTGAGGAAGAAAAAGAAAAGATTTGTAGAAATGGCAAAAGTTGATGATTATTTTTTTTTTGTTTTACACATGAAAGCTCACTTAAAACACCACTTTATATAATTTAATAAAGGTCTAAACGCACAGAAATCACATGGGCTGTACAAAATGCTCGCGACATACCCTTGTTGTCTCCAGTGATCATAATTACTCGGATGCCTGCGAGACGACAAAGTCTAATGGAGGCTGCCACCTCTGCCCGGGGAGGATCCAGCATCCCCACACAGCCCACAAAGGTTAGGTCAGTCTAAAATAATGGAGACAAAACATTACATTTATTGTACTCAAAAGTATTCACTAAGTCTGTCACAATAATATTTCTAAGACAATATATTTTCCCAAAAACTATCACGGTAAAGGATAATGTTGCTTATTAATGCCTCTTTAATCATGAAAAATAAGGCCCACCCTTATTTTTTATTATTTATTATATGTTTTGCTTTGAAGTCATTGTTATTATTACTGTTGTTGTTATAATTGTCTTTTTTGTTTCTTTATTAAAATGTTTTTTCTTTACTCTGTGATATGGATCCCCCGGATCTGAAATAAAGAGCTGCAAGCCTAGCCAGGTTTGCATAGAGCATTTTAGTCCGATTATAATCTGTTTAGAAGGCCAATCCGACTGAAAATGCTCCATATAAACACCTCAATCGTAATAAAAAGGCCCAATCCGAATGGAATTTCCTTCGGTTTCACAGGGGTGGAATATTCCTTTTTCCAAACCGATCAGAAGTAAATTTTCCCCATGTATACCACCATTCAGAAGAGACGGGGAATGCGTGGTGGCGTCGTCAGTTACGCATGCCATAAATATGGCGGCTCCGACGGAGCTCGTATTACCTACTTGTTTTTAATCAAGCATTTTTTTTTTAAATAAAAAAAACATGTATAGAAGCAATCCCAACTACTGTTCTGAATAGACGACGGACCTCCATCTTCATAAATGACATGACGTTCATGATGTCGCCTGCATGTCTCACGACTGTTCTGATTTGATTAAATGTCTGTCATGTATCGGAATATATCACTTCACATGTAAGCAGTTGACCAGAGATCAATCGGAATTATTTCAATCAGAATGACAAAAGTCTCCATGTAAACCCGGCTACTATGTGGTTGGTCCGCTGAAGACGAGCCTTTCACCTGTCAATCAAATATACGTTGACGTTCGCTGTAGTCAACTACTGGCTAAATGACGTGTGCCACTGAGGTTATGCTTCATAAACAGTTAACATTCCCTTGTTTGTGTTGATTGAGGACTAAGACACAATTGGGAGTGGCACTGACGTGTTAAACTACATCGCCACGGTGGAGCAGATTGTTTAGCTCTTTAATCCGTTAGCACACAGGCTAGCTCAATAGCTCCCAGCCGGGTTAACAAACACACCAGGTAACTTTCCCCGAGTGGGTCTGTTGTGTGAATCTACATGCTGCACACGAAGCAAGGCTGTGGAGTATTGGACGGAGCAAACACCGGCAAGAGTGTAGTGTACCAGTGCGCTGGCGTTCCATGAGCCCACTGGCCGCTAATGACACACCCCACACCGGCTCACCAAAACAATGAGCATTTATCGAGTCCGGAAAAACTATTCTCCATTTTTTTTATCGATAGTCGATATAGTAATTATTGTGACAGGCCTATCTATCACTGATTAATTGGTGATTTGTTTTGAAAGCGAATGAAAATCCCACCACTAAATTGGCAATGTTTAAGGTGAAAAGCCAATTGCACCTACTTCATAGTCAATAAAGCGAGTGCAGTCCTCTAACACCAGGTCCTCCTTGTTCAAGGGGTTGTCTCGGGTGGCCAGAGCGAGACAGCGCAGGGTGTCCCGGCCAGTTCCGTATTCTCTGATCACAGACATCAGTTTGTCCTTGATACCGGGGGTCATAGGCACCTTGGTGCCGCCTACACGGACGTGCGTGCACCTGTCAATCACTCCCTCAGGGGCACCCTTTTTTAGTGGAGCAGACAGACTTTTAGTGTTTGATTTTAGCACATCTAAAAAGCAGTTTAAAAAATAAAATTTAAAAAAATATGTAAAAAAACAAAAAAAAAACAACCATGCTCAACATTGGTGTCTCTTACCTTGACAAACATCTTGCCTGCAGACGAACGGGCTTTGTTGGGGGTGCAGTACACAGACATGGACTTCCTGTCTCTGGAGAATTCTAATGTGAACTCTTTCTTCATCAGCTGCTTGATTACCTGCATGTTTAATTAAAAAAAAAAAACCATGCTCAATCAGGACTTCATTTATTTTACAACATAGCTGGTTAGTCTTTGTTTCGTTTTCCAGAATTTGAATAAAGCAAACGTAAATGTTACATACAGATGTGCAGGCATTTGCTCTCTCAATCTTGGAAAGGCCTTTCACATCCGTGTCAAATACATTCATCTTCTCCACCAGGCATGTGAGAGCAGTCTCAGTGGCCTCACCCACCTTCTCATACACACCTTTGGTCTGGAAATGGAAAATTAAAAGAATTACAATCAACAGCGTACATCAAACAAAAGCAGAGTGCTGCTCTCACGTGTGGCATCCATCATTATACTAGTACATCTCATATGCAAACCAACCTCATTATAGTCTAATGAGGAATCATTACAGAGAGCACAGATAAAGGCCAGCTCCACCAGAGCATCGTATTTGGAACATTTCACTTGTTTGCCATCCTGGAACCTAAATGAACACAAAGACAGAACAGACAGTTAGCAAGTGGGCTTGAAGATATTGGTGCAAGAGGGTGACTTTCTTGTATTAAACTCTTAAGACTCACACTTCACCATCTGGGGCATATGTAGAGCCAGTAACTGTGAATTCTTTCAAGGAACAATGACTACTATCAGCCTGGTCAATGATAAACATCTGCAAAACAAACATTGGAAGGACATTAGCATGTCACATAAACACAGCAATTCAATTATATGGGTCATTTTCATATAATTTGATCAATAAGGGTAAAGACATGTATTTGGGATTTTTATGCCGCCTTAGTTTTATATGGGTAAAAGCTGAAACAGCCACCCTTAAAATCCTATTTTCAAAAAGTTGAAATAAAATGTTAGGCATTTATACTAAAGGCAATCGAATCCTTATTAACAGAGCAAATGGTGGTGGCCCACTTAAATAAACTTCATGCAAAACAGTAAAGACAAAAGTGCAGAACAGTAAAGACAACCAGCTTCATGAAATCATGTTTTGCTCTCCAAACTGTGAAATTTCAACGGTAAAGACATGTTGGCATTAAAAGCTTATAAACAATGACCTTTTGATGGATAACAACTGCCAATAATTCAAATAGTCATATGGATCCATTTTCTGAACTGCTTACCAAAAGCTATGAGTACACTTCATTGATTTCAAAAGTAAATTCAGTAGGCCATATCTTCACCGCTATTGATTAAATTACATGAAAATGACTCAATCAGACTTGTGGCGGTTCTGCAAGGGGAAAATGGGACTGACAGACAGTATCCAGCAGATGGCAGCAGTCTACCAACATGTCCAGAGAAGCGGCCATCTTTGACCCCCCCCCCACCCACATACTATGACTACATTTTAAGATGACCAAGCACCGGGACACTGAACTTACATTTGGACTTTTGATTTTCAGTAATACAGTCTGGTCTATTCTCAAACAGTGTACAGATGTTTGAATGATATGAGTAATTGCAAATTCATGAGGAATTTTACATTTTAACCACAAGAGAACATGAAACCAGCACATTTCCCCAAATTAAGGACATAACAGGAAACTGACGCAACAGGCATTTTTACAGTCAGGAATAGAACCCTCACGGGTTTTATGTTGATTTTCAAAATTGTTGTTCACAATTTTGTTGTTTCTTTGACAAGACAGGATCAGTAAGAAAAACCAAGAGAAACAGGAAGGGACATCTCCACATACAAGGTCAGTAATGCAACTTGACTGCCACTTGTGCTGCAAGTGACAAACTCTCGCATACTGATAAGCATCCTGTCTGTCCACACATGGGGAGGCCGGCGGGTGGTAAAGTGTGGGTGGGGGGACTGAAGTCCAAACATGACTTCAGTCACAAATGGCTGATGATATATATCAGATACATAAATGTAAAAATATAGGAGACATTTCTAAGGTTTCGCAAACCAGAACTAATTCAGTTGAAACAAATTGAACTGTCACTGAACAGTTGAACTGAACTGTCCAATTCTGACATGTAATCCATGTAAATTTACTAAATTCAAAACCCAGATTACTCAAAGTGAGGAGTTTTTGTTTGGCATGCCCAGTGAGTCAGAGGTTTTCATAATTCCTTGAAATGCTTTCAATTTGTGATGAACCTTTCACATCGATCTTCCAGGAAATTCACTACAGGTTTTTGGAATTCTCTTACTCTTCCACACCTACCTGGTAAAACTGAGTCATGTCATTTGACTTAACACAAATATTAGAAAATTAATTTGAAGAATTATTTTTCCTCTTGCCTTAAGTTTGAAAAGGAACCACAACACATTCCTATTTAATACGCGTATGTCTAACCTAAATACAACGAAGGCTTCACGTTCATGTGTGTCCCAGTGTGCCGCTGTTTCCTACCCTGCATACAGACATCTGATTGGTTGTCAGCGTGCCAGTCTTGTCAGAGCAGATGACAGATGTACAGCCAAGGGTCTCCACAGAGGGTAAACTACGGACAATGGCGTTCTTCTTGGCCATGCGTCGGGTTCCTAAAGCCAGACAAGTGGTGATGACGGCAGGCAAACCTGAAGAGAAACAACACGTTTTATTAACAGAATGACAGCGCGATAATATTTAGTCAGGTAATACAAAACTTGCCATTGTGATTGATTAGTGGCGTAAATATTACCTAGAAAAATTACAAGCCTTACCTTCAGGGATCGCCGCCACTGCTAGAGCCACAGCAATCTTGAAGTAGTAGACAGCCCCACGGATCCAAGAGCCTCCATGGACGGGATCATTGAAATGTCCAATGTTGATGATCCACACAGCGATGCAGATCAGGGAAATAACCTCAAACATAAGCAATCATAAAATGTGCTGTTACGTATGTAATATGAGATCAAAACAGCGCACCATTGAACATGAGCTAATTACTTTAGATAGCTGCTGTCCAAATTCATCCAACTTTTGCTGCAGTGGTGTTCGCTCTTGCTCCGTGGCAGCCATCTCGTCACGGATTTTACCGATCTCAGTGTTTCCACCTGTGGCCACCACCACACCGACAGCCTTACCAGCTGCAATGTTGGTGCCCTAGGAGAAAAGGTAAATTATGCATTAGGTTCCTGGGTGAAAGTCTTGATGTGGATTGGCGACTATACTGAGCTACTGACAAGGGGTTGAACAATTTAAGATTTTTTTTTTTTAGTCGACTATAACGTGACCAAAGACGAGTCAAAGTTGACTAACTGATGACTGATATTTCTTAAAGCACAGCAGTGCGGTTCCCACGCTTTCATTGCACCCCGGACCAGTTTCACAGACATACTTCTACAGAGCAGCACAGAAACAAATTAGAGATAAACCAATGTTTTTTTTTTTTCAGAGCCGATACCGATTATTTGTAATCAAGGAGGCCGATAAGCGATAATTGGAGCAGATATAAGGGTCCGATGTTTACCCTTTTTGAGTGGTGGCCCGAGCCAAATTGTGATGGCCTTGCTGGAAGTTGTATTGGCCCCGTATATTCATATATGTTAAATTTTACGGATTATTTTGTATTTAATGTCTTTATACTGTATTATTTAAGACCCTTTTAAGAAATTATTAGTACAACAGCATTCATTGCCATGACACTGTATTAACCTCACGAAAATCAAGGCAAAGCAATTGCACAAATAATTATTAAAAGAATAAATCAAGTACAAAATTATTATTCTGTATCGATAATGCATGAGTGAGATCTGCCGATCACTGCCAATACCAATTATATGGATTAGCTGAGATTTTTCAATTTATTTATGGTGAGTGCTATTGGCTATATAATCTGACATGTTTCAGCTCTTGCGCGCCTGTGCAGTGTGACGGGGACGCTACACGACGGCTCTGTAATTATGGAAAAAATAATCAATCATTTTGACTGATATTGAACCCATGATTAATAAACAGGGTTATTCATTTATTTCAAAAATGTGTGTTTATTCAACTACCAAAACTCAACGTTAAATATAACAAAAGAACAAGCAGAAAATAAATCAGTAACAAGTAAAATAATATATTAATATAATATAAATTGAAAGAAAAAAAAAATAATAATACATTCATGGCTAAAAGCATGCAAATGCTTAGCCAGGACTGTATTGTCTATAAAAGTTGTTTAAAAGTCCTCTCATTATTCTGGCATTTGACAAATGGAAACAATTTTGGCAATCCTAGTTGACCTAAAACAGGAAAAAATTAAGTCTGATTTCATGTCAAAGTCAGGAAAAGAGTGTCTTTTTTATAGTCAGACTATCTGCTGTTCCTTCTGTGTGCTCCTTCACCTCTTAGGAGCAGTGTGGTGCGATGCATGCATGGAGCTACTGATTTTCTATAAACTAAAAAAAGAGAAGAAAGTCACGAGATACCGTTAATAAACTTGTTTTTCACAGATTAGGAATATTATATGACCGCGAGTATTGTTACAGTACCTGCCTGTATGCTACTACGCCTTTTGTGTGTGAATATTAAGGTCAATTTCTCCCATGACCAAGACTAGCTAGCCCTTCAAATGAATTTTCCATTGACTGTTCGCATTAATCTGCCGATTTGTAAAACAATGTGTCTTGTATTTAAATATAAAATAAGGATAATAATTTTTGTTGTGCACTTAGTAATACAGTGGAGGGGTTGGGGGGGCGGGGGGTTCACGTGTTCAATCAACACGTTACCTTGTATGAGTTAGGTACAAATACTTATATTACCAGTAAAGTTAATAAATATTTTTATGACGGTGACAGTTTGAGTGTCCACTTGGAGGCTCTACTTCATACATAAGACGTTTGAGACGACCAAAAAAAAAAAAAAAAAAAAAAAGGAAAGGGAAAAAAAAACGGTTCTCACAGATCACTTACAGAAAAGAGCATGTTCTTCTTGTCCTGGTTGACTGCACGGGGGTCTGGCACTGGGTCAGTGTGTTTGATAACAGACACAGACTCTCCTAGGGTACAACACAAAAAAGCGGAGTGGTCACGAGCAGTACTTGATGTTTTGTTGACATTTTGGATGGGCTGGAGTGTGTGAAAAAGTATTTTCAGCCTCTTAGCAGGCATGACAACCATCAACTGGCGCCTTTCGGAAGGGTTTCATGATAGCGCGAACAGTATCTGATGATGTCGCTGTACTGTGTGTAATCAAGTAAGCAGAGTCTTTACATGTTCTGATAGGGTGCGACAGGCAGCGTTTGAAGGCTATGTGGCCATGAATGGGGAAAAGAGGAGCGGAGGGAAAATAGCTGAAACACTAAAAATACCCTACGGACTTCACGACCAATTAAGGCAGTTGGGAAGGACGAGATTTAAGGCCTCAATTCACATAAAACTGCTCTCACGTGTGGCATCCATCATTATACTCCACTTGTTGTCCAAATTATCCACCCACCTCTTCCCCAGTTTAGCCTTCCTTTCATCCACATCTCTCAGGCCTGATTGTTTTGTATTGACTGCGTAGCCATGACTACAGAATGACATTTGGGTTATCTGCGTCAAAGGGAGACATTATCTCCCCCCCACCCTCCCTCTCTACCCAGCAGTGTTCAGGTTGAAGGTGGTGACTTTTGATCATGTCTATATGAACTAGCAGCTATACAGGCATAGTTTGAATCTGCGTGAGGAAACCAAGAACCAATCTATTTCTTTTACCTGTTAGAATTGACTGGTCGACTCTCAACGTAGTTGACTTGATGGAGGTCAGCCTGATGTCTGCAGGCACTTTATCACCAACTATGGATAAAAACAATGAACGCATGCACAGAAGAGTCATTTGCAGCATTCTATGCATAAGAAACATGCAATGTCAACAGGTGAAATACCTTATCCCAAAAATATTACTGCAAAAATGGTCATAAAATAAGCAATCAAAGCACACGAGGGAAGTGGTGATAAGTGAGATTCTTCAGAATTTTTTGCCACCTGCATTCAACAAGAATGGCTTGACAGACAATTGATTGTTTGCTCATTAATACAACTGATTGTGTGGAGCATATTGTTATGTGAAGTTGTCTTGAAACAACAAACAAAAAGGAGTGCACTCCTTGAATACAACCAGTAGAGAGCCGCTGGCTAAGTGAGCTACATCAATACAGCAGCATATGCTGCTCAATACAATACTAGCAGGCGGCACGGTGAACGCCTGATTAGAGCGTCAGCCTCACAGTTCTGTGGACCCGGGTTCAATCTCCGGCCCCGGTTTATATGTTCTCCCCGTGCCTGCGTGGGTTTTCTCTGGGCACTCCGGTTTCCTCCCACATCTCAAAAAACATGCATTAATTGGAGACTCTAAATTGCCCGTAGGTGTGACTGTGAGTGTGAATGGTTGTTTGTGCCCTGTGATTGGTTGGCAACCAGTTCAGGGTGTACCCCGCCTCCTGCCCGATGATAGCTGGGATAGGCTCCAGCATGCCCGCGACCCTAGTGAGGAGAAGTGGCTCAGAAAATGGATGGATGGATGGACGGGCAATACTAGCATCGAGAGACTGGTAGGAGTTCCTAACATTCAGAGATTCTCCACCCCGTCAAACAAAAAATAGGTTTGATCAAGTCCTGAGCACACAAAAAAACAAAACAATGGAATGTAATGGATTAATTGATCAGTATTCAGTAATTTTCCACAAAGCTGATCACGAACATTGTATCAGACGTACAGATAAAAACCAGAATAAGCTAAGTCAAAGTTCTGCTCCAATGTAGGACCAAAGTTTCATTAATGAACAGGCCAGGAATCAAATCCATTACTCATCCTTCCCACAATAAACTTCAGCCATCCCTTGTAAACCTAAATGTAAACATGCTCCAAATCACCAAGTGTTTCATCCATAGAAAGTGGTACAGAGAGTGAGAAACAAAGACACAGACACTTAACAGCTATTGCTTAGAAGACTACGATCAAAGCAAAAGAGTGGTTTGAGTTATTTTTCGTCACATGATGAGGGGATCTGTTTTGGGAGAGGGTGGGGGGGGAATCAGCTCAGTTTATAGTAATAGTGCAGTGGTAGATGCTAGGTGGCAATATTAAATTGGAATCTTGAGGGCAACACAGATTCCTTGTGTGGACAGTCAAGACAGACAAGTAAACCCTTGAGCCTCTGAAGTGCCCACATCAGAGAGTGCGAGGCAGGATGCAAGAAGAGTACTGCAAAACACACATCCAAAAATGGGAAAACTATTTTGATGAGCTGCAAATGTTCTACTGGATTGAAGGGGCGGGACTAATTTTTGTCAGGACACGTGCCAACATTTTCATGAACGACGATAGGAGGATGAAATGAGTCTTTCCAAATATTAATAGGAACTAAAGAAAGAGCCAACAATTAAGCCATACTGAAGCACTACTGTAAAATACCAATGCAGAATTTAAAACCAGAAATAAAGAAATAAAACCCCTAGATAATACAGTACCATCAGCACTGCCAAACATGGTGTGCTACTATACTGGTTGCGGTCAGAAGTGCTTCATCGCCACCTGCCTAACTTCAAACTACTTTGGAGATAATTTCTGAACAGACAAGACACAGTGACTGATAAAGAAAAAGGCATTGCATCCGTCAAGTCACAAATCATGCATTGGCGTCACGATTAGATTAGCTAAAGATAATACAATCAAAACCAGTGTAATTTCACTTCAATTCATATCCTTGTGTATACAGTGTATTCCTTCTTAAACCAACTTTGATGTCTTGAGCCAAAACAGTATTTTTAGCTTGGTTTATTCTGAGAAAGTGGTGGCCTGAAGGAGGAGGACCTTTCTTCACTCCTATTCAAATAAAGGAGATTATCTTTAATCTGAACCCTGGAGTAAAACAATTTGTGTATCGTTCAGGTCTTTTCAAAGATGAAAGCATCTCCAGGCTTACTATCAAAACAAGCATAAAAATATAATTTAATTTACGAGAGCACACTGTGCATCTTCCTCCTACACATCACCCAGCCACTCAGCATGGGGGTCCAGTGAGAGATTGGATTTTTTTTTTTTGTTCCATGATGTTTTCTGGAGAACAAGCACGTAGGCTGACAGCCTTCAACGACCTTTCACCGGGTCACTACAGCCCTCAAGAGACCATTTGTCCTCTCTTTGTGAATGGAAAGATCACAATCCAACCCACACACGATGAACTGAGATGTTAGTAAAATGTCAGGATATTCCAATAACGGCACAATAATTGTGGGGGAAAGCAGGAGTGGGACGGACAGGCAGTAGTTTGGGACATGTTAATCTATTACATAACTGTTCTATTTACAGTCACATTTCTGATAGTAAAGTGCTGAAGAGGAATAGGCAGTGTGTATGAGTCGATACAGGAAGGACATTGTTCAAATATTACAGAGAGTAAAGAATGTTCTTTTTCACAATTTTACCTGCAACCTCCACAATGTCCCCAGGCACAATGTCCCTGGCCTTGATCCTCTGGACACTCTTCCTATCCTGGCGGTACACCTTTCCCATCTCTGGCTCATATTCTTTAAGGGCTTCAATTGCATTTTCTGCATTTCGCTCCTGATGGGGGGAAAAGCGACAAAGTTACAAAAAAATAAAAATAAAATGTACACAAAGCCTTGTAACCAAAAAAAGAAAACAAAAATCCACTTCAATTCCCTTTGAGTGCTCTGTGGATTACAATCTGAATAGTACTAGGACCTTTGTCAGTTTGTGTTTGTCTGATTGTTCATAGATTGACTAGTTTTAGAACATCATCTCATCTGCCAGGCAAGCAAGCAACACAAGTCTGAGGCACATTGCAAATGACAGTACGGACATTTATAAGGGATAGCAATAGAACAATAAAGTAATTCAAATGACTGGTATCAATTGTGGGTGTTTACTTGGCTAAAATAGCCTTAAATGGCACAAAACTAAATAATTCGTAGTGCCATTTATTTCCTAACTACCCACATGTAAAACAATCCAGCCTGAACTGATTTTTGCAAAACAGTCAAGCCCACACTACCAAATAAAATGTTTCACGTAAATTATATTCACACAGACTGCAATATTCACAATAAATCTGATTTGATATTTGATTAATCCGCAAGAAAATTTGCAGATTATGAACAGATTAAAAATAAAAAAGCAAGAAAGACTATGCAGCAATGGTTAGTGTGTGTTGGTTCTGGTTAAGAGTGAATGGCTTGATTGTATATTTACCTGCCAGACTCCTACAACGGCATTGGCTATGAGAATAAGTAGAATCACAAAAGGCTCCACAAAAGCTGTTACTGTTTCTTCTCCCTCTTCAAACCAGGCCAGCACCTAGAACCGAGGAAACGGTATTAAATACAAGTCAAATATGTGTGAGGACTAAAGACAATGACAAATGAATCAGAATGAACCACCTGAATTAAAATCGCCTGTATGGATGATCATGACGCCACTGCAGTGTTTGCATTGGCAGGACAAGTAGTCAAGTGTGGGTCAATATATAAAACCAGGTCATTGATAATATTCCTTCGCATATATATATAAAACCAGGTCATTGGTAATATTCCCTTCGCATATTCCCTATGCGTACTTACCTGACAAAGCAGTTAAGTACGCATTACATCATACCAGCTTACCAGGATGCAATTTAAGTATTTGATTAGTCACTTCCCTGCCTTAATTAAAAAAAAAAAAAAAAAAATGAAGCCATTTTGAAACAGGTGGTGGAAACTCGGCTAGGCGCAAATAGAATGTCACATCATACTAATTAATAACTACTTTCTAAGACTTCCACCTTAGCTATGTCAAAGGAAATCACTATGACAGCTCATTTCAGCAGAGGCAGTCAAATACAATTTGTAGAGCTGTGATTCAATAAAGCAGAGGATTACACTACATCTGAGACAAAATAAGAAGTCTGTCAACATTGCTAATAAGTGAATACATCTGCATAAGTTGTGACATAATGCTGTACTTAAATCGTGCAGTATCTAAATGGCTATCATCTAGGGGTGCGTGGATACCACTTTGTTCAGTACTTCAAGTACATACATTTGAGTCCTCGCCAATACAGTGTCGATACTTCATACTGGCAGTAGGTTTTCAAATTTTGATGAAAATGTTTTGATTAAAAAAAAAAAAAAATGTTTTTTTGTTTTTTGTTTAAACGCGACGAAATATTGCTTAAAACAAACCTTTGGACACTGCATATGTTTCAACTATAACAGTCCTTTTACACAACGAAAAAAAACTTTGGAACAATGAATAAATGTACTCAAATATAAAACCTAGTTTATTATTATTAGCATTATTTATTTTGTTTTATGTTTGCTCTTACAGCACTTTTGTGTAACAATTGCTTTTTATGTGCCCTATATATTACGTTGAGCTGAGCTGAGTTCTGTTATTATGCACACCATTTGTTTTCGAATTATGTAATTTAAAGGATTATACTGTGCATCAATGCCATTTGTTAGCCCGTTTGTCCTATGGCATTATGTTTTAGCCTTAAGCTACTAGAGAATAAGCAATGTGTTTGTAAGATGCATTTGGTTAAATATACAAAGTGTTTAATTCTTAGTGTATTTAGTGTTATAAAAAGCTTCAACCGGAGTGTCAATAAACAACGAAGCTTTTAAGAACCGTTTGCTCTCTCCCAAACTGCACACTCAGACAGGATCGACTGTATATTTATATGTATATCACAGGCTTGTCTTGTAGTATGGTATCGTTGTATTGGAGTGTTTTGACTAGTCCGAGTAGACGTGTCGATACCGCCGGTATCTGTGAATCCCTACATGATGGGATTCTCAGCCAGCAGAACCCGGGACACAGGACAATCGAACCAAACACTGGGTCATACATAACTCTTTGGAGATTTGTAATGTCAAAAACATAACAGATGATGGTACTACATCGACTGTGTGTGGTATGGACACAAAACGTGATCACATGATTGGGGGGGGGGAATACAAAGATGGCAATCCCCCAAAAAGTACTCACCATAGAGATTAGTGCTGGGCGATATGGCCTAAATTTGATAGCACGATTTTTTCCCCTAAGGTCGAGATTTGATATGACTCGATATTTATTAAATTAAAGTTAATAAATGTATAAAACTGGACCAGACCAAATTGATGTACATTGTAAAAAAGAGGGCTTACTTTAAAAACTATAAACATTACAAAGAATAACTTTCTCCTGCAGATATTTCAAAATATAATGATCACAAAATTAGCGATGCAGCACCAAAAAACGCAAATTAGAAACCCAAGGCCGAAAAACAAAAGCAGAAACACCAGATGAAATTATGACGACAATTATTAGTAATTGCATTTTTTTGTTGTGACTGCAGAGCTGCCAACCTATAGAAATTCACTTCCAGAACACTTTTGTCTGAATTTTCATCCATCCATTTTCTGAGCCGCTTCTCCTCACTAGGGTCGCGGGCGTGCTGGAGCCTATCCCAGCTGTCATCGGGCAGGAGGCTGTGTACACCCTGAAATGGTTGCCAGCCAATCGCTGGGCACATACAAACAAACAACCATTCACACTCACAGTCACACCTACGGGCAATTTTAGAGTCTCCGATTAATGCATGTTTTTGGGATGTGAGAGGAAACCGGAGTGCCCGGAGAAAACCCACGCAAGCACGGGGAGAACATGCAAACTCCACACAGGCGGGGCCGGGGATTGAACCCGGGTTCTCAGAACTGTGAGGCTGACGCTCTAACCAGTCGCCCACCGTGCCGCCCTGAATTTCCATGTTTTGTAAATTATGTCAAAAACATTACTGGGGCACAGTAAGTACAGTATATTATGTAATATGCAGTATATCATCCATCAATCCATTTTCTGAGCCGCTTCTCCTCACTAGGATCGCGGGCGTGCTGGAGCCTATCCCAGCTGTCATCGGGCAGGAGGCGGTGTACACCCTGAACTGTTTGCCAGCCAATCGCAGGGCACATACAAACAAACAACCATTCATACTCACAGTCACACCTACGGGCAATTTTAGAGTCTCCAATTAATGCATGTTTTTGGGATGTGAGAGGAAACCGGAGTGCCCAGAGAAAACCCAGGCAAGCACGGGGAGAACATGCAAACTCCACACAGGCGGGGCCGGGGATTGAACCCAGCTTCTCAGAACTGTGAGGCTGACGCTCTAACCAGTCGCCCACCGTGCCCATCTGAATTTTCATGTTTTGTAAATTATGTCAAAAACATTACTGGGCCACAGTAAGTACAGTATATTATGTAATATGCAGTATATCATCCATCCATCCATCCATCCATTTTCTGAGCCGCTTCTGATCACTAGGGTCGCGGGCGTGCTGGAGCCTATCCCAGCTATCATCAGGCAGGAGGCGGGGTACACCCTGAACTGGTTGCCAGCCAATCGCACGGCACATACAAACAAACAACCATTCGCACTCAGTCACACCAACGGACAAGTTAAGAGTTGTCAATTAACTTACCATGCATGTTTTTGGGATGTGGGAGGAAACCGGAGTGCCCGGAGAAAACCCACACAAGCACGGGGAGAACATGCAAACTTCACACAGGCGGGGCCGGGGATTGAACCCCGGTCCTCAGAACTGTGAGGCAGACGCTCTAACCAGTCGGTCACCGTGCCGACTTGCAGTAGATCATGTAATAGGAAAAAACAATTCTACATACTGTTCAAATGCGCAACAATCATTCCTCTATACTTGTAATTGTTAATAAATTATAGCTTCAATATTTGTAGGTGTTCATCATTTAACCCTTAGTTGGCAGCAATGCACTTAAGCCTAATTTGCCAGAAATCAAGAAGGACGCTCAGAAAAAATGTGACATGTGGAACGAATTCAATGCAGTGATCTGTAAATAAAGAAATAAAAGACTGATTCTCGATAACACCACATTGTGCAAACCGTCCGGAACAGTTAGCGCAGCCAACTGTCAAACTATTTGCGTGATTGCTCACACAACGATGCTAGCTAGTAGCTGCTAATGCCAACGTAAACAATACCTTGTGAAAACTTTCAATCTCGTCCAGGTTTGAGAAAACTACTATCCTTTATCTTCCCGCTCCGTTCACAGAGCAAACACAAAAACAAGCGCTACAACTGCCACCATGATTGCTCTGCGGCATTGTTTACATTACAGGAGCGGCACGGAGTCACAGCTCTTTCTAACGTAGTACATGCGTCGCACTCGATAATGTGCACCATCTTCAGATGATTTTACACGGATATGCCTGTCTTCATAACATCATCTTTTATGCACGTTTTGCAGACTACGGTTGTTTCCAAATGATAGCCGTGCCCTTTGTTGGGAATATTTATGGTTCGCTAGAAGCTATCATCTTCCCCTCCATGTTAGCGAAAGTCTCTCAGAGTGAAGTATAGAAAATAAATCGATGATCCTGTTTCCAGAAAGCATTCATAAAATATTGATCGCATCGAGCTTCTCGATAAATCGCCCAGCACTACTAGAGATTTTTTGGACAATGTTCTCCATAACCATACCATGACAACAAATTAGGATGTGTCAGTGTCTGTTAAAAATCTGGGGAATTGTACAACTGTCCCAATATTTTTAACTCCATATGATATTGAGCTTGGATAGTTGTCGGTGATCATGAAAGTGTAGTGTACAGATACCGTTCAGTATTAGACGACCAATGCTCAAGTGTATCTAAAGTATCAGCCACTTAAGGTTTCAATGGCCCTTATGTCAACAGGCTGTTCATTTCAACAACATCTAGGTGATATATTCATCTGCTCACTGATTAACAATGTGACAGCCGTTCCCTCCCAAGCGCTAAAGCCCCAACTGGTCTTAACATCACTGCTGTTGAGACAACACAGGCTCAGAGAAGACGGTTATGTTTGATTTGCATTAACGGCAAGGAAACTCTGGGTCCTTCCTAATACACCCTGCAGCAATCATGGTTAATTTATAAAGATTTATGTTTGTTAGTAAAAGGCTGTGGACTCTGAATCAACATATTTGTTGTTGTCGGATGGAATCAACCAAGTGCCAACAGCATTGGGTACTGAAGGTAATGTTATGAGCAAATGGTTGACAAATATATATTTTTTTACCAAGTCAGCTTTGTGGAAAAATGTTTTAGTAATCTCTCTTTATATTGTTAAATAATGAGACCATTATACTGTTACATACGTGCACCTAGATATTTGAAAAAATGTACACAAAAAATACTTTGATAATGGTGAAACTATTACGATACTGGTGCTAAATTTTGTGCTGTTATTATGTCTGTGCCAAAAGAAAAGAATTTATCGGACACCAGTTTCCAGACAATTATGGTAGGGACAAGCGTGTATTCAAGTATTTGTTTGATTTTTGTTTCTCCAAAGGTTTTCCTTCCTTTACTTACGTAGACACTGAATGTCTATGTAGCCACTTATATTCCAAAATATCGCAAAAACAGTGTTTCGTGATATTGCTGAAAATAACTTCAAAATATCTTATGACACGTTACGCCATGATTTGCACCGCTAATATTTTGTATACATTAAAATACCCATTCATCCATCCATTTTCTGTACCACTTATCCTCACTAGGGTCGCGGGCGTGCTTGAGCCCATCCTAGCTATCTTCGCCCGAGAGGCAGGGTAAACCCTGAACTGGCCACCAGCCAATCGCAGACATTAAAATATATATGTACAAAATCCAGTGTTGACTGAGAAAGGATACAATTTACATTTCAGATGCTAAATCTAATAACGGCTGTTTTTATTATAAGTAAGTTGTTCAACATTGACTGTAAATAACATGAAGTCCATGTCACACAACTTTTAAACGACATACTCGAAGTAGCAACGTGACAAAAGTGGCTGCCATCTTTGAAATGTTCTTTAATAAAAAAAATAATTTAAAAAAAAGAATAAATATGGAATGAGCACTTCAGACCTCTGAAACTCACCCTAAAAAAACACAAAAACAATTGATTACTAATCTATATGGCCTATCCTACTGCCCACCTCATGAACAATGTTCCATCAGCACTATTTCAATAGTGTTTTTTTGGGCAACTGACACCGTTTGAAACCTCACGGTAATTTTGACGTGTCAACTTGGGAGAAATCCTCAGAATTTCAGCTCGTACAAGTTTATGGAAACTTAAACTTGTTAGCCAATCGGAGAAGGGGCTCCCCAAGTAGCACATGAAACAAAAGGGCCAAGAAATGTTGAGAACTAGTCAAAATTATAGTGTTTCACACTAATTTGAAGGTGTTTTTTTTTTTAATTTAACCACATTTTTTATAGGCTATATTACACAAACTTTCCCCAAAAAGGCAATTTCGCTTCCCCCCCGATAGTGTTCATTTAGACTTTGTTTTGTTCATTTAGACTTTGTTTTTCTCATGGTGTTTAATGACTGCATGCAGTGTCTGACAGTACCAATCTACACGCGAACCCCCTGTTGGAAAACACCTCACCTCTTCATTGAGCCAAGGGACACCTACTAACTGGATGCATCACTCGTAACCAGATGACTAATGTATATTCCAGACAGAAGGGTGTTTATTCAATTTATTACATTTGTGTATGATAAACGCAAGTTCCATTTGTTCTGTGACTTGGATGTCAAAGCATTATAGATGTTTTTCACCAATACATCTTTAGTCACATAATTGTTGTGTGTACACACCCATTCCTACCCATTGAATCTGAATCACAACCAGGTCAGACAGGACTATTTCAACAATCCTTTTAGGCAGTTTGCAAACAGAAGAGAGCACTGGTCTATATCCTTTGAACAAACTGATAAAGTCACCCATGCAAAAGAAATGAGTAATACTTACAAAGGATATGCAGGCAGCCAGTAACAGGATCCTCACAAGCAGATCTTCAAACTGTTCAACCACCAGCGCCCAAAGGGACTTGCCTTTCAAAAATAAAAATAAAAAAATGAAGACAAGCAAGTTTCCAAGATATTCTTTCAAAAGACTGAATAGTGTACTCACCCTCCTCTGCTGGCAACTCTGTAAAGGGAACAGAGAGAGAAACGCGAGTTAAATTCAGGTCAGTCATTATTATACAACAATTAACAGTAAGCTGCCGTTGGAGTCACAATTCATAGCCCGTAAATCAGACCAGTGCTTTAATCCGTCAACCTTCGTTTTGTTAAACGCGACGACCGTTATGAGCCCGGTAACAACGTTACATGACACGGCAAGTGGTTTTAAAAAAAAGAAAAAAAAAAAAAATTCTTACCGTTGGCTCCGTATCGTTCCCGTTGTTTCTTGATTTGCTCCGAACTCAAGCCGGTGCTCTCGTTCACGTTAAAAAAGCTGTAAACTTCTTCAACCGTCTTCGTGTGCGCGTTGTCCATGATGAACGGCCACTCGAGGACACCCGTTTGCCTGTACTGGTCCCGACCACGACCGGACACGGTCCTTCTTCAATACTGCGTTTTAAGTTAAAATAAATAAAATCCGAAATGGCTTTCCAACGTGGAGCTGAATGTAAATGACCAAAAATAAAAATATATTTTAAAAAAAAAATAATACACAAAAAAAAAAACCGAGCAGGTGCCTGCTTAGAGGGACCGAATTTGCGGCTATCACGGTGCTAACGAACAGTTAGCCGCTAAGCTAATAATTCAGCTCTGGTATGACTTCGCCGGTCGTTCTTCGCTCGCTCTCCCGAGAAACCTCCAACGGAATATTCATATCACAAACGCCGTAAACAAACACCCCGCTCTCTGTATAAACGATGAATCTCGATGGATATCTTAAACGTGCGGTTGTCCTGTATCACAGCCCTAGCCTGCTTTGCCTGCGTTCACCTCGCCACCAATTGCATTCGTCCGCCGCAGTCTGCGTGAGTCGAATGCGGTGTTCGGTGTCCGCATGTGGAACCCTCTGATTGGTTACTCGAACCGGAGGTTTCTCTCTCTTGATTGGTTACTCAAACCGGAAGTGTCTTTCTCGCCATCTTAATTTCCTTTTTAAAAAAAGACTCCAAAACGAAAAACGTACATATATATGAATACATTAAAATACAGTAGCGTATGCGGACCAAGTGTTCATCAGTAATGAGACAGGTTTTATTTAAGAAGAATAAAATAGAATAGAATAAGAATAAAATTAAGAATAAAAGTTTAAAGCAAAATGCAATTTTTTAAAAAAGTTCAATGCAACTGAATTGTACTTTGGCAGTGATTCTTGTGTATAGCGGGAGGGAACCTGCATACTTCTGATGGTGCGTGTACCACACTTTGAGAATCACTCCAGTAGATTATACTGTATAAATCAATTAATGAGATGTAGTTCACATGACATGGACGCAAGTCCGATGACACAAACACAGTAGATCAGCGAACTGCGGCCAAGGGTGTCCTGGTGCCAAGTGCACACATGGACACCCTTATGCTTGAACATGGTTTTCGATTATGGACAATCCACGATTAATCGAGCAGAACACCGCTCGGGTTCTGCTCGATTAAAATTAAAAATCCTTTAATATATAACTCTTAATATAAGAGTGATTCTTATTGAGTCTTTGTCTGCATAGCATAACAGAAATTCAAGGGTTATTTTAATGATTGCATCTGGTGTAAACGCCATAATGAATATCACTATGTCTCCCTAGACAAACGCCTATGGGATTTAGTTGATTGGTGTGGGACCACTCTGATTGCTTTCCGCAGCCCTTATGGTTATGTTATCTTCCTACACTGTATGTACTCTCATTTGTACTCAAATTCTTTACAGGGGTTTGAAATTCCAGGTCCAGGCACTCCGCTGGATACTGTAATGGAAAAAGCCTTTATTTATTGGGGTCAAAACTTTAAAGGAGACATAATTATAGTGCCATTGACATTAGGTCTGTCACTTCTGATACTTTCAACATTTCTTCTTACAGAAATGACAATGGCATTATAATAATTTCTCCACATCAAATAAAGGCATTTGACATTTACAGTATCTAACTGAATGTGTGTACCTGGAATTCTTCCAGCATCTTTTTGATGAATATTTAACCCTTCCAAGAACACTAGGGAATACAGGGATACCAAATTTCAATATGCCTGTCCTGTCCTATTCCTCGTCACGCCCTTTCCTCATAAGGTGTACCAGTCCACATATAGATACAAAAATCCAACTCTTAAGCATTGTTTTTTATGTTAAATTGTGTTATGTTTTTAGATTGTTTTGCTCTGTCCTCTCTCTTCACTCTCTGTGTTCCATCTCTTTCCTACTATCCATCCATCCATCCATTTCAACACCGCTTATCCTGGTTGGGGTCGCGGGACGCTGGAGCCTATCCCAGCTGGCTTCGGGCGAAAGGCGGACTACACCCTGAACTGGTCGCCAGTCAGTCGCAGGGCACATATAGACACGGACAACCATTCACGCTCACATTCACACCGTCACTGAGTGGGAACTGAACCCACACTGCCTGCACCAAAGTCAGGCGAGTGTACCACTACACCATCAGTGACTCTCTTTCCTACTATAATGTTTATAATCATTCCTGTCATGTACTGTTGTTATGCTGTAATTGTTCTCAGTTGATTTTCATCATCATCATGATCGTTATTTGCCATCCATCCATCCATCCATTTTCTGAGCCGCTTCTCCTCACTAGGGTCGCGGACGTGCTGGAGCCTAACCCAGCTGTCGTTATTTGCCAAGTATGTGAAAAAAATACAAGGAATTTGTCTCCGGTCGTTGGAGCCCCTCTAGTACGACAACAGTCAGTCAACTGACAATGAATACTTTTGAGACATAAAAACATAAAAACACACTGCGGAGAGTCACTGAGCAATGAGAGGTGACGGGTAATGTGGTAATGCTGATACAATGACAATTGTGCAAATGATGCAGAGTTCTCTAGCAGTTTAGCGCAGTTTGAAATGACTAATAGAACAATAGTCTGGTGCAGTGCCCATTGCGCAAATGGCGCAGAGACTTCAAGAAATTATGCAGTTTAAAGTGACTAGTATCGCGATAATCTGAAACAATGTGAATTGTGCAAATGGTGCAGATTCTTCTCAAGCACGAGTGGTCAGGTCCTGAGAGACTAATTCCCAGGAACTTCAAGGTTTCGACAGTTGACGGGGTAGTTGGACAGCGTGATGGAGAGCTGTGGCGAAGGATGCTTCTTGAAGTCCACGATCATCTCTACAGTCTTGAGCGTGTTCAGCCCCAGGTTGTGTCGGCCACACCAAAACTCTAGCTGCTCCACTTCCTGTTGCTACAGAGACTCATCACTGTCTTTGATGAGACCGATGACTGTGGTGTAGTCTGTAAACTTCAGGAGTTTGACACCCAGGTGTGTTGAGGTGCAGTCGTTCGTGAGAGAGGACACATCCTTGGAGCGCCCTGGTGCTGATAGTGCGTGTGGATGAGGTGGTGTCCCCCAGCCACACCTGCTGTGTCCTGCCCATCAAGAAGCTGTAAATCCATTGTCAAATGGCAGGCGAGACGCTGATCTGGAAAAGCTTGGAGAGTTCGAGGATGATGGTGTTGAACGCAGAGCTGAAGTCCACGAAGAATGTGTATTCTGTTACCTCTTGTGGGAATAAAGTGACTGAGGTGGATCAGTGACTGTGTAATCCTTGACCACATTTGAGGGCATTGCAATATCCTACCTATGTGCTACCATACTGCATAAAAAGGAAAAAGGGACAGGTAAACATTAATACAATTTAACATAGCAAAAAAACTATTTAAAAAATAATTTAAAAAAAGGTTTATCACTAAACTGTTGATGACAATGCAACTAAATACTCTTAATTTCACTTTATGAATTGTAATTTTGAAGAATTAATTTTAGTTGAAACAGCATATCATTTATTTTAATTTAAAAAAAGACAAAATATGTTAGTTTTGATGTCTGCAAAAGTATTATTATTTATTTATTATTATTAATTATTATTATATTTTCCCTGTCTCATTTAATGCTTCCTGTTTTGTAATGAGTTATAGTTGCTGAGTTGAACCAGTTACATAACTCAGTCCGCCTGGTGTAACAGCTGTGGGTTCTCTGCTCACAATAAATGCATTTTACACTCATTTATTTCGGTTATTTGAGGAGGCAGTGTAAGCGGCGTCAAGCTTTTGCTTTTGATAATTTGATTACTGTTTTAGATGTGGAAAATCCTCCTTTGCTGCTTCGCTGAATTGATAACCCTTGTTTTTCTTTATATTCCATGTGACCTGTAAGGAAACACATTTTGACTAATTGTAAGAGTGATCTGAATCAGAATCAGAATTATCTTTATTGGCCAGGTATAGTGTTTATTAAAACACACACGGAATGTGTCTCTGGTAGCTGGAGCCTCTCTAGTACTAGAGCAAAAAGCTATACAACACAATATATTTCGGACATAAACGCAAATGTTAAAAGCAGAGCTTCGGTAAGCAATATAAAGTGTCCAGTAGTGCAGTAATACTGTTCAACATGCAGTAATACTGTTCCAACAACAAGTGTTCAAATGTTGCAGAGTAAGATCTACTATGATGAGCATGAGGTGTACGAAGGCCTTTATGACAACAGTCCAGAATGTGGGAGCACATTATATCAATTTTAAAATCCCTGCATTTTCTCCTTGTGTGCGTCAGGATGGATTTTAAGGTTCTTGCAGTGGTTTATAAGTGTCTTAACAGTCTTGGGCCTTCTTATCTTTCACAGTTGCTTTTAACCTATCCCCATCTAAAAACATCTATTTACTAAAAACGTACAATAATAGGAGATTCATTTGATGTTTGTTAGCTCACGTGACATGTAACTAACATAAACCCTTGAAAATCAAAAGCATACATTCTTCCTCTGAGCAACCAGAATTAGTCATAAAGAACATTAATATAGACACCCCTCTGTTCTGAATGTGCTGGACGTCTTGGTGACAAGGTTTTCATTTAACATGTTATTTTATTATTTAGTTCAGGAGATAAGGGCCCTGCCCATACTATCACTGTCACTTTATGACAAAGAAGTTTAGTTTTTTTTTTAGGCGAGTCACAAGTTGGATTCAGACAGTGTTACACGCTTCTGCTGCACTCAAGTGGATAAAAATATTACTACACACAGATTCACAAACGACTTGAGTTTGACTTTCATCCCACGAATCTGCACATTTGTGAAAGATATACATTTCATTTACAATCTGTATATTAAATGTTCAATGACATGCTTCTATACTCATACAGTCAAGTCTGCACATTCTCTCTCTCTTTTCCATTTCTTGTGTACTATACCCGCTCTTCTTGACTAGACGGGTCTCCAAGCATTGTAAAATACTTCCATCCATCCATTTTCTGAGCCGCTTATCCTCACTAGGGTCGCGGGCGTGCTGGAGCCTATCCCAGCTGTCATCGGGCAGGAGGCGGGGTACACCCTGAACTGGTTGCCAGCCAATCGCAGGGCACATACAAACAAACAACCATTCACACTCACAGTCATGCCTACGGGCAATTTAGAGTCTCCAATTAATGCATGTTTTTGGGATGTGGGAAGAAACCGGAGTGCCCGGAGAAAACCCACGCGGGCACGGGGAGAACATGCAAACACCACACAGTCGGGTCCGGGGATTGAACCCGGGGTGTAAAATACTCACATTGTTTAATTGATATAAAGTTAGATTGGAACATTTCTTACAGAAGGAAGTTAAATCCTTTGTCATGTATCAAGGCGAGTACGGTTATATTATAAAACCCGTTAAACACATCAATAGTAAATAACATATTTCCACGGTGGAAAAAAATGCAGCAAACAAAAAAAAACTATTAAATATGGTGTAATTGTTAAAATGATAAAACTATATGAAGTTTTAAGTGAATCATACGTTTAAACAAAAAATAATAAGAGCTTGTCTTTCACAAGAATACACTGTTTAGGTCTCCGAGATGTGTTAGTGTAACTTTCGCATTTGGCCATGTGACGCAGCACAACAAGTCACGCGAGAAAACAAATCACGCTACACTGTATTTACATCCGGGGTCAAAGTTGATATTTTCCATGTGCCAGGATATCGGTAGTACCGTCAATTTAGTGAAATTCGTAAGTTTTTAAGATGAACGAAAACGTTGAATTGTGAGACAAACAAGAAAAACATTTTCTTGCGTAGCACATCAAAAACTCTTCTTTCATTTGGGTTTATTACAATGTCTTGTGCTATCCGGCGTTAGCTTCATCACTGCGCTTCATTTTAGCAGTACCGTCTCCTCCAAATTATGATAAACATGCCCGAAATGGCTTAGGACATGTTTAAAACTAGACTGCCGTTGAGCGCCTTGGTTACCAGTAGACGGATAGCAGCAGCAAACGGTAAGATTTTCCTCACACATAACACCATAAGTGTGATTTAACTTCATTCAACTATATTCAATTCAACTATAAATGTTTATATGTATAATCCTTGCAGGTGGACTTTTTAAATTAATCTCCAGTATGAGTGAAGCATCCCAAAAACAACCTGCTGCCAATCTCTTGAAACGTTCCAAAGAGGAAACTGAGGTTATTCAAACCACAAAGAGAGCCAAATCAGAGGGAGACAACACTGAAGAAGAAAGGCGGTACCCCAAAAAGAAAGTGATCCTCCTTATGGCATACTGTGGCAAGGGGTATTATGGAATGCAGGTACATAACAAAACTACATTCCAATCTTTCAGCCTTCTTCTTTTGCTTATTCCTTAACACGTTTGTTTAGAGAAATGCTGGGAACACTCAGTTCAAGACAATAGAAGACGATCTCGTCACAGCTCTTATCAAATCAGGCTGCATTCCTGAAAAACATGGCGATGAAATGAAAAAAATGTCTTTCCAAAGATGTGCCAGGACTGACAAGGTAGGACTGTCGTCTCCATCCATCCGTTTATTTTGTCTTCCATTAAGGTTGCCGGTGAACTGGAACCTGAACGTCAGACCTACCCCAGAACTGTGAAGCAGATGGCGTAACCACTTGGCAACCCTGCTGACAATTGCATGACCTTTGTAAAACTCCCCAACAATTTTAGTGTATCTCTGCAGTCATGTTGCACATTACAGTACTTATTTGAATTGTGATAGTGAGTACTAATCTTGTCAGGACATGATATATAATTTTGTTCAGGGTGTGTCAGCGGCGGGCCAAGTGGTGTCTCTGAAGCTGTGGATGATTGAAAATATTGTTGAAAAAATCAACGAGCACCTGCCGCCTCAAATCAGAATCCTCGGTGAGAAATATTTTCTATTTATTATAATAACTAAAGATAGTTCTTCTGTGAAGTCACGCAGCGCCATGTTGGACGTTGACACATTGTTGTGTTCTGGTGGTTATTGTTTTTGAATAGAGATGATTGAAAACTATCTATTGTCTTGGCTGTGACATATGGATGATAAATACACCGGAACCTCTACAGTTGAACAATTTGCAATGAATCGGGTCTTTGCTGACTTTGAATACAAGGGAAGGGAAATGCTCTAGTTTGACCGATTGTCGATACGATTTGTATGGCACCCAACTTTAGAGGTTCCACTGTATTCATAGTAGGCCACTGTCAATTAGTTTTTTTGCAGTTTAATGATTTGACAATAACAATAAAAGTAAGTACAGTGGTGTCTTGCGATACGAGTGACCCGACTTATGAGTTTTTGAAGTTATGAGCTATTGTTTGGACGAATTTTTTTGTTTTGACTTCTGAGAGATACGAGCGCTGTATGGTGGAAATGAACTCAACTCACTTAACAACATGCAGCAGTTTGACAGATTTTCAAAATTTTTTCCAAAAATGAGGTGTCACAAGCTGTTAATTGCCACTCTCAGTTTTTTATTTGTTTTACTCTCAAACTAAAGATCATTCCACATGCATCTAAAACAAATACATATTTGCTCTAGATAAGTCAGTTTAACTAATGCTAACAAACAATACAATCTGCTGAAGACTGGCTCACGAATAGCACTGATGTTGCAGTTTGTAACTCTTTAATTAACGGAATTTGAGCACAAAGGGTGGAGCAACATATTAAATTGTTAAAATGTAACAATAGTCATAGACACATTATTTATCTTCTACAAACAGTGATTAATATTACTCCAGCTTATTCTGGAGTTTTGACTGGCACCGTATCTCTGTTTGTCTGTAGTATATGGCACCCAGCAGGTCAAGGTGCATACACCAGAAGGACCAGCACTATATCTATTGAAACAAAACTGTGTCATTCTTTACACTCTATTTAATTATGTATGTTTTTAAAAAGCTCAATATTATAGACTACTACTTTTTGTGTTTTTTGGGGCGAGGTTTAGAATGGCTTAATGGCATTTTTATTTATTTCAGCGGCGAAAGATGATTTGAGATTCGAGTAGTTAGTCACCTCTAAAGCTACCACAGTAATGCTCTCCCCCCTCCGCACAACCACAGGTCTGAAACGAGTAACCCAAGGCTTCAATTCCAAAAACAACTGTGACGCTCGCACATATTCTTACATGCTTCCAACAGTGGCCTTTTCTCATAAAGACTCCAACACGAGCGACACGGCAGCCTTTCGCCTCGATCCGGAGACGCTTCAGAGGGTGAATCTTCTGTTTGCGCGATACAAAGGAACCCACAACTTCCACAACTTCACATCCCAAAAGGCACCGAAGGACCCAAGTGCGCGGCGGTACATCATGGAGATGTCGTGCGGAGAGCCTTTTATCCTCAGTAATAACGAATTTGCTGTCATAAAAGTGCGAGGCCAGAGCTTTATGATGCACCAAATCCGTAAGATGATCGGCCTCGTGATCGCGGTCATTAAAGGATACGCGGAAGAGAACGTTATAGACCGGAGTTGGGAACAAGAAAAAGTGGATGTACCCAAAGCCCCGGGACTCGGCTTGGTCCTGGAGAGGGTCCACTTTGACAGGTATAACAAACGCTTCGGAGGGGACGGGCTACACGAATGTCTCGAATGGGACGGTGAAGAGGAAGCCATCAAGGCCTTCAAGGAGGCTCACATTTATCCCACCATTGTGGAGACGGAGTGCCAGGAGGGCTCCATGCGCAGCTGGATGGCCACACTGCCCATACATGACTTTAAAGGCACAGCCACCGAAACTCAGAACAATAAGGAGCAGAAACAGGTATCTGGTAATGCAGTACTTATATTTTTTTCTATTCATCATTACTAATCATTGCTTCTGTTCTTCCAGGAAGAAGCAGATATTGCAAATGACTCTGATTAAGAAGACACACCTGCAGTCTTTTTAATGAAAAAATACGTTTCTCTATAAACTTTATTTCATTTTTCTTGTGATTTTTAAGTAGTTAGGTTTTCTCTTTGCGGTATTGTTTATGGTTTCTATTACACAGATTGCATAGCTATTGTACATAAATAAAATAATAAAAGCCCTTTTCGTTACTCCACCATGGCCAATTGATTATTTACAGTGGTGATTCTCAGTGTGATACAAGTGATTCCTCTAGTGGTAGGTGAAAGAATCACTGAATTTAATGTTCAAACTGCAAAATGTGATGGTGGCTTATTTTTTATTTTTTTTTCAACTCAAGTACAGTACATTTATTTAGGTAAACAAATAACTTAATGTGCAAAACATTTCAGATTCCTCATTTAGTGTGAACGTTCAAACTGCATTATGTTACAGCGGCTTACAATAACATTAAATGTACTTTTAAGGAATAAAACCTCTTAACCCTTATATTTATGAATACTTAGGCCCACTAGTTACTGTATTTTAATGTTGATTGTTTTGGTAGTACGTGGCGAGATTAGTATTTTTGCGGTGGTGTAAAAAGTTTGAGAACTTTGAAAATAATTAAAGTAGATGCCAATCAATATTAGCTTCCTAAATATGTGGATTATTGATAACCTTTCCAATGTGGAGCAAGATCAAGTACATCAAATGGGAGGCTGACAAACCATTAGGTCTTTTGGTTTGAGGATGCTTGGATATAATACTGTACTTGTTAAGAGTTTGTGGACCTGCAACATACAATAAAGCGATACCGTACCAATGCAGATGTCCATGGCACTGATTTACAATATATAAAAATATAAAAATGTTGGTTAACTTTATAATTATTAATTAACCTGCGACTCTTAAAATGATATGCGGTATGGAAACTGAATGGATAGATTATTAATCAAGATTAAAAATGCAAATTCTAACCAAGTTGGTTGTTGCATACTCAATACTTCAATAAATTAAAATATAGTGGAAAGCTTTTTTTTTTTTTGTATTTCAGTTCAAAAAACTCACTAGTGAAATATTCAATTATTTTTTTTTTAAATATAATTTTTCACGATTTTAATTTACGACTAGCAGGAACCCAAAATCTCAAGATATTAGAATATTACATAAACATTCTTAAATATTAAAAATAAAATAATTGAAACATTTTAATTTAACGAATTTATATATTATCTCTCTTTAAATTAAAGTACTAACTTTTACATTATTCTAATTTATTGATATGCAAATATGTCTACTTGGAATAATTTACATTAATTCATTAATCTTCCACTCAGTTTATCCTCACGAGGGTCGCTGGAGCCTATCCCAGCTATCTTCGGGCGAGAGGAGGGGTACACCCTGCGAACTGGTCGCCAGCCAATCGCAGGGCACATATAAACAAACAACCACTCACACCGAATAATTTTCATATTAAATTACATATACATTATCTTAGTAAGTAAAAACACTTACGTACGCGGAATACTGGGTGATTTAAATTAAAATCAGGTCAATCAAACCTGACAAGCTGTTCAATGAAGTTCTATAACTGACCTGTGGGGGGCAGCAGTATACCATCCCATGGAGTCAGTAGTAGAAGAAGAAGGTCAGTCCCGCCCCTAACCACAAACATGGCGCCCGCCAAGAAACGCAACGTGAAGCCGGCCAAAGCAGCAGAGCATTGTGTAAAATCAGCTAAAATAGACTTAACTAGTACAGTTGATAGTATCATTCAAAGTAGAAAACACGCCAATGAAGTTTTCCATGTATTTGAGTTTCTTCAGGTATGTATATCACACCGCTATGAGCGAACACGCTGTCATTTTAGCCAATAATGCTGATGCACTTGTCTTTATGCAGTCCGAAAAGGAGAAAAATGTTGTCACGGCTGTCAATGCATGCAGCAGTTTGTTTTGTACACTCTTGGAAAGGAGGGAGCTCTTTCAAGGGAAACTGCCACCAGAAGACGACGCGTTGAGTGGTGAGTTCATGTTTAGGAGAATTGTGCGTGCTGTTCTACCTTTTAAATAAAGTTCCAACTGCCATCACTAATCAGATATGCTTTGTATTTTAAACCCGTATGCATCATCAATGCATCTCATGTCTTTACTAGGTGAATATAGTGCTGAAGACAAATATCACATCTTCATGAGACACCGTTACAACAATTGTGTGGAGATGCTGCTTGAACACCTTAGTCATGAACTTCACGAGGTCCAGGTGAGTTGGCTTAAAATGGAATATGGAGGAACAAAAACCAGTGAGCTATTTTTGATAAGCACTTGTCCAAACAGGAAGTTTCCCTGTGTTGCCTGATGAAGTTTGCGGCGGGAGAAGGACAACATCCCCTTGAGGACTTGGACTGGAGTGAACACTACAGTTTCCCCAGGGAACTGATGCAGGTATTTTTTTTTGTCATGCAACAGCATAAAGCAAGGACCTCCAGTAATTTGTGTTGAGGTTGTTTAATTTCCTTTTCCTCTCTTTTGCCCCCCTCATTTTATTTCAATTTATTTCCTCTTTAAAGAGCAAAATGTTCTTTATTGTATGTCTTGCATAGGCGGTAGTGGACAGACTGCTGTCCCGAACGACAGACAAGTCTCTGCTGATCTCTCGGTTACATGAGTTCCTGGAGAAGGAGGATGTACGCTATTATGTCATGAGCTCCATCCGTGAGAACATGGGCAAAGTGGAAAAAAGCAAGCAAGGGGCAAGACAACTTTGCGGTTTATTACAGTACCTTTCATTGTTACACCAAGTCTATAATTAAATGTAATGTAATGGCTTTTTTTTTTTCAGGAAGTGATGCCTGTATATCAGCACAACATTTTCACCCTCATGTCCAACATCAGCATGCCAATGGAAGAGTCAGAGCTTTCCAATTTCATGGTCAAACAGGAAGGTGAGACTTATTTCATTCGATTTGTTTTACACACACTGAATGATGTATTTTGCCCATGTTTCAGCAAAACACAAGGACTGGAAAGCTGCCAAACTAATTGTACGTGGGCTCTAAAATTCCAACATGATTGCCCAGTTTATAATTGTCTCAAGAGTTTCATGTTCTTTTCTCATCACAGGAACACAAGCGTACCTTCGAAAGGATGTGGCTTGGCTTCCTCAAGTATAAGGTAACATAAAATTTGCCACTGCACAAACTTGCCTTGTGTGCTTCCACATCTTCCACCTGACTGGACTTTCATAAATCTGTCCGTTTCTTATGATATTTCAGTTGCCGAGTAATATGTATAAAAAGGTCTTGGTGATCCTCCATGATGCCATTTTGCCCCACATGAGCAAACCCACACTGATGATCGACTTCTTGACTGCATCATATGATGTTGGTATGTTTTTTTTTTTTTTTTATCAGTGGCTCGCCGTCTACAGTAGCCCCTTTAACGCGGCCGTCTCAGTAAATTGGTTTATGTCCCTTAAGTTAGTCCCTTTAAGACCGAACTTGCCGAAGCTGTATGTTGGTGCATCTAAATTTCGACTGCCATTGCAGAGTCACGCACTCAGATAATTATCAACATGGTGAGTGGGTCTTGGGTAGTAAACGTCACGCTCTCCACACACACACACACACACACACACACACACACACACACACACTCTTTCGATACGCATCCGGTACACACAGGACAGCGAGCAAGTGTGAAAGGGCCTAGAAATGTTGAGCTAATCAATCCAACCATATCCCGACTAACCCTCACATTGTTTTTCACGTGTCAGCTCGCCATGCAAAACATACTACCGTAGTTCTTTTTTTATTTTTAATAGGTGGAGCGATCAGCCTGTTGGCCCTCAATGGACTTTTTGTCCTCATACATCAACACAACCTGTGAGTATTTATATGCATTAATATTAAATTGTGGAAGAGTCAGAAAGTTGTAAACAAACAGAAAACGTTGACAAGAAAAAGAAAAGTTTTTAACAAACAGAGGCTAAATTGGATGCATGGACACGCTGTGCTATAAATAAATGTTTACAAGTAATGTCTTTTGTTTCTTGTATATATTATATATACCAAGGAACAATCTCTGGTGCTCATTTTAAAATCAGACCAAAATTATATGCACCCCTGTATATATTGCACTGTACATTGCATAATAGCAACAAAGGTTTTGAGTCTGACTTGGACTTATAATTCTCAGTTTTGATTGACAGCTGTTATTTTTCTACCACATTCTTAGTGAATATTCAAAATATTTGAAAGAGCTCAATATATACATTGCACCACTGAAAAGAGCAACCGCAATAATAAAGATATTGTCGAAATATGTCGCTGACAGATTTAATCAAAACTGTTGAAGTTCATGTTTGATTGGACTTTTTAGTTGCATCTCACAGTATTTGTGATGAAATTTTATTTTGATGTTTTCTAAAAAAAGATCACGTATGTGTGCTTCAGGTCACGTAAGTTTGTTAAATCATTTACTTACTTAGGCTGTATTTGGTGTGTTTCAGAGATTACCCTGATTTCTACAAGAAATTGTACAATCTCCTTGAACCTTCCATTTTCCATGTAAAGTACAGAGCGCGCTTTTTCCATTTGGCCAACCTGTTCCTCAGTTCCAGGTAAAGCCTTCATACACCATCCAGTGACAGGAATGAAAGTACACTAATGGAACTGTACATGAACATTTAATGATACATTTCGACTCCAGCCACCTGCCGCTGTACCTTGTGGCTGCTTTTGCCAAACGCCTGGCCCGATTGGCCCTCACAGCCCCGCCCACAGCGCTCCTCATCGTGCTGCCGTTCATCTACAACCTGATCCGTCGCCACCCGTCCTGTCGGGTCCTCATTCACCAGCCCAACGCAGAAGATGGTAAGGTCTGATTTGGTATATGAGAAACTCACAGAAGCCTTTTAACGGTGCATTTCACAATGACAGAGCTTTTGGAAGACCCATATCTAATGGATCAGGATGACCCTGCTCAGTGCCATGCCTTAGAAAGCAGCCTGTGGGAAATTAAGGTGTGTAAGCTTTCATTCCCGACACTGACTACAACTTAAACACGAGTTTGTCACGGCTGGTTTCCAAAAGATTTTTTAAGAAAATATTTTTAAACATGATTTAATGACATTATCCAGTGAACCCCTGTGAATTCGCTGTTTAACATTTTTGGGAACTTCTATTCCATTATTTGCTGAAAAATTGGCTATTCGCTGTTTTTGTGCTCAGGTCAAAGCAGTTAAAGTATTATTTCGGCGTAATCAGATGGAATCTTGGTGTTGCTGTTAGATTTAACTCATTGATGTGTATTTTTAGCGCCTGTATTTGAAATGCCCTGTCTTGTTGACTTGTCTTGTTGTCCTTGAATGCACCTCGTGCACAGTCAGAAGTGACTATTGATGAGCGTAAATGTGGTTTGTTTGTGTTGAATAATTTTACTACTGAATACTTGTTTATATACCATGGGTTCATGATTGTGTACTTGCCAGATGAATGGTGTTGATTCTTTACGATCCTCTCTGTTTTAAGTGCTCTGCCGCCAAACTTGTGGCATCGAGACCCAATTACAAACCCCTTTTCAATACTTCCATCCATTTTCTTTACCGCTCCTCCTCACTAGGGTCGCGGGCTGCTGGAGCCTATCCCAGCTATCTTCGGGCGGGAGGCGGGGTACACCCTGAACCAGTCGCCAGCCAATCGCAGGGCACATAGAAACAAACAACAATTCGCACTCACAGTCACACCCACGCTTTTTACTCTGAATGTAAGTGTCTGTCATGTTCCTCCTGTTTTTCTGCAGACACTGCAGAGGCATTACCATCCAGATGTGGCCAAACTTGCCATGTTGATCAACACACCATTGTCACAAAAGGAGGATGACATCAGTGAGGTGCTCGAGATAACAACATTTGAGGTGATATGGGACTTAGAATCTTTTCATTCATTGTAATATACATTTCAAAACGGTATTTTCTGGCAAGGGTGTTAATTTACTCAACTGCAGAGTACAAAGCATTGTTCAGGGATGGCAAAGCATCAATTCTGGCAAAGGCCTAATGCATATCATATGTATTGGCTTTAACTTTTTCGAAACTTTAGCTTTACAGATGACATGTCTGCTCTGTAGAGTGTGTGTGTGCCGTGGTAACGACATCTACCACCATACATGGTGGTATTAGTGTTATAGTGTTCCCCGCATTTTTTTAATCATCTAATTCCATGTACATTTCAAGTGACACATCCGATGTGGCTGTTGACACTGACAGAACACGTGAAACAACCTGAATATGCAGAAGCTCAAATTGCAATTAAATAACTCCAAAAACGCCAACTTTGGGCAATGACAACATGGAAGTAAAAAATCCATCCATCCATTTTCTGTACCGGTTCTCCTCACTAGGGTTGCAGGCGTGCTGGAGGCTATCCCAGGTATCTTCGGGCGAGAGGCGGGGTACACCCTGAACTGGTCACCAGTCAATCGCAGGGCACACAGAAACAAACAACCATTCACACTCACATTCACACCTACGGACAATATAGAGTCTTCAATCAAACTACCACGCAGGTGTTTGGGATGTGGGAGGAAACCGGAGTGCCCAGAGAAAAGTAGGCACGGGGAGAACATGCAAACTCCACACAGGTGAGGCTGGAATTTGAACCCCGGTACTCAGAACTGTGAGGCAGTTGTGCTAACCAGACGTCCGCTGGAAGTAAACGATACAAATCTTAAACGTTACATAGTGTTTAGTTGGCCTGGGCTGACTCTGCCCTTCCACAGATTTGCATAAGGGTAACCTCCATATTATTCCAATTATTCCACTCGCCACTGTGGGAACTTATTATTTGATAAGTGCTGTCACTTATTAATTGGACACACCTCTAATGTAGCATAGTTGGACCATATTTAATTGTTTATGCTTTTGCTGTAGTTCAGATTTACAGTGAGTGTTTTTTAAATGTTTATTTGTGTTGCTTGGGCTCATGTGGGTATGTATACATCATCAATTGGTGTACTGTATTCGATGACGTAAAGCTCGCATTGATGTGGTATAACCAATCTGCGTGTTTATGCTGCACTTGCGTTGGCACAATACCTGATACATATCATACTTTTAAACAGATATGGAAGAGAGCAGATTACAGCTAAAAATCGGAATTGTGTTATTTGGAACATGCAATGTAAACCCAGTTTGAGAACAGAGGCCGCTGTTTGAGGCGATAGGATATTTCACTAACCATAACACCTTAATCCCTGTAACCATGTAAGCAGCACAATAAATGTTCTCTGTCCACTCAGGTGATGGAGAGAGACTTGACGCAGACTTCGAGCAGGAGCATCCCACTGGAGTTTGAAACTGCCACGCAGCTGCTGAAAGTGGGCAAAGATGTGATGGGACAGCACTTCTGTCTGGAATGAAAGCGTGTGGGATCAATACTGGGGACCTTTAATATGTTTAGGTTTATTGCAACCCAGCGTGAACATGACTTCTCATTGGTAAAAGTGTAAACACCAGCATCCTAACATGCTGATGCATCTTATATCAGTAAAACATTTTTTACACAACTCCCCACAGTCTCCAGGTGTTTCTGTCATGATCTCTGACTGACCCCCAACTCTATGAAACACCATGAAATGACTTCACAAGGAGTGAATTAATGGGTGGAAACACTAAAAATCTTAAACCCAATACCTTTGTTCATATATTGTTAGATATACGCCATATCCTTCCTTCCACATAAAAACATGTCACAGCATATGCTAATGTTGCTATTGTAGTGCATGTTTGTTGTTTAAACTGCAAACGGTGTGAAAACATGCCCCAAAATAAAATGAAAGTAATGAAGCGTCCCATGTTTAAAGGCCTTTTCGGTCATGTTAACAAGAATAACTTCACTGTCTGTTGCAGATGAGCTCAGCCTCAAATGCCCCTCTCCCTCTTGTTTCTTCCTCTTCGTTAAGTGTGCCATATGGCCACGCAGCAGGGAGTCTTTGGGCCGAAGAACACTGGGAAGCAATTCGGGACTTGGGTCTCAAAAGAGCAAGTCATCAGGGAGACGCCGTCCAAAAAAAAAATCTGCTCGCAGGCTGCACACATTTCTAGTCATGCTTTGGCAGCACGAGGCGTCGTCGTGAGTTGTGTTTATATTGCTTTTTAAAATATGTTATGCACAATGAGGACTAGAAGATGGTCATGTGCCAAGATCAAGAGGGTGAGGTGCCAGAAGCATGTAACATTGCTGTCAAGATGATGCAGGTAACTACAGAAGATCATTTATAGGGGTAAGTATACAATATCATCAGTGATGTAACATTTTGTGTGCAAGTTTACTCTTGTATTTACCGCTTCCTCTTTGACAATAGCTTTACATCGTTTATACTGTATCTGTTGATGCTGTGCTGAAATGTCAATTGAAAAATAAAAGAAAATACAGGTATATCTCAATTAGAATATTGTGAGAAAACTTAATTCATTTCAGTAGTTCAATTCTAAAACTCAAGAAAAGTCATAGATAGATGACCAAAAATATAGTTGTTGTAATTAAATGTTTTTTGGACAAATTAAGTGAAATGGGGTAATTTACCTCAGCACCCTGGATGGTCTGTCACTGCACCATAGTGTGGCACCCGGTTTGGGATTCGTTATAGAAAATGGATGGATGGAACGCTACCCACATGAATAAAAAAAATACACTGCTTTGGAAATGGCTGCTGGTCTCTTAAGCATAAGCAAGTCTACGTACAGACGTAAAAAGAAGGATGACATACACTGGGATTTAGCAGTGGCACAAAAATGTTGTTGTAATTGTGTTGAGAGTGTTTCTGTAATCCTCTCTTATATAACCGCAGTGGAGCTCGGCCTCTCACTGAACACATGCATGTTGGTGCATCATATCAATCACTACAGTCAGCTTCTACAAATGCACACTGGTGAAATGACGGAGACATCTAATGGAGAAGTGATCATACCTGTCACGGATTCTTATGTGCCTGAAAGAGAGCAAGTTCTGAGTTTTTAATGAAAGAAGATGCAGGAATCCTACAGTAAGTGACAAGGAGCTTCTGCTTACTCAATACCAAATAAAATGTTTTGGGCTATTTTTTTGTTTGCGGTTGATACAAATGACTAATTACATTGAGGAGTTTCTTTGTTTCAGGTCAAACTATACTTAAAAAACTAATCAAAACTTAGAATTCACCTGTACATGTTAGTTTTTAATATTATTGTACCTCCCCAAAAAGAGTGACTACTGAGCAGGCATTTTTTTATTCACCTGGCTACCTAACAGGGCAGCGCAATAAGTAGTGGTTAGCACATCTGCCTCACAGTCAAAAGATTCTTGTTTGAAATCCCGACTCATGCCCTACCGTTTGGCTTGCATGGGTTTTCTTCGGACTGCCTCACACATTCCCAAAAAGGTATGTTTGGTTATTGAAGACTCTAAATTGTACATAGGTGAGTATTAGTATTAATGGTTGTTTGGCTACATGTGCCTTGTGATTTGTGTTTGCCCCGCCTCTCACCCAAAGTCAGCTTGGAGAGGCGCCAGCTCACTGCGACCTTAATAATGACGAGCAGAACAGAAAATGGATGTGTGGCTACCTACCAGGTGAAGTACAATAGTCTCTCATGTACTATTTCTTAAACTTTCAATACACAACTGAACACTTTTTTTTTATAGCATAGTAGCATACACAATGACATAGTAAGATAAAATAATTACAATTATTTTTCATCCATAGGGATTATGACACAAGTTGTTTATATAGAATTCTGATATTAAATTAGTATTCTTTAAGAAAAGGTAACATGCTCTTTTCACCCTCTGCTGGATCTGCATTGTGCTGTCTGTCCCTAATGCAAAATTGCCACTGCTAAAGGAAACAACATCCATTCATTCATTTTCTATTGCCCTTGTGATCATTAGGTTTTAATGTGATCTGGAGCCTATGCCAGGAGACTTTGGGCAAGAGGAGAGGCACACTCTCGACTGGTCGCTATCCAATTGCTTGGCACATTAAAGAAACACGCTCAATGTGCATATGCATTCTTTGCATAATCAACGACCATGTGCTTATGTGGGGGTGTGATGACGGCTTTTGCATGGTGACTCACGTGTGTGTATATTTTTGATGGTGGTGTGCAGGTGATAATGCGGGATCACACATCCGGTGTTAATGTGGAGGAGCTGCTGAGGCACTCTCAGATGGAGTTACAGTGGATCCAGAGACAGCTGGCTTTGATTGGTGCCAGGAAGACACACCACGACCACGCCAAGGAAAAGGTACTGAGCTGCTGTCGTGCGGACCAATATTGCATCTTAAAGGTCCTGTATTTTGGCTATTTAGACCTCCATATAGTGACTCTCTAACATGGACTAAGTATAAAAGTCTCAATTTCATAAAAAAACCCATACAATTCGAGTGTCCAGAAAAGGACTCTCTGACAGCTACTTCTGTTTGACTCAATTTTATATCCGCTCTGTCCATATTTGGCCAAGACCGCGCCCTTTTCTCTGATTGGTTGCCTCCGTGTAGAAGACCCAATTGTGAGAGCCTACATGTTTGTCATGTTGACAGTGCTGGCTCGAAAGCGGTGACATAGATAAGCTCGAGAAATTCAAATGATCCGATTTCAGCCCTCTCGGCTGAAAAACGTCTGAAACTCAGAAATGCGTGAAGGATTTTAATTCATATTTCACATGTTTATATATAGACAATGTTAAATCCCAAATAAAGAATCCCAAAGAAAAAGTTGGCTTGGCAAAATACGAGACCTTTAATGCTGCCACTTCCGTAAAAGCTAAAATCTTTGCATTAACTTTATAACAGTCACTGACTGGTCGAGTGGTTCACTCGCCTGACTTCAGTGCAGATGTTGTGGGTTCAGTTCCCACTTATGAATTTGAATTTGAGTGTAAATGGTTGTCTGTCTCTATATGTTACAGTGAAAACCACTACCTTGTTTTTGATTAGCACTTAGGATGACTAAGGTACTGTATTTTAATGTTTGTCATTATGGTGGTAGTTGGAGAGTTAAGTATTTTTGTTAGGTGGTACTTGGTATAAAATGTTTGGGAACCACTGTTTTAATTTATTGAGATGCACCTGTAATAGTGGAATGCATCTTTTAAACCAAACAAATATTGCAGTTAAGCAACTCAACTGCAAACAGCTATCACTTTTTTTTTGATATACTGACTTAAAAGTGAAAGTTCCTTCACTGCTGGTTAAGCATTAGTTGTTATTTCCAGCTGGTGACTACCATATTTTTCAGTTTCATAATGCTGCTAAGATTACGTTTAAATTCACTTATTGTGCTATTGTTATTTTTTTTTCTGTAATGTAATGCGTCAAGGGGTTGTCTGAGCTTTGCTGTGGACCTCCACATCCTCTAATTGCACCATATTGGGCAACATTAGTATTTGCTTTGATGGCAACTTAAAACATATATTATATCCAGCTTCTGGTTGGCCATCCAAAAATAGCTGATACCTAAAATAACTGCTCTATTAATCAGATTGTAAATAGGCCACATGCATGGCATTGCTTGTTAATCTAGTAATAGCAATAAAATACATGCTAAAATTGATAAACCTAAACACTCAAGCCAAGTTTTTCACTATTTACTTAATCCAAAATGGACATATTTAACATCTTAACCTCCCCCCCAAGAAAATCCTCTTTTGACGAGGATTATAATCGCCTATTGATTGATTTATTTTTTTGTCGAGAGGGAGGCTTTATTTAAAACCCCTGTTGAATGACTCAGGGGTCAAATGCAGTTGACAAGTGTTAAAATCAGAGTTGAGGGTGGGTGCAGGTCAACACTTGAGGCTATTGTACCAGTCTGACATGGTTAAATGACTCCTGGCCCTTGGCATTTTCCCGACTTAGAAGTAGTTCACAGTGTATTTCCCCTCCAATCCTACTCTCCATCTGCTCCTAAATCCTGACTCTCATAGCTCCGTGTCATGCCTGAAGAGAATGTGTCTGGAGCAAGGAAGGGAACAGGCGGCTGGCGAGCGTTGCTAGGTAACAGAGTGGAACGGAGCGTATGTTTCTGCTTTCTCTTCTCACTCACGCACACTGTAGTGTCTCCTTCCCTCTGTACTGTCCTTGGTCCAATGAAGGACTACTGACACCAACTGCAACTCAGGCTGTAAGCGCAAAACATTTCACTGAAGTTGAATGTGGACTTGGATTTAGAAGGCGATTAAGAGAGGAACAAATTCAAATATTGGTGGGAGACAGGAGCATGAGGTGAATTTTGGGTAGATACATTGACTCTGCCATCCAGTGAACACTGGGCTATGTAACTATTTCAGGATACAAATGCTCTGCTTGTGGTATTTCCATCCATCCATCCATTTTCTTTTACCGCTTATCCTCACTAGGGTCGCGGGCTGCTGGAGCCTATCACAGCTATCTTCGGGCGGGAGGCGGGGTACACCCTGAACCGGTTGCCAGCCGATCGCAGGGCACACATAGAAACAAACAACCATTCGCACACACATTCACTCCTACGGGCAATTTAGAGTCTTCAATCAACCTACCAGCATGTTTTTGGGATGTGGGAGGAAACCGGAGTGCCCGGAGAAAACCCACTCAGGCACGGGGAGAACATGCAAACTCCACACAGGCGGGGCCGGGATTTGAACCCCGGTCCACAGAACTGTGAGGCAGCTGTGCTAAGCTTGTGGTATTTGTCAAACAAAAAGTTATGATTGTTTACCATTAACCTGTCTTGCGGTAAATATTAAATAGAAGTTGACTTTTATGACTGACAAGGGAAAATTTCTACAATCATGATCACGCAGTTATCATCTTGACATTACATTTGGTGATGTGCTTTGAGATTTTTCAAATGTTGTAAGGTTGCAAAACATTGCTATAATGCAACATTTAAAAGAGCACTTTTTTTTGTTTTGTTTTTCAACGTGGTCCGTAGGGAAAGGCATGCACGTCTACAGCATGCAAGAGCTCGACAGGCCTGTGATATATTGATGTGTGGGTATTCAAGCGCAACTGGATAAAGGAGCAGCGAGTGTGAGTGAACTACTCATGCAACGACGGAGCTGAGGGAATGTCTCTGTGTGTGACGGTGACATGAAGTCACTGCAAGTGTCTTGGCTCACACTGACTCTCAGCCAGCTACAGCTTTGCACACACTCGACACGCTATTAAAGCTGCAGATTAGAGAGGCTCGTAACCACACACACATACCCACACACACCACGTGCCAGATGTTGACGGGAAAGCGAGGAAAGTCATTTTGGGGCAGAGGGCGGAAGCATGGCCTTTAAGGTAGGCATTGCATCAGCAAAGGCATCACATTATACACCACAACCTCAGTCAGGATGCAACGTGGATTGTCTTCATGCCTTTGTGTCTGTGGTTAAAAAAGGAGCAGCACCCACGAGAGGGAGGGAACAACAAGAGGGATGATTTCAGAGCGAGGATGTTCTTAGATTCTCCAGGCTCTATGGGTTTGATTCATTTAATGCTCTCGCCTTTGCCTGAATGTGCTTGGCATTGGTGCAGCAGTGATGCAAGTAAGTGTATCTCTCACTCACCGGATGGCGATATGACAATTTATTGAAATAACTCCTAGTCAGAAATAAGATTACCTCAGGGGATGCCTGTGGCAGGCTTGGCTACACACACACAAATTTATCAAAGTACCATTGTGACTTTTCCCCCCTACATGATATCATGACTGAACCTTTTCCTCACAGTATTACAATTTTACTTTTTGTAACATTTCACCAAAACGCTTTCCTCATTTATTTCTCATACTATAATTTTTTTTTGCATTAAAAATACTTTATTTCTCTAATATTCCTTTTTTTTCTTGTAATATTACAGCCCTTTTCTCGTAACATTCCGACTTTATTTTTTTATTCTTATTACTTGACCTTATTTTTTTTATTTTCTTATTACTTGACCTTATTTCCATGTGTGTGATTTATATAATTTTCCAGGGGTGTAATCTTTTTCTAAATGTAATTTATTTGTTTAATCTACTTTTAAACTAATTAAAAAAGGTTAGACATAAATTGAAATCATTACACTAATTAAAATAATCTAATTTTAACACCCGATTTAAAAAAAACTGCAAAGCCTTTGTGAAATTTTATGAAAATACTTTCGTGTCTGTATATAAATCCTTATGTCTTTGTAAATTATTTTGTTTGTTCTTCTTAGGTCTAGCGCTCAAGTTACAACACACATAAAAATTTAAAACAAACAAAATTATATTTTTTCTTAATTTATATTGAGCTGCTGGAACCCCCCCCCCGGTTCACATAGTTCACTTTATGAAAGTAGTAGGGTACATCTCATCACATAACATTTGGATGCTAAGTGAATGATGAAGTGGAAGCAAGGCCTGCAATGCTCATGTTTTTTTTTTACATTTTTTAAATTTGTATATTTTTTTTTTTTTTTTTAAATCCCCCTAATCAGTTTTCTAGCTTTGTCAGTGCTTGTGATGACCCCAAAGAGAATGAGCACATCATTGTTGGCCGACTCTGACGCAGCTCCTGTCAGAGGAGCTTTGCTTGTTTCCTTCGGTACAGGGATGAGGTCTCCAACGTGGATGACACAATTGGGACCCAGTCTGACATGGGGCCGGTCACACTCGTCCTCTTTGTTGTCTGCAGCCATAATCTTTGTTGTTACCCCTCTTGGTTAATTAGAACGCCTGAGCTACTAATTAGAAGTGATTTAGAAGCAATGCTGTTGAAAAAGTACAGTATATTTACAGTCATGCTTGAGCGCATTTGTATCCAAACTGTAACAGGTGTCAGGTGTATCAGTTCTCTATCCACCACATTATAGGGCAGTTCTTATCTACTTTTTTCAGTGTCTGATTTCTTTTCTCTTTGCTTGGATTTAGTCAACTTGGCAATGTGGCTTTTGGGATATTTAGCCCCCCTTCATGTTAGAGATCTAGTAATATTTGGATTTGTCTTGTTCATTTTCTGCTGCTGTATTAATAAAACTAATATTTACACAATAATATAAATGTGGGCAGCACAGTAGACTATTGGTAATCAGGTCTGCCCCACAACAGAAAGGTCTTGGGTTTGAATCTCTGGACTTGACTTGGTGTGTGAAGTTTCTCTGGGTACTCCGGATTCCTCCCGTATTCCAAAAACATGCTTGTTAGGTTCACCTCTCGAACTTTGAAAAGGGATGAATAAGTTTAAATACATCCATTTTCTATAGCACTTTCCCCCCTTCAGGTCACGAGTGAACTGGAGTCTATCCAAACTGACGTTGAGGCGGGGTTACACCCTGGACTCGTTCCCAGCCGATCACAGGGCACATGTTGACACACAACCATTTACACTCACATTCACACTTATGGGTGTCTTCTGTTCACCTAACATGAATGTTGTATGTGGGCTCCTTCTAGTGGTACTTGTAAGAATCACAGCCTAACTACAATTCAGTTGTATTGAACTTTTATACTCAATACATTTGCATTTAGTCTTTAAGAACTGTTTGTTTTTAAACAACTATTTAGGTATTTTTATTTAATTTAACATTTATGTGTAATACCTTTTAATTGAATTATTCAAGTATAGCTTTGTTTTTTCCCCTATATTTAAGTGGTGTTAATGTTCAAATTGTGCATAATGCAGTGGCTTACAATAACATTAAATATGTGAAATTTTTGATGAACACTTAGGCTTAATACGCTAAAGTATTTTAATGTTGATTATGGTAGTTGTACTTGAGAGCTTAATATTTTTAAGATGGTACTTATATCATAAAGTGTAACTTTTAAATTAATAGCATTTATCATAAAATGATGATGATTTAAAAAAAAATTTTAACCTCTTATTATTTCTTGTCTTTCAGTCAAAGTTGGAGGTTTCATCCCAGCTCGGCCAAAATGTTAGTCGCTTTTGCCTCCTGGAGGAGAGAAATCGAGTTTTGAGACAAGAAATGGCTGCTCTCCGCCAAGAGAAGCAGCAGTACCACAAACTGGTAAAAGTCCTTCTTACTGTTAACCGTTCATATGAGTGCGTTAGTGTACAAATGTTTTTAAAGTGTGTGTTTTAGCATTTTTAACATTGTCACCAAATCAACTGTATGTGTTACTTTCTGCTTGCTCATGTCTATTTATAGATATGGATCTACATGTGGTTGAGTGGCTATTGTACACAGCTGTGTGTGGGCGCGTTATCATTGTTTGTACTGTATGTTCATGCATGTTGAGGCCTCTCCCAGGTGGTCTCGGATGGCAAGGCGTGTGAACGGTTGCTGTGGCAACACGCCCATTTGAGTGCACACAGGATGGTGGAGGGCAAGTGACAGCTGACACTTGTGCAAAAGCTGACCCAGTTATATCCGTGTTTCTATATCAATCATAGGCGATATATTGCAGACAGTGTCCCTAAAACCCTTTTGCGGAATCACTTATATTTGTTAACATTAAAACATGTTAACAAATATAAAACAAATATATTTTAACATTTTAAAACATGTATTTTTGGAGTGGTCGGGGATATAAAGTACAGAACATAGTACGTAAATGTTGAATATTAATGTCATCCTTTTAATTGCCAATGGGTGGCGCTAATATAACTTTTCACATCCCTTCACAGTAATTGTAACTACAATAATTACTGTAGCTTTTTATATTACCTTGACATGGGTAGGAACCATATTTGGTAGGGCTGCACGATATTGAAAATTACACTGTGATATATTTTTTTAAATTAAACCTGGACTATATATTGCGATGTGAAATAATACAGGGTCAGTGTTGGGAAAGTTTATTTTCTCAGCAAACTAGTTATTCAAAATTTAGAACGAAGTTCACTGGTCCAGAAACAAACCAGTTCATAGTTCTCCCCCCCAATATGTTGCTGATGGGCTATTGCCTTCAAAATACTGGCATTTCATTTCCCCATTGTTGCCACCCATCCAGTCCACACTAGTAGCTAGCTGCAGGTTTCACCCTACAATTATGAAAACAAAAACAAAAAACATGAGGGAAAAAAAACCCTCCTCTCTGTTCACAGCCATGCAGTGCGTGACAGCGAGTGACAACTGATAAATATTGAATTTAATTTGGTTAAGTTCCTTTCTATTAAACAGGTCATCAATCTTTAGGTTAAAACGTTAAAAAAAATAAAGTTTGAGAACCATTTGTGTACTGTACATCCAATGAATTCAGCTTTTTCTTGTCAGTCCAACAAATAAACACTCTCCAGGAAAAAGATGCACCACTAAAAATGGCTTGGCACAGCAATTAGATTTTTGTATCTGCGCTTGGTCAAATCAGTGTACTATCTGGTTGCAAATGTCAAAGAACCATAAAAAAGAGACAGTTTCCCAGAAAGAAAACACAATCTGCACACTGGATGCCTGGAAACTATCAGTGATGGACAGTTGGAGAAAGTACCCTCGTTGTATCGGGTGACCTGTGTTTTGTGTGGCCACTGCTCAAAAGGCCACAGCTGTCTCCCGGGATGATGTTTCCATGGGAAGGATTGTATACAGCGGACGGTAGACCTTGCGATTACATAGTTTGTACAAAGAAAAGAGGAATAACGCTCTAATCAATAATACCAAATACATATTTTCACATGAACCAGGTTTAATACTCTAATAGTCCTTAGCTTCCAATTGCATTACAGATCACGACTGCCACCACCGCCATCGTCACAGCCCACAGGATATTCGGAAAATTAAACGTTGCTTTGAGGCAAGGCTGATATTAGACTATTCTTTTCTAAATTGAATTTATTTCAGTGTTCTTCCACTAAACGTAAAAGCGACATTCTTTAGCACCTATTGAACTGGGGTACACCCTGAACCGGTCGCCAGCCAATCGCAGGGCACATAGAAACAAACAACCATTCGTGCGCACATTCACTCCTATGGGCAATAATATTAATAATATTGCAAGCAAAGCTACATTACAAAAAGTGAGTCATGCTGTTCAAGTGTAAAATAGCAAAAATTTATAAATTTAATAAAAAATCAATGGAAAACAAATACACATGAATAAAATAAAACGTTTTGAACTATTATAGCCTAATATTGAAAGCAAATCTATGTAACAAAAATACATCGTGCTATGCTGATGCAAAACACTAAACATGATTAAATACATTTCAATAAATAAATAAATAAACAAATAATCAACTTATTCAATAAATATGTAAATAAATATATAAATGCATAAATAAATGAATAAGCCCTCGTGTTATTTATCCAAGATGCTTCATGTTCTGCAGATGTAAAATATTGAACAGAAATAAAGAAATAAAGCAAATCTGAAATAAAATGAAAAGCCATATTAAACTAGTTTTAGCTAATACCGTGAGCAAAGTTATTTAGTTATTTAAAAGTTAGTTATTTAGATTCTTGTTACAGTGGCTTTCTAATCCAGTACAGTACATTTGTTAAATATTTAACTTTCAAGTACAATACAGTTGCATTTAATCTTTTATAACGGGCTCTTTTCATTAATTTAGGTAAAAAATTTATTCAACGTACTGTATGTACAATACATTTTAAACGATTCATTAGTCAGTACAGTTTTATCTTTCCTTTATATAAGCGTAGTGTGGCTTCCCAAACTGTTACAGTGGCTAACAATATTATTACATATACTTACGAAGAATAAAGCCTCCACCTGAGTTTTCGATGAATGTTTAGGCCCACAAAGCTACTGTATTGTAATGTTGGTCATGATGATGGTATTTGGAGAGCTAAGTATTTAAGGTAAGTGGTACTTGGTGTAAAAAGTTTGAGGACCACTGCTATAGTGTATTGAACTAGTTTTATCTGATACTGTGAGCAAAGCTATCCAACAAAAATGTATCATGCTGTGCTGATGCAGAACTTTAAATCTAAATAAATACACGCACACAAATAATATAACAAAAACAAATCATTTTTAAATGTCAGTTTTTTTTTTTGGCGGGACTAAAGACTAATTTACATACATGAATTTTGTTTTTGTATTATTATCACTAGTCTTTAATGATATATCATTATAATAGAATAGGGATGCTATCAGATTTTTCTTTACTGTTTGGCTGGGGCAAATCATGTGGTTGTATATGCACCACACAGTGAGGCATGCTGGCTCTGTTTTCAACACCCAATTAGCTTATAAAAATAGCTTTTTGCCCAATAAATGGTTCACTCTCCTTCCCTTCCTACCCCCTTGCTCCCGTACAGTATATTTACAGCACTTTTCGTGTCTATTTGGACTGCCCTCCCTCCTCTGGCTTCCTGTTCTCTGCAGACAGTGGGGTGGTCTGAGGTCACTGGTGAGGCCTGTGCAGCTTCCTGCCTGTTCGAACCTAACTTGATGTGATGTAAATCAGAGAGAGTCCTGGCAGTCCGGAATTATAGCTTGGGCATCTTCTGGTCGGTCAATCTAGATATTGGTTTTGCAATTGTCATTCTGCTGTAATAAAAGGATTTTCTTTAAATGTCAATATTATATAAACTTCCACTGTTGTTTTTATTACTCAGGAAACACGCTAAATAGACACACTTTGGTTAATGAATGAACCAGGAGGGCACTTTTCTACTGCAGCATGACTGTGGCTCGGGTTCCAGTGCACAAAAGCGTGCTTGCTGAGGAGTTTGTGATAAAACTTGAGACATGACCTCAATCCCCATCAAAAACCTCTGTGGCATATACCTACATCCATCCAAAGGCAATTTAGTCTTCAATGCACCTAACATGCATGTTTTTGTAATGAGGGAGGAAACCCAGAGCACGGGGAGAACATGAAAACTCACACCGAGCACCTTTTGACTGTAAGGCAGACATTCTAACCATTCAGCCAGCTACACCGTGCTGCATGTAGCATAGTTAAGAATACAAACAGCAAAATGATTTAAATCTAATAAGGTATTTTGTATTGTGCTCTGCCTAATAATGGAGCGTACTGTATGAACTTACACTGTCAAAAATGTGCAAACAAATTGGCAGGTATAATAGATTTGAGCTAAATGACACAACGATAATACTGATTCTGAAGGAAATATTCTAGAAATTTAAATCAAGCAAATAATAAATAAGGCCCTCTTGGATTAATGTGAAATCCTATTAACTGGATTAAATCATTTTAGGGCCCAAGCATGCGCTATCCACACTTCCACAAGCCCCCCACACACAAACTGATGTCAATATGATGTAATTAGTCATTATGACAGGGCGGCGTAGGCAGTGTGATGGCAAGTGTGCTCTGTGTTGTCATTGAGGGCTACAAACTGTTAAACTGTGAGGATTAACATTAGAACAAACAGAATGTCATCACAATGGGTTTAAATTTAGGCTAAATTTAGACCATTTATGCTTTTTACAAAGTAGACTCACTGTAAATATGAAAAAGACCCGAGACATTACATCATAATCAATTCTAGAGCGTTCTATCCAACTATAATTAACAAAATTTGCAAATGCATCCGGCCAGCATGGTTGCTAATTTTTAACACATCTGCCTCACAGTTCACAGTGGGGTGAATCTGTCGCCTGACCTTCCAGTGTGAAATTTGCATGTTCTCCCCATGCTTCCGTTGGATTTCTCTTCCCACATTCCCAAAACATGCATGTTAGGTTAATTGAAGACTCTAAACTGCCCATGGGTGTGAATGTGAGTGCGAATGGTTGTTTCAAAGACTCTCAAATGCTGCGGGCGTGTGCTGAAACCACACAATGGTCAACTGTAAATCAAATTAAAATAATAATAAAAAAAAAAAGGATGGTACTTCGTGTAGCAACTTTCTCCTCTGCCTACACATCACTACACGTTTGAGCCAACACAGTCGGAATCAAATTCTGACCCAGAAGAGACTACCTGAGAATTCTCTCAGTCTGTAGCTGAATAGTATTATTTTCCACCCATCTATAAGTTAGCAATATGTATTAGTGTATTGGTTTTGTCAATTTAGTAAGATGAGTCTACACCACTGGTCTCTACAATTCAGGACTACATACAGTCGTTGTCAGTCTTTTCACTAACAAATCTATGGATTTACAGCAACTTAAAGATTCAAATACACAGAGAATTACACAATACTGTACTAGCAAACATGCAAAATCTCACCTTAGTCTGGATTCACCTCAAAACTGAATGGGTTAGAGTGGTTCAATTAAATCTGATTCTGCTCACAATAAAAAAGCCATTTGGATTAAAACTCCTTGGCAGAGGTTAAATGTCTAATTTCAGTGCCTTGTTATTGCTCAATAATTCCGTATTTTCAAAGTTATAATGTCTCATTGAATCTGTTTGAAATAAGTTTTATATTTAAACCTGTATTTGATTATCTTGAGGGGGTGTGTTCACACTTCACAGTAAATTAAGAGTGTTCCGGCGGTGTAAATATACAACATCACAAATCTGCAGCCTCTCTAAATTCTGGAGACTGTCTTGGATCTTCTTTCTATTAATAACACCACAGAGAGTCATCAGTGTAGGACGGCTTTTGTGTAAGTAATAAAGTGAACGCAGCATCAATCTAGATGATGCTCAGTTAGTGTCACGGCGAAAGGCTCGAAGCTAATGAGAGCGCAGGGAGAGTCGGGTCCTCCTTATTTGCTGCATATTGCCAATACATCCAAAGAGAAGCCCACCGGTGGGGCTGGCTGATTATCATTCAACAGCGTGAATTTGTGCAGAGGAGAGGAAATTGATTCCAGAGGAAGAGTGAGGGAGAAGCAACGATGGACGAAGGGTGTTTAGGAGGTTGGTCTTGGGATGGGTGTGTGGTGGGTGGGGGGAGTGTGTGTTTGGACACGGGGGCGGAGATGAGAGAGAGAGAGAGAGAGACGCAGGCCCTAGAGCTGCCACTGATGCTGCTGCTGATGCTGCAGACGTTTGACAATTCCCCGCCCAGAGAAGGGAAGGAGAGGAAAGGGAAGGGGAAGGAAGCGACACCTCCGTCAAGATGTGCCGCTGTTAGCTTCACGCGGTAAATAGCACATCTAGCTCTCTCTGCTTGTCTTTTCACTGCTGCTCTGCATCATTTTTCTCAAGTGTTTCATCTAGCTGCCTCCTATATACAGTGCTGAAGGGTTAGCATAGCTGGTCGGGCAGCTGAATAGGAACAACCTGACTGCATGCGCGACGGCTGCAGGAGCAAGAAAGGGATGTCCAATTCTACATTTATGGTTATTTGATGAGGAAAAACATCCAGCGTCTGTGTTTCTTGACTTAAGCTGAGCCACCTGTTTGGAGGTGTGTGTGTGTGTGTGTGTGTGTGTGTGTGTGTGTGTGTGTGTGTGTGTGTGTGTGTGAGTGAGTGAGTGAGTGAGTGAGTTAAAGGCGAGGGGTTGGGGTTTGTCTTTTTACTGTAATATTTTTTAATATATTGTGCATGCACAGCAAGTGACATCGGTTTGGAAACATGCATGTAGGGTGAAAGACAAATGTGCGGCCGCTTTGTCAAACAAATTGATCCCGTGTGTGTGGAGGGAGTGTGTGGTTTGATGTGATCTGTTTTTGGTAACCTGAGCTTTTCCTGGTTTCTGCATGCTGCAAGGTTGCCAGGTGTTGAGTTTTAACCCACTCATGTTTCCCTCACACTCACCACTCTCTCAACTGCACCACTGTCAGTTTATTAGGAACCGCTTCACTCCACGTCAGCATTTTCGGGCTCTCATGAAGAATTTTTGGAAGTGACTGTACAGTCATTTATCATTGTCATTGTGGAAGCTGGCAGCATGGTGTACTAGTGGTTGGCTGCCTCACAGTTCTGAGATTCTGGGTTTGAATCTTGGGTCGGGGCTTTCTGTGCGGAGTTTGCCATGTTGAAGTTAAATTGTCCTTGTGTAAATGTCAGTGTGTGAATGCTTCTCAGTCCATACTGTATGTGCCCTGCAATTTAGGTTCTTGCTTACTTGTCACCCTAATGAGTACAAGAAATATAGATTTTGGAAGCTCTGGATTGTGTGGCAAGTGAGTATTCTCTGTACTGATCCAATTTACTTAACAAGAAAAAAAAAGTCCCTTTACAAAGGTGGAAAACAAGTCAAGGAGCATTACGTTTGCTTATCCTTCCGTATGTTAGCAGCAGGTAGCTAGGTGGGTAGTGGTTAGCACATCTGCATCACAGTTCTGAGCTTGAATCTCAGTTGTTAGGTTCATTGAAAATTGCCGTATATATATTTTACTTTGCATGAGTAATGCCACCTCTTTCTGCTTTTATCCATTACCCTTCGTTATATACTGTAACTCCCCGAGGTTCCTCCTGCTTCATTCTTCTTCGTCTCGTGGTTTGTCATCTAAATGTGGTTGGCCAGAGGGCTAGAACGAGAGAAGCAGTTACCTTCAAACTGCAGTCCAGTTGGGGTTGTGGCAGCACACATATGAGCCCGCTTGTGACGGCCAACACAGCTGTAACGTTTCACATCCTCATCTTCCTACACGCACCCACACATTTTCACTCTTTTATTTACACGCATGCACACCGTAGGCTCTCAGTGCACATTCATGTCATTTGTCATCACAGTGGGAATCACAAAGACTTCGCTCGTGGCTTTTCTACAATAGTTGATGTATAAAAAAGACAATTCAGTGTCTCTTTTTGCTGATGAAGAAGTGAAACCCGGAGTATCAAAGGAGTAACATACACTAACTAATCTGTGAGGACTTTCTATATTTATATTTGTAGATTTCTTTTGTGTCTGTAGGAACTTTGGTCACTGTTATGATTCCTTCGACTTAATTGTATTCTTCTTGATTTGCCTTGTTCTACCAAGGGTGTAGATAGCGTTTAATTACGTAGTTTGTTAGCGGGATTATGTAGAAATCAGCCCTCAGTTGAGTGGTTTTCAAGTAGTTTAGTAGTGGTTTAAACTTGCTGTTTTAGCAGCTCACTGACTGGCATTATTTGTTGTCTTTATTTTTTGTCAATCCTCATATTTTACATTGTATTGCATTGTAATATGTTTTCTAATGTCAAGTGCATTACATCGACAACATTATTATTATTGAAATTGCTGTGTGTTATTCTTTCAACAAATAAATTGACTTTTATTGATTTTTATTTAAAAAAAAATTTTTTTTTTTTTAAATGACGTCAACATTTCCGATAACTCATCAATTTTGTCAAGTGTGTATATAGTACTGGTAAAAATGTATATATTGTAGGAATCCCCAAAACAACCCCCTAAAACTCACTCAGTACCTCCCCTTGGAAAGTTGAAAAAAAAATTCGTCCGCTACACCAATTTCACCTATCAAAACCAGATTGGCTGGACATGTCTATCATAACAGGATGCACAAAAACGTTTCCAGGACCCATCCATGAAATTAAACAGGAAATTGTCCATTTTCGGTCGTCTTAACTGGAACACGTACGATGGAACACATCCTCACACTCCTGCCTGGTCTTTTTTGTTTTTTTTTCTTTGGTACTGTTTGTATTGTTATTGATTTATCTTATGTTCACTTGTCTTATGTTTTGTATTTGTAGTTATGTACAACACTTTCTTTCAGCTGCAGGTGTTTTTAAAATGGTCCATAAATAACACTGAGCTGAGTTGAGAGAGTTATTTCAAACCGCAATCTAAAGCATGTATGCTAGACATATGGGTGACTTGAAATTGCAAAGCTATTTTTTCTACAGCATCTAGTTGAAGCATAGCGTTGATGATCATTTACAGTCGCCGCTATGAAAAAGGGGGTGCAATGGAAGTTCACTGCTGCGTGCAGCTTTAATTACTACTACTGTAATTGTTATTTAAAAAATAGCCTAAGCTAGCGGTAATTGGATCCTCCTTTCATTTGTTGTAGGCGTGATGCTGCTAATTGTTAACAGATACTGTATCCTTGCCCTAGAAGTGAGGACATATTTACATATATATTAGGGCTGGGCGATTATGGAAAAAGTAATGATCAATATTATTTTGATTCATATTGAAATCACGATTAACACAACACGATTGTTCATTGATTTTGAAACTTAGTATTAATTTAACTACCATAATTCAACTTTAAATATAACTTAATAGAACAACCATAAAATAAATGAGTAACAAGTAAAACAATAATTAATAAAAAAATAGAAATAAAAAAAATTAAATATATAATATATAAATATATATATATATTAAATATATATATATAAAAAAAATTAAATAAAATTAAATACAGCAATGACTAAAAACATTGGAATGCCTGGGGTGTCTGTATTGTCTATTATCCAGTATATTTGTTAAAAAAAATCTTTCAATATACTGGCATTTAGCAAATAGAAATAATGTTGGTAATCCTAATTGACCTAAACCAGCAACATTTTAGTCTGAGTTCATGTCAGACAGTCAGGAGGGAAAAAAGCGCTTGTCTTTTTCTACAAAGCCATGTCTGTAACTGCTGTTTCTGCCTTGGCCCCTTGGGGGCAGTGTGGTGCGATGCACGCATGGAGCTGTACATTACAGTAAGGTAAAAAAAAAAGGAGTCGAATTCGCAATTGAACTTTATTAAACTCCTTTTTCACAGATTAGGAAGAATATATAACAATGGGTATTGTTAAATATTGTCTGTCTGTATGTGTTACTACGGTGATTGTGCGTAAATAATTATTTGAAGGTAAATCTCTCCTGTAATCTAATGCTAATGTTAGCTAGCCCATCAATAGGGTTTTCCATTGACTGATAGCATAAACTGTCGATTTCTAAAACGATGTGTGTCTTGTATTTAAATATTCAATGTAAGTAATTGTTTTTGTTGAGCGTTTAGTTTTACATTAAACTCCAACTGGTGCGTCAATAAGCAGCATAAAGTACGGTTAGGGAAGGCAGAAGAACATGCGACACAGCTTGTTACAAGCAACAGGGTGCGTTCAGGGTGCGTTTACAATGCTCCTGCATAAACAACCCGCCCTGCTGCACATTAATCGTTTTTCTTTGATTATAAAATTTTTATGATCGTTAGAAGCCAAAATCGAAATTACAATTACATTTCAATTAATCGCCCAGCCCCAATATATATTTTTAAAAATACACATGCAAAGAAGGTCTCCTGTTTTGAGTTGAAACTCTAAACATTCATTGACTCATTCAGCAGCCTCCAAGTGTTGTTTGTTGTTTGGAACGCTTGAATTTAGACCCGATAAAAGAGCATCAGATATGTTAAATGTTTCTTTTTGTCATCCAGATACCTGCAAGAAAAGTCTCTATGGCAACCCATTCACGCCCCCTCCCCTTACCGAACACCTCTTTGCATGTGTGTTCATACAATGTGAAGCTCCCATAGTTGATCCTGAAGATGAGCGAGTGCCATATTAATTGCGAGTGTATGCGCCGTAAGTGTCGACGCCATTTAACCGGCGGGAAGAGCATGGAAGGGAATGAGATTAAAGCAACTTTTCCTCCTCAGGTTTCCTGGCTGACTTTCAACATGCACACAAGACATATTTAAAGGGGAGACGGATCACTGTAGGAGGTAAATGGAAGCGGGAGGGGTAGAAAGAGAGTAGATGTCGGATGAAAGTCAGTAATAAAAATAGGGCAGTGCTTGGTATGCCGGTGATCTACTTGATCTGCCTCAGATCACAGAATATCCGAAACAAATGTAATTGCGCAGCATGGTAGACGAGTTGTTAGCATGTCCGTCTCACAGTTCTGAGGTTCATATTCAGTTGGTTTGAAGACTCACGTCACAGAGCGAAAGGCGCAAGAGCAGGGAGGGCGAAAGAAAAGTCTGACGTGGACTGGGACTGTGCTAGTGTGGCCGCTTTAGAGCGCGCCGTGAAAAAGCCCCACGACGACCCGATGGGTTTAAAAAGGCTGTACGCATAGCTGCAAACTTCTTTCTAAGGTTTGATTTTATGTCATGTTTTAAATGTCAATTTTATTTGTATGATTCTTTTGCTCTACCACTAGAGGTAGTCGACTTTGAGAATCACTGGGCTATGTTGTAATTATGTTCATATTCCCTGCGACTAGCTGGTGACCAGTCCGGGGTGTTCCTCGCCTCTTGTCCAAATTCAGCTGGGATAGGCTCCAGTTCACCGGTGACCCTAATTAGGACAGGTGCTCTATAACATGGATGGATACAAATGTAACTGATTCTCTGGATGTACAGCCTCATCGTCTTACTGAGAATCAATTCAAATTGAGAAGACTCCTGTGGTTCACTCAAACCCTCAGTGACCCTGAACTTATACGATCTCTTTTATAGTTTTTGGCTCAGCATAGTTCCACAACTCAAAGTGCACTCGTATAACTTTTCTTGTTTTTGTTTTGCTACATAATCTCCCCACGCCAGGCGAGAGGAGCCCTTGAGGGAAGACACATGCTGATAGAAGATCTGTTAATTCCACATCACTAATCTGGTGTCCCCTGGTAATTAAATTTTTCTCCCCCTTTAGTGTTTCTTCACAGGCACTTTTGTTTCACTATTGCTTGTCTTCGTGCTCAGTCTTTCTTGATAGCATCTGTAGTGGGAGGCTTTAGTGGAGTGAACAGTGCTGAAAGGGCATCTATTGAGGGAAGGAGGCAGAGAGGCGCTCACAATGTCACAAAGAGCAGACGGTTCCAGGTGACATGACAGCTCCAGTTCTGCTGTAACTCTCACCTATTTTCTCTGAGCTACTGGGGCTTGAAAGCCTGAGCCTTCCTATACAGTGCATTCAGACAAGTATTTCAGAACCCCTACGATATATTATCCACATTTATTCTTCTGGCCCACAGGCCATACGTTCGACACCCCTACTTTAAGCAATGGATATTTGAACACAAATGGTGGCGACACCCATGTAGGTAGACGGTGTATAACAATGCTTGCAGGCATGTATTCTTTATCCTTTGAGAAAAATTACAAATATTACTGCAGATGAGTGAGTCAGTTGTGAAACTCTTTACGTGTCTCTCTGTCTATATTATACTGCCCCCAAGTGGCCAAGGTGCGCACACCAGAAGAAGCAGCACAATGTCCATTGAAGTGAAGCAGAAAACAGGGCAAAACACATACACATTTCTTTTACATTCTAACTAATTATGTAATTGTTGTATGTTTTTCAAAAAAATAATATTATAGAGAGCTATTTTGTAAAAACATTATAAACCTTTTGTTTTGGGAGACTGGACCGGATTAATTGCATTTCCATTAATTTCAATTGGAAAAGATGATTTCAAAGACGAGTGTTTTGAGATACAAGTGTAATCATGAAATCAAGTTAAACTCTCAAGGCAGATTTGTAAATCTTCCTAATTTCCACCACCTCGAATGAATCCCCATTACCAGCAGAAGAAAAACTCTTGTTCTTTGTGTATCGATAGTGACCCATTAAAGCCAATAGAAAGAAGCAACAATGAAATGCACACTTTCCTCTGCTTAATACTGCAAATTTATGTTTCCTTCTTTGCTCTTGTATGCTGATATACAAATGGCTGCTGTTTAAGATAAATAGACGAATCTGTGTGGAAGGATCCAGATTGCCGAAAACCATTGAGGGAGAAAAAAAGAAAAAGCAGTGCTTGGATTCTGTGTGTGTATTTCTAGCAGGCTGTGCATTTTAGCAACTGTGCAATGGGGTCAGGTGTAAATTATTTAGCTCCTGTGAATAGTTGTTGTATGTTTCACAGAAAATTGGGGTCATCCGAGTGTGTTTGTAGATTGTGGCTCTCTATGTGAACCCACAGAGTCTTGTGTTAAGTGGCCTGCAGATTTTTGTGCACAAGATGATTTCCTGGCTTTGTACGCGCTTGATCATTGAGATGCCGGATTGCGCACGTCTGTTCGTGTGTGCCTTCTGCGGACGATCGAGAGCACATCCAAGCATGCAGGTCCATCCAAGCACGTGTAATCCCGAACCAGCTTTTGGGCTCCTCATTAGCACGACACTGATCTTCCTCTGAACTTATTTCCCCGCCTTGTGATGTGCTTTGTGTGGCTCAGGGGAACGCGAGGTCCTGTTCACATCAAAATGTTTTGTCATCAATGAGACTGGAGGCTTTGTATCTGTCTTTTACATACATTGACTGCTTCCACAGTCTTCATCCATTACATACATACAGCACACACGCGTCACAATATATACTCCTGCGCCCTCATATTCCTAGGAGGCATTTGTATTCTCTAGAGAGGTCAATATTTTAGCCTGAGGTTGCGGCACATCCACGTCACATGTATGCTCAGACATGCACACATTTGTCTCTCATGCACGGTCTCTTGACACGTGATCTGGATCTAATTTGCAACTCATTTATGCTTGAAATAACATTTTGCCGTTTTTTTTTTTTTTTTTTTTTTTTCATACAACAATACTCAGAAATAAATTCTTCATCTTCTGTAAAAAGGAACAATATTACTGATGCATACTGAGTCACAGTATTGTGAAACTCTTCTTCTTTTGTGTCTGCAGGACTATATTATAACCGGCTTGACTGCCCCTGGTTGCCAAGTTTCACACACCAGAATGAGCCGCAATGAATGAATCATGATGATTAAACAGTTTAATACTTTACATTGTATTTAATTCTTGAAGGGGTTGAAGGCTGGAACAGATTAATTGCATTTCCATTCATTTCAACGTGAAAATATTATTTGAGTGTTTTGAGTTCCTAGTGTGGTCACAGAACAAATTGAACTCGTACCTCGAGGCATCACTGTGTGTCTCCTTGATGGTTTGAACACCTGCTTCTGTTAAGCCATTAACCTGTGATTCTTGTCTCACTATGTCCCGAAATGTTTAGCATTGCCTGGATCACCAAGATTCTTCTGAAGAGGAATTATTGGATTTTTTTTTAATTAGATGAAACAATAAGCGTAAAAGAGAATCAAGGGAATTAAATGACAAACAGAAGAAAATCAAATAATGTGGGCATGGCAGTGGAGGATTAAATGGAAAAATGAATAGCACACTGACAAACGTTCCAGGAAGTGAGCCGGGGATGACTCACTGGGGATGCTGAAGAAGAGTGGGGCGAATGACGATGTGCGCGCTATACGTGGTGGAGAAGTTAATCTCTCTTGACGCCAGCGCCCGTCCTCTTCCTGCCACTTCTCTGTCACCTTTTAACCCATAAAACTGATTCGTCTCGCACACTCACTGGACGTGTACGAAACGAGCATTCAAAGCAAGTGTGGCTGTAAAAATAAATATCCCAGAGACGTCTTGGTTTCCGCATGGCTTTCACTCCTGCTTTTATCTCACTGGGAGTGCAATTGGGGGATTTTTCACAAAAAACTAATGAAAATACCAACTGTATATGAACAACATTATTGAGCTATAGAATGGAAAGACCAAAGTCAAACATAATAGAATAGAATTGAGTCGAAAATAATTACTTTATTGTTATTGTACCGTGCATGATGAGATTTGCTGACATCATGCATGATGATGGTTTGAAGACTTGTAAAACATGTTCTTCCAGAATATTTGGGTTGAACTCCAAGTTGTACCACTTTTGGGGCATTCCACTTTACTAGACAGCTAATTTCTCAATAAGGGGTTGGGCAAGTTGTTCGTCCCTCTGAACCTTCATCCCAGTGTCAATTTTGACAGGACATTTTTATTTAGTCTTAGTCTATTGACAAAAATGTCATTTGGTTTTAGTCATAAATTTGTCATCTAAATCGTTTCAGTAGAAGAAATACCATAAGATTAGAGTTGACGAAAACTGCATTTGATAGTATTGTACTAGTAGGCCAGTATTACTACTACAATAGTATAATAGTTTCAGAAGACGTTTTATTGCTTATCGTGGCTGCTGCATTCAATCTCCAACTAGCTACGCAATCTTCCTTATCACGTCTCTCTCTCTCTTCAAACAAAATTTGTTCTGATTGGATCTTGTCTCTGACAGGCATTTCTGTCTCATTTTTTATTTAAAAATGTCAATAAGCTTCGTCATCGACTTTGTCCCTGGAAATGACTTTTTTTATGTAGTCATCATCTCATTTTTGTCAGGAAAAAAAGGTCACTGAGTGTACCCATGATGAAATTTTCTCATTAACAAAATTAACACGGATTCATTCTTTATCATTTTTATTATTCTATGGTTCCAATGGTTGGATGGAATTTGACTTCCCTCAAACACATCAACCCATAGGCACTCTCCAAAAAAAGCTAAGTTCCTCCAGGAGGTCTTTCTATTTTTTTTTCATTTTCATTTTCTGTAGGTGTCTCATCAATATTGTCAATAAAATGCAATATTTGAGCTTCCATAAAGTCCTCTATTGATCAACAATTCTAGCATCCTCCCAGGGGCGTAGTTGATCAGTTTTCCTAAATCCAAGCTAATGTCCATGAATGTCTTGTTTTGCTTAAAACGAGCTTTCATGGAAGACTAAGTACTCACATTTGAGAGGCCAATTAAATATTCAAAACATGGTTCAAAACCTTTTGATTTCCTTTCCATTTTGTATGCGATAAGATAGCTGGCAAGACTAATGTTGTAATCAATTTTTGTATTCAGTGTTGCCATTGGACATTTAATCTGAAATGATGGCTGCACCCCTGCATTCGCCCTCCTTTTATCTCTGCAAAAAAATGAGGGTTTCCTTTGCATCTATAAGCGGCGGTCGACAGTATGTACTGTGTTAATAACTTGTCTGAGTGTTTGTTGTATTTGACTTCTGCAATTCTACACAAAAGAGCTCAAGGCAAATTTATGCCAGCAGATGATTGTTATGCAACTCATTCATGCTCGTGTGCGTCCGTGTACACACACACACACACGCACACAAACACAACCCACGCCTTACTGTAATGACATTACTCAATCCCATCTGTGTCTTTGCAATGTAGTGTACGTCTTGTGCCTGTATATACGCACTACATCCAGTATATACATAAAATATATGTAGGTTTATACACAGAAGGACCCATACAACATACATACACACCTTTGGATATGCTGCATTCCAAATCGGATAAGCCCCTCATAAATGTTTTATGGATGAGCACCTGTAGAGACACATTAGCGGTATAGGCTCAAGTAAAATCACTATTGATGAATTATCTATCCGTGACATTATGGTGTTGGTGCACTGATTTGATCCGGTTTAAAAATCCACCATGTGGCGCAATGCATTAATTGTGTGCATGTGTTATCAGATAGCGGTGAGTTATTTTGCAGACGGGAATGATGTCCAACATGAAAGGTTGCAGTCAACATCTCCGTTAACTGTGCGTTGCTGGCATTTGACTGTGTGCAAACTATTAAGATGAATTGATTTCACAATGCAGATCACATTAAGCCATTGAGAGAGCCATTTAATTATTTATTTATTTTATCACTTTGTAATTTCACATACTGAAATCGTGAACATCTCTTATTTCCTCATGCTGAAATGGGTGCCTACTATTGCCTTGAAGCAATCAATCAATCTTGTGACGAGCAATGTAAGTTCAGTACACAAGGTTATAAATAAATAGGCTCCTTACGTATAAATTAGCGTTAACTCCAGAGCTGAAGTTCAGTGTGAGGTATTGATCAAAAGCCACGACTGATTGATGAATGACAGCAAGAAAAGCCATAGACAATCTTGTTTTCCACATGTTGTAGTCCTCGCCAAAAGACCAAACATTTCCACACAGTAGAGGTATTTAATATTCATTCTCAGCCTTCCGTGGGCCATTATTTTACTTTGTCTTCGTTTCGTTGTTGTTGTAACTAGACCTTCTATGATCGATAAAATTCTTGTTAGCACACAGTTGTTGAATATTGGACATAAGAATCTGGCGACGAAGATGGAGCTTGACTTTGCACCGTTGCCCTTGTACCGCTGCCACTGGTATGAATCTTTTTAAAACTAGCGGTGATCAGAATAGCCAACACTATTTTCAGCAAATGTTTGTACTCTCTGACCCACGCAAATGTATGAAGACTTTGTCGCCTTGTTGTTCGGACATTTTGCTGCTCCACAGAGTATTATATAGTCCGACGATGGCAGCAAACGGGCGACGGTCGACTTTAAGCGTTAAACATGGATGCAGAGTAGTCTAGTCGACTAATTGGTTCAACCACAAGTACATATTATTTTACCTTAAAGGAGGAGTTAGACATACCGCACTGTGATTTATCGACAAAAAAAGATAACTCTTCATTTGTTTATGGTGTTCTGTTCTGCTTTTTTATTGAATTAAGTGGAATTGCTATGATGATGTCACACTATTTCTACATAACTAACACTGCTGTCAGCTGTGATGGAGACACAAGCCAGATCAAGGTTTACTTTTCCCGACTATCCCGTCCCACTTTGTGCGGATGTGTCTTAAGTGTCTGTCTGGCTCATTGGAAATAATGGCTTTCAGAGTATAGCAGTTCCGTTGTCACGTACGAAAGTGTCTTTAGAAACGACCGAAGACGATGCTGCGGCGGCAGTGATGAGTTGTAAGTTATGGGCTCCTTTGAGCTCCATCTGCAGCCACATAAGTGCAACCACACACACAGGTATATTGGTGGAAGCAATTAGAAGCAATATGGCCTCAGTTTATGTATGTCTATTTATGCCTTAATTGACATCCCAACCTATTTTGCCTTGTGGGATGGATACAAAATGAGATTTCTCCATGTTGTGGTTTATACTGTATATCACGTTATCCCAAATAGCTGCTAGCGTATTTGTACTCAGTTATTGTTTTGGCTATGTTGTAATTACACTCACAGGTTTCCAATTTACACTAATCCAAGATTTAAATAATACTCAATTAGATGTTGCAATTAAATCCTTTTAGTCAATGTTTCACAGCCACAGTGTGAAAACGTCAATTAGTCTTTAAATAAATCAAGTCATACACAGAACGCAGAATTGTGTGCAGATACAAAGCTACATGTAGTATGCAAGTGTCAGTGTAATTACTGGTTGGAGGATGCTGGATAAAGATGTCTTTATGCTGAGGTACCCTGAGAGTCTCCTGGCAGGGGTTTCATATTTAGCAGTATGGAGCTTGGTCTCAATCTTCTGATCTAATGTTCTACAACTATTCTTCTTTTCCTTTCGGCTTGTCCCTTTAGGGGTCGCCACAGCAGGTCATCCTTTTCCATGTAAGCCTATCTCCTGCATCCTCCTCTCGAACACCAACTGCCCTCATGTCTTCCCTCACGGCATCCATCAACCTTCTCTTTGGTCTTCCTCTAGCTCTCTTGCCTGGCAGCTCCATCCTCATCACCCTTCTACCAGTATACTCACTATTTCTCTTCTGGACGTGTCCAAACCATCGAAGTCTGCTCTCTATAACTTTGTCTCCAAAACATCGAACCTTGGCTGTCCCTCTGATGAGTTCATTTCTAATTTTATCCAACCTGGTCACGCCGAGAGCAAACCTCAACATCTTCATTTCTGCCACCTCCAGCTCTGCTTCCTGTTGTCTCTTCAGTGCCACTGTCTCTAATCCGTACATCATGGCTGGCCTCACAACTGTTTTATAAACTTTGCCCTTCATCCCAGCAGAGACTCTTCTGTCACATAACACCTGACACACACAATTCGTCTGTCACACCTACAGCACACCTCACAACTGTTCTGCTGCCCTCGTACATGTCCTGTATTATTCTAACATACTTCTCTGCCACTCCAGACTTCCGCATGCAGTACCGCAGTTCCTCTCTTTGTGCTCTGTCATAGGCTTTCTCTAGATCTACAAAGACACAATGTAGCTCCTTATGACCTCCTCTGTACTTTTCCATCAACATCCTCAAGGCAAATAATGCATCTGTGGTAGTCTTTCTAGGCATGAAACCATACTGTTGCTCGCAAATACACACTTCTGTCCTGAGTTTAGCCTCCACTACTCTTTCCCATAACTTCATTGTGTGGCTCATCAACTTTATTCCTCTATAGTTCCCACAGATCTATAGTTCCCACAGCTCTGGTGGAAATTCAGCTACTGCGGACGTTGTTAACCCGGGCCACGACCGATCCGGTATGGAATTCTTTGGATGAACGCTCATATTTGTTTGGCAAAGTTTTAAGCCGGATGCCCTTCCTGACGCAACCCTCTCCATTTATCCGGGCTTGGGACCGGCCTACAGTTCGCACTGGCTTGTGCCCCCATAGGGCTGCATTAATGTTCTACAACTATAACAACATAATTTAATTTGACATATGCAGTGTTTTTCAATATATATATTATTTGAGAAAAGCAGCAAACTGATGTTTTTGAAAATGTTGTGTATCGTTGAACTTGATGCAGATCAATAAATACTGTATTAAATGTAACGTTTGAAAATTTGTGTTGTAAATTATTTCTCAGTTGTAACAATGTGTCTTGCCAATACATTTTATATCATTGGAAAGTACAGTATATTTATTTTCATTTTAAATGATGCCAGATTTGTAAGGAATACTCTTTGTATTTGTGGGTTGACAGCTTGTTCTGCTCTTGCTATTTGCTCTTGTTTGTTGTTTTTTGGTAGATTGGATGATTGAAGATTCATCAGCAACAAGACATGTTGGCAATTTTACCATGTAGTAGAAGAGCCATGTACAACCACCGTATCCATGGTCACATCTGCTGTGGATTGACATTCCCCTCCTCAAACACAGGTTGTTGGTCATTCTAACCCAAGTTGATTGCAAAAGCTAACATCTCATAACATAACTCTGTAATTACTCTGAAACAGTAAGTATTACGCTTTATGAATGAAGAAATATGTAACAAATGAACGATTAACATTAATTTAAATAAACCCTAAAACGTAATCCTTCAAAGTCAGTTATCTGCCTGGGGTTCTCAATGTTTTCTTTTGTTTTTAAACGATACACAAGTGACGATTGGTATCCTAATGTGTTTTACGTACATTATTCTGTCTGTCAAAGCACTTCGTAAACACCTAGCTATCTAACCGTCTGTCCGTAGTTATTAGATTCTGTAGTTTCTCTTTATCAGTTGGTCCCATCTTTGGGTAATCTTTTTTTTCTTTTCTTTTTTTCTCCCCTCTCAAAAAACTTCAAAGGTCTGTCTTTTAATGCTGTGTGCTTGGGCTCCATATGCAGAATCAGTTTTGATGGTCTCTCGGCTTATTTGCCAGTCTGTGGCGACATATTAGGCATAGCGGCTTTGGTGTGTGCGAGTCAACTAGCAATAAACTCGTACCTTAAGTAGGTTAAGTTATTTAAAGTTGTTGAAGTTTTGACATATGCACAGACGATCCACCTGATTTTCAGAATAAAACTTTTTTCAGAGAGGAGCAATACAATGTTGTTTGTTCAGTCGTGATTGGGGACCCATCCTGTATACATGTATTATATAAACCCAAATTAAACCATATGGATCCACAGTGAACGTCACACACCTGCTGAGATGCTGGCCACTGTAAACAGATTCAGGGCCAGAGGCGAAATTAATTTGTTAAGCAAGCAAATGGTACTCGGCGTGTGTTGAGAAAATGTGTGTCATAGAGGTGACAGAGACATCAGAGGTAGAAAGAAAAAAAACAAAACAAAAAAAGAATTAAGTACTAAGTGCAGGATGCCATTACCAGCTCTGTTATATATGCAAACCACATCATTATGTTTATTTGTGCATCTGTGTATTAATACAGTGTGTGTCCTTCAGCTTTGCAGCGGAGTGACGTGTTAAGATGTTCAGGGGTGTTAAGCCGAGCTGTGAATGTGTGAGTCACTGGAACTGGGAAAGAGAGGACAGACATACGCTATTCCCGAGGCCTGTAAAAATAAGCCGTCCGTCCTTCCTTCCTATTATCTTTACATCGCGGTTAAATGAACAAGACCAATATTGGCTGGCGCGAGAGCAAAGTGTGGTTTCGGCGCACATTGCTCTACTCCGCAAAGATGTGTCGTGCCGGGGGGGCGTTACACAAAAAGAGAAGTGAAGTCGCACAGCAGCCTCTCGGTCTTGCTGTCCTTGTCTGCTCTCTGGTTGTGTCTCTGCCCTGCACACTGAGAGATGGATACGCTCCATTTTGTCTATTCCTATCGCTCTTTTCTTATTTTACAAGGCTTAATTGTATTGATACTGATAGTTCCTCGTTTTTTTCCCCCCCTCCCCCCTTTTTTTGTACAGAAGGTGACATGTTTAACCCATGAAGTTGAACACTTTGTTTTGCTGGAGTAACTATCGGATTCATCTTTAGATGAAAAACCTTGTCTATTTTAGGGAAAATATCATATGAAGCGCACAGCATTTTAGCTATATTAGAGGGCAATTTGATTTGATAACTTAAATGAGACATATGCATTTTTTAACACTTTAAATCAGTTCCGAGGTGTCTTAATATCATATCTGTGGCATAGTTTCAACAAAACCTACCATGGATCAAAATGATACACCCTGTGTCTTTTCTTGCTGAAATTTGCCCGTTGCCAATGGCAAGTAACGATTTTGTTACCATGATGTCTGGGGAGTTAGGCTGAGTGAATAGGCAAGCAATGGCTTCTATTTGCAGGAGCAAACAGTCAAGTGTTAGACAAAGCCAAAAACATTTTCACCCATGAAAGCAGCAGTTCATACACTACACTGCGTGTATGTGGCTCATGGACACATCATTATTGTTTTGCCATTTTGATTCACTATCGTATCTGCAACCTCATGCATTATTTTGCAGTTCTAATTATTGTCAGGAGTCATTGTGTTAGCCAAGGATTATGTTTCCTATTGCGTGGCGTGTCATTGTTTTTGTTGCCTCTTTAACCTGCATGAAGTCGTATTGCCGCGCCAGGATATGACCGGGCAGTCACATTGAAATCACTCTGCAGTGCTTCCAGCTGTGACAGGAGGAGAGCATTGCCCTAGTTTGACTCTGGCGTAATTATGTAATGCTTGAGTACCTGCAGCACCAGCGGCATGACAACTTGGGGCTATGAATGTGAGCAGTGCAGAGTGCAGACAGAAAGTAGCTCTTCTCTTTCCTGTGATACACTATTTCATATCTTTGCCCCCATTTCGTGTTATGGTTTGTACAAAGGCATATTAGGGCCACATCAATCAATCAATCAATCAATCAATATAAATCTCGCTCTCTCGCTCTCTCTCTATGTTTCAATTAAAGTACTACTACTACAAGTACTACTATGAGGAAAAAAATATAATTCAAGAAAAAAAAGTAGCACTGTGAGAAAAACCTTGTGATTTAATGTGAATTATGTCCTAATGTTACAAGGGGGAAAAAATAATGTAATCGAAATACTGAATAGTAATATTTGATCAGAATAGTTTATCACAACTAAAAAAAGTCAGAATTGTGAAAGAAAATATATTTACAAAAATAGTCATAATTAAAAGATGAAACTTTATTATGAGAAAATTCTCATATCAGATATTAAAATACTAGTTTGTACTATTAATGTAACAATCAAGAGAGTCAAGAGTTACAAGAAAAACCCGTAAATGTTATAATACAAGAAAATAATTGTCATTTTATAAGAGAATAATTCATTTTTAACCCTTTTATTAATCTTTTCTAGTCTTATGAAGGGAAGCATGCAAACAAGAATTTCATTGTTTTGTTTTGCTTAACTTTTTTTTTTACTTTGTACATTACAATAAATATCTTTAATCTTTAATATTTGAGCATTTTAAGCGAATAAAATCCTATTATAAAACAAAATCAAGTCAATATTACCACCAAAGATTTTAATAAATACTTTTTTAAAAATCTCAAAATGAATGACTTACATCTTTAAAAATGTATTATCTCAGTGACTTTCCCCCCCTCAGAATATTACTTTATGTAACATTTCGATTTTATTCTTGTCACTTGATGACTTCTTCCTCTTTCCTGTTGACTTTACAGTTTTTGCCCTAATACTCCTTCCTTAGTACTGTATGTCATTTATCTCCTGAGCTGTTCTTGCTTTATAATCCTTTCAAAGTTTTCCAATTTCTCTTAAAAACATTCAAGCAACTAAATCTCTTAACCCACCATCCCTCTCGCTCCTCACCACTCCCCCCCCCGCCCCCCCCCCCCCCCCCCCTCGCTCTCGCTCCCTATTTCCATTACTGTTATGGGTTTTGTCGTCGAGGCCTCATTTTAAAGAAAAGCTTAGGCGCACTATCCTGCAGGAGGAACCTGAGTCTCATCTGTCGCTTATATAACATTTCAAGACGTCGTCGCAGAGCGTGGCGAGTGTTTGTGATTTAATCAACTCTTCATTATGAGGAACATACAGCATGTCATCGGATGATAATGCCGACAGTGCACTTTCCCCCCCCCTTTTTCCTCTGTAGAGAGCGAAGCTCCATGCTGCCTTGCAGGAGAAAAATCGTCTCAACATCGAGCTGATCGGCCGTCACCTGAAGGCATCCAAATATGACCAGGTGACGTTTCCACCCATGCAAACTGAAAGAAAATACAAACACACATGTAATATTTAAACCAGGGATCACCAACCTTTTGAAACTGAGGGCTACTGATTGAGTACTGATAAATGCCAAGGGTTTGATGCACATTTATGGGAAAAAAAACCCATCATGATCATGTTAATGATTGCTCACAATAATGATCAACACTGATTTAACAAGGTAGAAAAGAGATAATTATGAATATGCAACACTTTATTCTTTAAATTTCTGCAAGAGTTCACATTTTCAAATGATCACTTATATACAACATCCCTAGGAAATCACAATGCCCATCAAGGGATGGGAATGGATAAGAATTTAGCAATTCCAATTCTGTTATCAAGACTGGTATTCGATCCCATTCCAGATCAAATTCTCTTATTGACTCTCATGGGTGAGGAAATGAAATAATATGAAGGATGCATGATATACTGTAATTGATGTTATTATCATTATATAATATGATAATACAAAAGATGTTTCTGCATAGTGCTGTGCGATATGAACCCAATTGTATATGCCTATATAGTTAATTTTACACCCCTATAACAATATACTGGACACCTCAATGCAATTGTTTTCCTTATAATTCCATGAAATTAACCATAATATCTGGTAATAATGTACAACCACTTTTCATTGAATGTAGACTATTGTTTTTTACGTTTTAAAGTAATGTAATATAGTGTAATGCAGTGGTCACTGGGCCGCGGGCCATTTGGTACTGGGCGTCGCTTAAAACAAACAAACGAAAAGGGAGAGCAGAGAATAAAGAATATATGCCTGCGAGTACTGTTATAGTGTCTGTCTACAAATGTTGTTGTACCGTTTGTGTTCAGATATCCATTGTTTGAAAGGTAACAATACTTTCGCATAGATGCTAATTGTTAGCTCGTATGCCTATGGAGTTTCCCATTGTATGTTAGCATTGAGGTCGCAGAGGCTATGGAATTGTTTTAAATACACAACATGTAATTCTCTTTGTTTGATGTTTAGTTTGACAGTAACATTCACCTGAGAGTGGCAATAAACAGCTTGGAGCCTCCATTTTGCTGAATATTTATCGGCCAAACCGCTGCTTGTTGTAAAGTGAGTTGAGTCACCTGCCACCATACAGCTCTCGTATCTCAAGTGTGTGCTCGCACGTCAAAGCAAAAAATCGGCCGAATGACAGCTCATATCGCGAAACAAAAAATCGTAGGGTTGCTTGTATCTCAAGGCATCACTGTTTTCCCCCATTTGCCGAAATTAAAGCTTTAGAAGCTTTTCATGCAGTCCGGGTATCATGTTTTCATGTGAAATATAAGCAAACCTTAGAGTGCTTCAGCCTTGACACCACGTTGGAAAAGTTAGGAACCAAAACGCACTTCTTCCTTCTCTCATTAGGGACGTAAGAGGACTCGATAAGCGAAATCGTCAGGCAAGCAAACGAACGATTCCTAGGAATCTAATTACTGGGCACAGCTTGACAAAACGAACGATTCCACATCCCCAGTTCCATCATTGGTGAGCCGGCGGGCACAATGTTGGTGACCCCCTAATGTACACAGTTTAGTCAAAGGAATTGGGAGATGTCATTGCAACTACAGGAAGTGAAAAGGGATGGCCATGTTAGAGCTGAACAATGGCCTTCCTGGTTCTAGCTCATTCCAAAAGTGTTTGATGGGTTTCTTCCAAACTAAACTCACAGACATACACACACGCACATGCATGCGCACGCACACGCATGGAGAGACAGTGACCACCTGTGATGGTCTGTGCTAAGCTACTCTGGTGATTTTTACAAAGGGGTCGCACTTGACATCCATCCAAGAGCTTGCGCTTGTACGCTAGTTCGACAAAAAAGGTTCCATCTGTGCAAGGACAAGGTGGATAGACAAACACACACACACACACACACACACACACACAGACACACATGAAAAAGAAAGCAGTGCCAACATCCTGCCAAACTGACAGATTGCATAAATGGAGAGTGTGGACAATCCCTCTGACCCTTGGTAATAAGCTGATTTGGCATATTTAACATAGCAATTCGAAGAAACTTTTTTCATTTCTATCCAACTATGGACTACATTAGGAGTAAATGGAAGTTTTGCATCCCATTCTTGGTTCCACTAACTTATTCCACAGTATCATATTTTGGTTAGGTGTCAAATCTACGCCATTACTCCATATTGGTATGATGACCACCTATGGAACTTAGTCGCCAGCCAATTGCAGGGCACACAGACACACAACACTTCACACTCACATTGCACAATTGTGTCTTCAATTAACCTAAGAAATATGTTTTTGGAATGTAGTAGGAAACCAAAATATCCAGAAAAAACCTAGGCAAGCATGGGGAGAACATGCAAACAAACTCCACACAGGAAGGCCAGAGCAGAGATTTGAACCTCAAATCCCAAACCTGTGAGGCAGACATGCTAAACCCCTTTCCCCCTAGAGGAAAAACATTTTAGTAAATAGAGTTACCACAGTTCACACATGGATAGCCCATTTCAACAAAGTAGTGACCAATTCTTAAACAAACGAGGCTTTAAGCTGTTTGTCACTCCCAGTTGAGGTTTACTGTCAAACTAATCATCAAACAAAGGGAATTACACGTTGTTTACATGCATATATTCATTATCCTCTGCAGAAAATGAATATTACCACAACTTACTGAGTTACAGTAGTTGTGACAATCTTCTTCGTGTATATACCTGTACGACTGAATTATACTGTCCCACAGTGACTGAGTAGCACATAACAGAAGAAGCTGTAATGAATTAATAATGATGCACAAACTGTTTAATTCTAATTTGATTATGTTATTACAATATGTTTTTATAAAGGACAATATTATAGAGGGCTATTTATAATTTCTCTGGGTACTCTGTTGGCCTCCTCCTACATTAAAAATTGTCCATGGGTGTGAACAAAATGTCTGTTTTTTTCCAAACGTGCAGGCGACCACCCAAGGGTGTTTACCAATACTATTTTCTGCAAAGAAGTATTGAAGATTTGTCCGTGTTGTGTGTCCAATTAGTTAAACAGCTCAAATAATGGATGTTTTATTAATGTCTTTTAAAAATAATTTTCCATAATTATATTGAGATAACTTTGAAAAGTCAACGAGCAAATTCTCCCTACAAGTTTTGTGCACTTCGAGTACACGCCGTTATCTTTCGTGGGCTCGTGCACCGGTTTAATTAATGAGATGATTGGCATACATTGTAGGGATGGATCCTATGAGGCCACATTTATAGAAAATATAGAATCGTGGCTCAAGGCGTCTGACTGATGAAGGCAGGCAGACTTTATGCCCATGTCAGCAGTGCGCTCTCATCAAGGCTAAATGGAAATGTGCTGATGAATTCCTGCTCCGACTGTGAACCCCCAATCAAGCCTGCAGTCAAAAGTTAAAGCTGCCTCCCTTAATAATTGTAACAATTGGGTCTTTGTCGAGGACAGACACCGTATTAATCACGTGCTAGTTCTCGGTTGAATCAGTATAACGAGAGAGAAGTGAATTACGCAACTAGCAACAGAAAAGAGAAAATTCCAATGAGCTCAAGTTCATTATTTCTTTAATTTGTTATTATTCTCAGTTATCTTAGTTTACTGTTAAATGTCATTGGATAAAAATAGCAAGAGTCTTACTTGCCAAATAGTGAGCCCGAATTTACTCTCTACTATTTTGCCCCTCTTTGATAAACATAAATGGTAGTACCTCATTAAAATTTCTTACACTTAATTAGGCACCCTTTTGCAAGTTATAGCTGGCTTACAGATTGTACAGAATAGATTTGTATGTACACATTAGTTTGAGCTAGCCAACAGTTAAATTGTATTATGTCCATTTTTTTTAATAATGATTTATAAAAACGCATGGTAACCTGTTTACACACCCTTCATCAGAGTACCCTTTTTTTGGTAAAGTGATAGATACTGTTATTAATGTCAGTAGTCACCTCCAAACCCTTTGTAAAAGTAAAATTTTTGTAAAGTAGTTTCATTGCTCATGTCAATAGTATGTTATTCATAAGCCCTTTATAAGGGCACCCATATTGTAAAGTGGTACCATTATTAATCTCAATAGCAATTCATTTGTAGACCCTTTCTGGGACACCCTTATTGTAGCTTGGTACCATTATTAATGCCAATAGTAGCCCATTTATAAACAATTTATAACGGTACCTATATTGTAAAGTTGCACAATTATTAAAGACCCTGTAGAGTGAATTCAGGGATTTGTTTCTGAATACATTATACATGTTTGAAGATAATTGCTGATAACCTCGAAAGACTGAGAACTATGTAGTGCTCAACTGTGCAGATAACAGCATTACACGTTTTTGCACCATTTCAGTTTTCCCGACTTTTTGGGGCGGGGCTTACAAGAAGTAGCCCCTCCACAACTATATGAAAACTTGAGTGCCTTTGTTCGCATCAGCGGTTATGTGGTGCAATTTTGACATCCAGTTAGCTAACTAGCTATGCCGATAGCCCTAAAATACATCTTCCCTTCAGAAAGTCCGCTGGCTTGGCCGCTTCAGCGCGCCTCGTTGTTGGCTGTGAGTGGCTGCATGTCACGCAGAGAAAGATGGAAGAGCGAGGAAGGGTTAAAAAACAGACCAAAACAAAAAACAAAGTCTGACGTGACAGCCAAGATGTAGATCGTGGTTTCTTGCTGGTGTGGTCGCTTTAGAGCTCCTCGTTGTTGTAGCGTGGTATTCCAGCCACCAGAGGCTTTAAGTGGATATATTTTTGCGGTTCAACTGTGTAGTCATGTTTAGGAATAAGAAAGATGCTAGACAATGATGCATGCATTTTCCAGGTCGTAGCAGTGGTATTTGATTGACAGCTGACAGTTGAACAGGGCGTGGTTTCAGTGCATTCAGCGGACACGCCCACAGTATTCGAGAGTGCCGAAAACATCTTGAGTTTTTACAATTTTGAAGCCTCGTTTTAAATATTTGGTACTTTTTTTTAATCATTCAAATTTGGCAGGCTTGTTAGGAGCACTCTTCTCTGTGGTGTGCCAAATTTAGAACACATTTATTTTCACTGTACAGGGGGTTAAATATACGTAGTATGCTACAAACTCTTTATAAGGGTACCCTTGTTGTAAAGTGGTACAATATATTACTGTAAGTAGTAGCCCATTTATAAACCCTTTATACGGTCACCCTAATTGTAAAGTCGTACAATTATTAATTATTAATAGCAATGGTAACTTATTTAATTAATATTACTAGTAACCTATTTAGGAACCCTTCATAAGGGCACCTTTGCTGTAAAGTGAACCCATTATTAATGTAAATTAGTTAAATATTTATGACCCTTTATAAGGGTACCCTTATTATATAGTGGTACCGTTAATATCAATACGAAAGTATTTATAAACACTTATAAAACATTTTTATAGTGGTACCATCATTTTTGTCAGGGATATGAAATGGTGTTTTTATATAGGCCTTTGATTCACATATCTCAATTGTACATTTTACTTGTTGCTGGTGCCTCTATTGCTATTGTTTACGATTTGCATCAGTGTTTCTCACCCTGAATTTTTTCCATGTAGGTACAGTCCGACTTCGATCAGCTGAAAGAGACGCTTGCCGTGGTGAGCCAGGAGAGAGACTCGGCCCAGGAGCAGCGCAGCCAACTTCAAGGCAAAGTCGAGAACCTGGAACAGGTTCTAAAGGTGAGACGTTTCTCTGATAATGTAAGAAATATTGTAATTTGGGCTGTTTAATACACTACACTTAGCGACTTGCCGACGAACACTCCAGGATGATGACAAGCACGATAGATAATGGATGGTTGGGTGGCCACAATTCCCAAATGAAATTAATATTATCATCTCCTTTACATTTGTGGATTAGTGACTGAATTTCAATCTAAATATAGGTCAAAGTTACGATAATCCGAGGGTACTTTCCTCCACCTTTACAACAAAAGGTAACCACTTTGTGAAACCCGCTCGTTTGATTTAAAAGAATCAACTGTAAAATTGATTGGTCGAAAATATAGAGGGTATCTGTATTAACAAGTATTATGTAGATGGAATCTATCATTATGCAAATCAGGCCATGAGTTGACACCGGTTTTAAAGGTGAGCTTGTTTCTCCAGGCTGTTCTGGCCAGCCCATATTAGTATGACTCTTCTTCACCACGCTGTGAGAAGCAAGCTCATTACAAATCCTCGCCTCCCTGCGACACTTATCGATTGTCTGTTTACCAGGATATTATAGAGAGAAATGTGAGTGGGGAAAAACAAAACAAAAAACTGACCTGTTCCCTGGTACGGCAAAGAAAGCGTTGTCACGTTTTCATTGTGTATTGATTTGAAAGACAAAGGGACGAGAGGAAACTGCTCAGGCCAATGAGAAACAGGAAACACATCATGAGAGAAACATTTTTCTTAAATGAGTCATGGACGATAAGATGTAGCATGAAAAAAATAAAAATAAAAATAGGGGTTTGCGTTATAGTACATAATAGCATTAATACTTGGACAGCTCAGTGAAGAGTAGTGGTAAGCATGTCTGCCTCACATTTTGCTCTTGATTGTGTTCAAATCTGTTAAGAAATTGCTTTGTAATTAGGTGGCGTGGACATTTTTGGCACACTTGTGGATAAGGAGAGAGCACTCACACTAATGCTAATGCTTGCATTGTACGGTCCTGTATTGTCGCAGCTTGTTGGCCGCATTGCCTTCCAGGCAGTCCAATAACCAAATGTTGTTCCATTTACTGAAACAGAAAAGACCTTTTAAACATGATTTTCCCACATTAGGCCAAATGCAATTTACTTTGCTCTTTGTGTTACGTCCGCCCTTCTCGGAAGAGTCAGTCACAGGAAAGCTGCTGCTTTGAATCAAACAGGAGACACAAAGACACAAGTGTCAGGACCGTTAATCGATGAACAGAGAGCATCTGCTTCTTCTCAAGCTGCGTGTTCTGTTGTAATACACCAGAACATACAGTAAGAGCAATATGCTTTATGCTAGATCATGCAGGGGTTAAATGAAATTAACGTTTTTCTCTAAGGCTCCCTTGACAGGCCCTCAGCAGGCCAGTGCGCTGCATCTTAGAGCTTCTCCGTGATTATGCAAAGCGGCAGCTCCCTTCTTTAGTATAGGACACCTCCAAGCTGCTCTGAGAGCTAAAGAAGCTTTTGGAGTGAGAGCGAGAGAGAGAGAGAGAGAGACAAAAAAGTTGACCTATACAGCTTCTGTTGCCTTTTCCCCCTCTTAAGCAGAAAGAAAGACTATAGTGTCTTGAGTAGCAAGTAACCCAAACATGTTAAGTCTTCACTAGCTTGAAAGAGTATAGACGTGGGCATGTGCTCCATGTGCTAAATCCAACAGGGTATTCAAAGCTAAATCCTTGATTGTGTTTGTGTGGATGAGATATGTATGACTTTGTGACCCTCAACATGACAAGCAGTATAGAAAATGAATGGATGGAATTTGACTTTCACTTTCCACTCAAGAAAATAACATCTTTATGCATCTTAGCCACTTCATCACACATCATAGCTCTCTGTGTCTCCCCAGCGTATGCACGAGACTGTCGAGGTGAAGCAGCGGCCGCAGACAGAGCATGACCAGGCCTTGGCGGCCCTTCACACCAAGCAGAAGGAGATCCATCAATTGCAAAAGGTTTGGAAAATAAATTCGAAATTATATTGGAATCGTAGTTGTGCTAGATTTGTTATGCTGCTCTATTCTTCGTATCATGTCTAAATTTTGTGAGTTTGTATACTTGAGATATTAAAACGGGCCAAAATTTTGATTCATTCCTTCAATATTGTGACTTTTTTTGTCATTTAAAAGACAGTTAACAGTTTCATTTAATATGGTATTACCTCCACCGGGGCGATATTTTTCATTACCATTAGATTGTTCATTTGTATGATATATTGTTTTAGCATTGAACAATTTCCTTTCTCTGGAAATAATGCATGCATGCATATGCGGTCCATCTCCTCTATGATGGTGCTTCTTGATCCTCCTAATTAGGTCTGTTAGCTCTTGGTGGTGGTCTACACTACATGAAGTGGTATAACTGTGATGTTAGTGATGAGTCATCATTGCTACTGGATGGAAAATACAGGCTTGTTGGTGCATCTTTATTTTATTTTTTTTTCTGTTGCTAAAAATGTCCTTTTTTGTTGTTAAATTTACACTCTTTTTAAGCGCGTTTCCCCCCCTGTAGCCTACACACGTTTTCTAGAAGTGTGTTTGATATTTTTTCAGATATCCAAAGGATCAAATCCTCCTAGTGATCATTGAACAGCATTTAGCAATATAATAGCATATTGAATGCTGTATCTTTTCCACAGCTCTACAGTGTTCACTATTGTTTATTTACACATCACAGGCATATTGAAATGTAAAAAAAAAAGTCTCAGACATAAATATGAGTACTTTGTGAATCACACTATAATATGGAGGTGTTCAGTGTAATTAAAATGCTATTACATGATTCTGCTTATACGTACTGTACATTCTGTAAACAATGATAGGTTTATCCACCTACGGCATGTATAATCATCATGTACAGTAACTTTAGTGGATTGTGTTCTGTTTATGTGCTGTGAGTTACTGCAAATTACTAACCACAGCGGGAAATGATGCACTCTGCCTTCATAGATGAAAACGGCACCATAGCAAATGTTACCCCTTTACGACATTACAACCTAAAAAGGTTTGTAATTGTCTATAGATGCCACAAGATGGTGGCAAATCACTTTTTCCCCCCGTATTAAACAAGACTGTCTGACTAAATGAAGCTCCTTCCAACACTTCAACATAGTTCTTTGGCCCCAAGATACCACAGGATTGTGCCTAAGTAATATTTTTATATGAGACATGGCTTTAGCCTAAGCACAAAAATCCGTGAAAAGATGAATTCACGAATGCTGCAGCGCGATTTTGGGTTCATTATACATTTCAGTGACACAGCAAGTCAGAACAAGGGTTAGTATTCCAAAATATGATCTATTCCACATTCCCAAATGCCACACCTTGTTGAAAATGTTGCACTTTAAAATCATCACAAGCCAGAAGAGGAAACAGCATGTCTAAGCAGTTTGTTATAGTTTGGAAGCTGTTCTTACAGTATGCCGCTGCTCCCAGCCTTACTTAGACTTAACTTAGTGTAATGTGCCTGGAAACAAATGTGTGACAGTTCATTAAACCAGAACTGCGCAAGCTTGTCTCTGTGGTGAAGCTTGTTGAGTGTACAGTGTTGACAGCATGTCAGGTGTGTGTTGTTCTCTTGGAGTGCACGGATCTTGATTATTGTGTCACGTGTCAGTGTGTGTCTTCTTCGGCCAGGCCCTGACCGAGACCATGAGCAAGCCGTACACTAACATGCAGTGAACACACACAAAAACATTATAGGATTAGAAGAAAAGTGTCATCCTTTTATCATTGCAAAATTACTACAGTATATATCAAATACTTCTTAAATCCTAAAGGAGCTTGATGTCACAAAACTGCAATCGATTGTCACCAAAATGTATGTGCATATCCCTGCGTTTTCCCACTTCATCCTCTGAAAACATCAGAACGATCCCCCCGATATTTTGGATATTGTGGACGTTAGTGTTTTACTATACGCTTACGTATAGAAAAAGTCCAACATGCCTTAATGTCACAAAACTGCAATCTATCGTCACCCAAATTTATGTGGACATCTCTACATATGCTCACTTCAACCTCTGAAAATATCAGATGATCGCCCCAATATTTTGGATTTTATGGAGGTGAAAGCGTTTTCCTCATTAGAGGACTGACCCAGTGTAGCGCAGAGCACGCATACGGCACACACAACCACACACACACACACACACACACACACACACGCACGCACATTGACACACACACAAAGAGAGAATATAGGTCTATATCAGCGACTTCCAGCTGAATTGGTTGTCACGTTTTCTGGAGACGTCTTCCTGGTGATTATTTCTCTACAACTGCATTCATTTTTGGTGATATTCTGTGTGATGTTTTTTAATTTTTAAAATTTTCTTTACTTTTTTTCTGAACAGAACATGGGCAGAATGTTTCAGGTATTTCTTTCCCTCTGTGATTAGTTTTATCACCCCCTCCAAGTTGTTTCTGTAGTTTTCAACATATTAAAAATTAGCGATTGATGAAAAGAACAGTCATTGTACCTTCTGACAGTACCTTTGTTACATGAATTGTTTCAAGTCTATAGGTTTGTTAAATCCCCTTACCTCTTAGCGGTGCATCGTGTTATGTAAGTTGTGTTATCCAATATACATATGAGCAGCGGTGCAGACGACTTCACACATTCACGTACGTTGATTAGACTGCAGTGGGATTTAGCGCAAAATGCTCCTCTCAGCTCTGAAGGGACATTTTTATAATTGCTTCTCTGTTGGATTGGCATTAACAGATCAGTCATCTTCTATTCAGAAGACTCAAATGCATTACTTGTGTGCATACTCATGCCAACTGTATGCATAAGTGCTTAATCTTGCCCTTTAACGCCTTCCACTCATCTTTTGTCTGTCGAAGGTCCAGATTTGTGACCTGGAGCAGACATGCAGGTCACAGAGTGAACACTTCCATCAGATGTCCAAAGAGCTGCTGAATTTCCGTTTACAATCCCATCCTGTGGCGATCCTCCTGAGTAAAGCCCCCTCCAAATCCCACAATCTCCTCTCAGCGGAGGAACAGCTCCCAAAAGTCGTTGTCGGATTTGAAAACCAACCAGAAGCAGGTAGGTCGAATCTCAGCTGTACAGACCAACCTCAGATAGGCAAATAGATGAAAAGTGAAATGAAATAACAAAATAAACAATTTTTTTTTAATATTCAGCCTTTAGTCTGGCAAAATTGTGCTTTGTACTCATAATATTAAATGTTTTTATTTATTTTATTTTTTAGTAATTATTACATTGTTTTCATAGTATTCTCCTTATGATATGAGATTATTCATTCATTCATCACCCGTTCCGCTTCTCCTCACAAGGGTCGTGGGAGTGCTGGAGCCTATCCCAGCTAACATTGGGCAGGAGGCGGGGTACACCCTGAACTGGTCGGCAGCCAATCGCAGGGCACACAGAAACAAACAACCATTCGCACTCACATTCACACCTACGGGCAATTTAGAGTATTCAATTAACCTACCCTGCATATCTTTGGGATGTGGGAGGAAACCGGAGTACCCGGAGAAAACCTACGCAGGCACGGGGAGAACATGCAAACTCCACACAGGCTGGGCCGGGATTTTAACCCCAGTCCCCAGAACTGTGAGGCGGATGTACTAACCAGTCGTCCACCGTGCCGCCAAATGAGATTATTCTGGTGAAATTGCATTTTTTCCTTAAATAAATTAATACTTTATTCTCATAATATTAACACTTTATATAATCAGAATTTTATTTTTATGATATTCCCACTTTTTTCACCCACTAGTATGACTTTATTCTGGTAAAATGTGTATACCCCTCAGAATACAGTATTACACCATTATTCTTGTAATATTTTGATTTGTTTCTAGTAATGCCCCGATACTCCTTCATAGTTTTTGCAATAAGTGGTGGGTTTAGGCCAAATTGATTCGAGTGAGCACTGCTGTGGCTTTGGTGAGTGCTACTCAGTGGGTCACCATTCTAAGCTGTTCTTCTGTCATTACATGTGGAAATCACAGCCAGGCCACATAAAACACATGAAAAAATAAGTGGCCCATTAGCTACTATGCTGACAAAAGTCTTGGGACGCACCTTAATCAGTCAGTTAATCAATTTAGTTTCCCCTCGATCGGAAATTTTCATCTTGCCTGTCCTCTAAGACATCCATCCATCAATTTCCCGTACCGCTTATGCTCACTAGAGTCGTGGACGTGCTGGAGCCTATCACAGCTATCGTTGGGCGAGAGGCGGGGTACACCCTGGACTGATCGCCAGCCAATCGTAGGGAACATATAAACAAAAAAAACTATGAGCAATTTAGAGTTTTCACTTAACCTACCATGCATGTTTTTCTGGGCTGTGGGAGGAAACCGGAGTACCCCGAGAAAACCCACGCAGGCACGGGGAGAACATGCAATCTCGATCCTCAGAACTGTGAGGCAGATGTGCTAACCAGTCGTCCACAGTGCCGGGCCTATAAGACATCATCAGGCCGTGATCTCCAACCCTCACTGGAGCAGTTCGCAGCCAAGTGTGAAGCGGCTGGAATGAGAATCAGCACCTCCAAATCTGAGACCACGGTCGTCAGTTGGAAAAGGGTGGCGTGCCCTCTCCAGGTTGGGAATGAGATCCTGCCCCAAGTGGAGGAGTTCAAGTATCTTGGGGTCTTGTTCACGAGTGAGGGAAGAATAGAACGGGAGATCGACAGGCGGAACGGTCCAGCGTCTGCAGTGATGCAGACTTTGTATCGGTCCGTTGTGGTGAAGAAGGAGCTAAGCCGAAAGGCGAAGCTCTCGATTTACCGGTCGATCTACGTTCCTACCCTCACCTATGGTCACGAGCTGTGGGTCATGACCGAAAGAATAAGATCCCGGATACAAGCGGCCGAAATGACTTTCCTCCGCAGGGTGTCCGGGCTCTCCCTTAGAGATAGGGTGAGAAGCTCGGTCATCCGGGAGGATCTCAGAGTAGAGCCCCTGCTCCTCCACATCGAGAGGAGCCAGATGAGGTGGCTGGGGCATCTGATTCAGATGCCTCCCGGACGCCTCCCTGGTGAAGTGTTCCGGGCACGTCCCACCGGGAGGAGACCCCGGGGACGACCCAGGACACGCTGCAGAGACTACGTCTTTCGGCTGGCCTGGGAACGCCTCGGGATCCCCCCGGAAGAGCTGGATGAAGTGGCTGGGGAGAGGGAAGTCTGGGCGTCCCAGCTAAAGCTACTGCCCCCGCGACACGACCTCGGATAAGCGGTAGAAAATGGATGGATGGATGGATAAAAGAACTTAACCTAAACTTGAAATCCAATTGTGAGCCATTAGGCTCTCGTACATCCACATCAGTGAATATTCGCTTCCCATCAGTGTACTGTACAGTTGTCCCAGTATTTTTGTCAACACAATGTATCAAATTCATCACCTGGAGTATAATTAGTTCATTTCATAAGGACAATGTTTGAACTAAGACTATCTGTGATTAAAATCCCCCGCAGTGTCCATTTGCTTTCTGAACACATTCATCATACTAATGAGATTAGAGGGTTTATGAACAAAATAAAAGATTTACCGGTAATGCCCACTTGACCATTGTCTCCCTCTACATATGCATGCTATCAATGCAAATATGCATGATGTGCCAGATCAATATCTACCCTAATTGATCACAAGCCTGATGTATGACTTGAATGTGGCTGAACACATTAGTATTCTAAAAACATATAGCAGGACCTGCAGTGCCGGCAGATCAGCAATGAAGATCTGTTCAAGATGCCGCACTGCAAAAGCCTTCGTCTTGAAAATTTTATATATTACCATTTTATATTGTTACGGTATACCATGGGTGTCAAAACTTTTCCTTTGATGGGTTGCATACAGAAAAAGGGCCACTTTGACATTCTGCACCTTTAATTTATTTATAGTCTTCTTCTTCTTTTCCTTTCAGCTTGTCCCTTTAGGGGTCGCCCCAGCGTATCATCCTTTTCCATGTAAGCCTCTCTCCTGCATTCTCCTCTCGAACACCAACTGCCCTCATGTCTTCCCTCACGGCAACCATCAACCTTCTCTTTGGTCTTCCTCTAGCTCTCTTGCCTGGCAGCTCCATCCTCATCATCCTTCTACCAATATACTCACTATTTCTCCTCTGGATGTGTCCAAACCACCGAAGTCTGCTCTGTCTAACTTTGTCTCCAAAACATCGAACCTTGGCTGTCCCTCTGATGAGTTAATTTCTAATTTTATCCAACCTGGTCACTCCGAGAGCGAACCTCAACATCTTCATGGCCTCCACCTCCAGCTCTGCTTCTTGTTGTCTCTTCAGTGCCACTGTCTCTAGTCTGTACATCATGACTGGCCTCACCACTGTTTTATAAACTTTGCCCTTCATTCTAGCAGAGACTCTTCTGTCACATAACACATCTGACAACTTCCTCCACCCGTTCCAACCTGCTTGGACCCATTTCTTCACTTCCTGACCACACTCACCATTGCTCTGGATGGTTGACGTCAAGTATTTAAAGTCCTCCACCCTTGCCATCTCTTCTCCTTGTAGCCTCACTCTTGCCCCACCACCCCTCTCATTCATGCACATATATTCTGTTTTACTGCGGCTAATCTTCATTCCTCTGCATTCCAGTGCATGCCTCCATCTTTCTAACTGTTCCTCCACTTGCTCCCTGCTTTCACTGCAGATCACGTCATCTGCAAACATCATGGTCCACAGGGATTCCAGTCTCACCTCCTCTGTCAGTGTATCCAGGAGACCTCCTCGGTCTCTCCTCGGATACACAATATATCATCACCACTGCAAACAGGAAGGGCTAAGGGTTGATCCCTGATGCAGTCCCACCACCACCTTAAATTCATCTGTTCATCTGTCACACCTACAGCACACCTCACCGCTGTTCTGCTGCCCTTGTATATGTCCTACATTTTCTAACATACTTCTCAGCCACTCCAGACTTCCGTATGCAGTACCACAGTTCCTCTCTTGGTACTCTGTCATAGGCTTTCTCTAGATCTACAGACGCAATGTAGCTCCTTCTGACCTTCTCTGTACTTTTCCATCAACATCTTCAAGGCAAATAATGCATCTGTGGTACTCTTCAATGTATTCCTTTCGCCTCTCCTCGGTCCTCTCAGTGTCCCACTTCTTCTTAGCTAACCTTTTTCCTTGTATGATTTCCTGTACTGTAAGATTTCACCACCAAGTCTCCTTCTCTCCTTTCCTGCCAGAAGATACACCAAGTACTCTCCTGCCTGCCTCTCTGATCACCTTGGCTGCAGTGGTCCAGTCTTCTGGAAGCTCCTCCTGTCCACCGGGAGCCTGTCTCACCTCTTTCCGAAAAGCTGCACAACACTCGTACTGTCTCAGCTTCCACCACATGGTTCTCTGCTCTGCCTTTGTGTTCCTAATCTTCCTCCCCACCAGCATTTTACACACCACTATCCTATGCTGTCTATCCACATTTCCCCCTACCACAACCTTACAGTCGGTAACCTCCTTCAGATTCCATCGTCTGCACAAAATGTAATCCACCTGCGTGCTTCTACCTCTGCTCTTGTAGGTCACCCTATGTTCCTGCCTCTTCTGGAAAAAAGTGTTCACTACAGCCATTTCCATCCTTTTTGCAAAGTCTACCGCCATCTGTCCCTCCAAGTTCCTTTCCTGGATGTCGTACTTACCCATCACTTGTTCATCACCCCTATTTCCTTCACCAACATGTCCATTACAATCTGCACCAATCACGACTCTCTCTCTGTCTGGGATGCTCAGAACTACTTCGTCGAGCTCCTTCCAGAATTTCTCTTTCACCTCTAGGTCACATCCTACTTTCCACCTGGTCTCCTGGATACACAATATATCAACCTTTCTCCTAATCATCATGGCAACCAACTCCCGAGATTTTCCTGTCGTAGTCCCAACATTCAAAGTCCCCACATTCAGTTCAAGGCTCTATGCTTTCCTCTTCTCTTTCTGCCGAAGAACCCGCTTTCCACCTCTTCTTCGACTTTGACCCACAGTAGCTGAATTTCCACCGGCGCCCTGCAGGTTGACAGCGCTGGTGGCGGACGTTGTTAACCCGGGCCACGACCGATCCGGTATGGAATTCTTTGGATGAACGCTCATATTTGTTTGGCAAAGTTTTAAGCTGGATACCCTTCAAGACGCAACCCTCTGCATTTATCCGGGCTTGGGACCGGCCTACAGTTTGCACTGGCTTGTGCCCCCAATAGGGCTGCATTTTTTATTTATTTATAGTAACACGCTAAAAACAATTCATAACTTTAGGTTAAGGTAAGCGCAGCAAGTCTATATTGTTTTTATATGAGGTGTGTCAGAAAGGTTCCAAGACTGTTGTTACCAAATATATATTTCAAAACCAAACTAAAATCTACAGGCTCTATTTTTGGCTATATTGATTGGCGTGAATCCGGCGTGGCACATAGTGTAACTGTGTTGAGGCGCGTTCGACCCAGTGTTGGTAATTACGTGGTCCAGCGCAGCCCGGCACATTTAAAGAGGGACATCTGTGCTGCTGTAGGCGTGATTGTAGCCGACTTCAATCCTGTCCAATCAAAGCGGCTCCTCTCATTCCTTTTAAATGACGTACGCTTGTACTGCACTGAGTCTTTGACATGGCAGAAGAAGAAACTGATTTGCATCCGAAGTTGGCTTGTGAGGAGATCACACCATGAAGTGGGCACTTGGAGAGCGCCCTCCGCTGCCGATTGTTTGTGTTCCCCCCCCATGCTGGCCAATGAGATGATTTAAAAAGATATATATAATAATGATGATCATAATAATAGCAATGAATGCATTCAATGGCCTGAGAATGTACGTTTGTAAATGCCTCATATCAGTCACACGCAGACCACAAGAGCTCAGTGATACAGTGCTGTCTACCATCTCTAATTTCCTCCAGCCATTCATCTTCCTGCACTCTTACACAATTTGTGTTCCCTGCATTTTTCATGTGTTTAACCCCAAGGACATTGATGCTATTTAAGGACAAATGCGCTGCATGCTCTTGTCGATAGGGCCACACCAGCCTCGGCCATGGAAGGTGTAGGCCTGCTCACTCACTCTAACAGAAGATCAATAGGCATGCAATGAGACGCAAATGGCTTGCAGGTGTAATGAAAGTGGCTCTTTAATTGTGATGGAAATCAATTTCTCCCAGGCGATGAGCGAGCGCCAAACGTGCCACCACTGATCTCCCAGTTCTTGCAGTGCCCACAGCAGACTGGAGACAGGGAACGACCAGATTGGCTGTCTTTCAAGTCCGGCACCGTAAAAACGGACCGCGCCAGCTGCACTCAGCGGCTGACCCCATCAGCGGTGAGTCCTCAATCTTTGGATCAAGTCTTGTCGCATACTACTTACACAATGTGGAAAAGGTACCCGGTTGTTTACAGGAAGTAAATTAGATAATACAGTAAACCTCTATTTGTGGTTTGCTTCTTACAAATTCACCTACTCACATTTGTTTTTTTCAGTGGAACCGACCATCTTCTTTTTCTATAACATGCAAAGATGCCACGGGATGCCTCCAAAGCCCTGGCTAAGAGGATTGTAGTAATTGGTGTCAAGGAAATATATTGCAGTGATACTTTGTATGTTGGGGAGGAGCTATGTTTAGTCTGGGTTGTAAGAAGAATTTAAGATTGAGACTTTGCATTTTTTTTTTCATCAACTCATCAATCAGCTTTTTTTAACGGTAATATCGCAAGATGAGTTTGAAAGTATATTAGTGTTTTGGAATCATAGTTTGTGGTATATTTACAATTTAAATTATTAATATAGTTAATTATAATAATTTTTAGGTGGACTCAATTAGTCGTTGACATGAGGCGAGTGTAGTGAAGGACCCAAGTGCGAAACACTGAACCGCCAGAAAAGATTTTAATTATCAATTTGAGCTCAACTGTGACAGTTTAATTCAAATGCTCACATTTCACTGTTGTGCTAATCCACGATTCACAGAAAGCAGAAACGGGACAAACTCACACCTTGTTGATTTAGTAGCAGAATCCCGAACAGCTACGGAGACAGGAACAGGCAAACGTGATAATGTTGAACTCTCACTGAGTTGTGTTGTAGCGTCTTGCATGTATGATTTTCAGACACTCTGACACTGATTGCATCAACAACAAGGCCATAAATAGCGAGGTGCAGGTGACTGGTGAGTGGCTAGGTGAACATGATTAGCTGACAGAATCGCTGTCTAGTAGACTGTGATTGGCTGACAGACTGGCTGTCTCTCATGGTAGACTATGACAAAAGAAATAGACACTAGACTGTGGTTTTTTGATATTCCCGGCAGGATTCGCTCCGGGTTTTACTTTACAGTTAATATAATTTTGAGAGAGGGCAACAAGGTGGAGTAGTAGTTAGCATATCTTCCTCACAGTTCTGAGGTTGTGGGTTTGAAACCAGGCTCCAGCCTTCTTGTGTGGAGTTTCCATGTTCTCCCCATGCCTACTAGGGTATTCTCCGGTTATTCCGACCTCGTCCCACATTCCAAAAACATTCATGTTAGGTAATTGAGGACTACATTTTCCTTGGGTGTGAACGTGTGTGTGAAATTTTCTACAGAAAACCGATGAATGTTGTCTAGACACTTTGATATGATATTGATTTTTACAGTATGTGACCGATGAGTTTCTTTTTGGGGTTTGTTGTCAAGCTACAGATGGAGGATGAACCAAGATCATCATCCAGGTCCAAGCCTCGCTACACTGGCCAGGTCCGCCTTTGCACTGCCCGATACAGGTTAGAAGCCTAAGCTTCTTTGTTTGTTTGTTGGGAATCCATCAATAAAGATGCAATTTCTCCTTTTAGTTATAATCCCTACGATGGACCAAACGAACATCCTGAAGCAGAGCTCCCGCTTGTGGCTGGGAAGTATTTGTATGTATATGGCAACATGGATGACGACGGATTCTATGAAGGTGAGATGTAAAATGTATTCTGGTGTTAAAAGTGTTGCGCAAATACTATTAGTAGTCGGGGTGTAACAATTAGTTTTAGCAATGATTCGATTCGTATCACGATTCATGGTTTCCGATTCAATTCAAGGAAGATATTGATTCATTTAGAATGATACGATCCAAAATGATTCAGTGGCTGGAAATTGACTCGGTAACTTTTTAGCCAAATATTCATCCAGTGTGACTGTGAAATAAATATCTGCAAGAGTCAGGAGTCACTAGATTTGAGGCGTAGAAAAGGAAACAAAGAACGAAAGAGACGACAAAGACGAAGAAGAAAGTAGCCTCGACAGTGCTAACTGCTGTGTGCTAACTGAAAAAATCAAGGGAAGTAAGTAGAAATACAACTCATACACACCGCCATATAAAGCCTGCCATACTTAAATCCAGTGCATTATTTCCCACTATCGATACGATCGATTGATTACCTACTAAAAATATTTAAATCGATATATTTACAGCCAGAAGGCTAACTTGCCCAGCACAGATTGATCCAGTTGGATCGTAGGAATACAAATCGATACATTGATACAATGAATGACTTGTTACACCACTAATTAGTAGAGTTAAAGTAACATTATCCAACTCTTGCAAAATATGGCTATAAAACATGATGTGGTCCAATTACAAAATAACAATTGAGGAAACAGAGGTTGTGCTATTAAAAAAATTATGCAAAGTAAAAATAATGATGAAAATGTTTTTAGGATACACCTCTAAATAAATAGTGACCATACTGGCTATATTATGCATTTATTAGTTGCGATATATTATTAATACAAATTATTTTCTGGTATGTACAGTATAACATTAATAATATAATAATAACATACTTATTAACTATATTCATAAAAATGTAAGATTTTCTTTTTCTCTCGCAGTATACAGTGGGGTGCAAAAGTAGGTACTATGTACAGTTGTAATTGTTATACTGATTGCTTTATTATATACATTCTTGATTAATACGTATATATGGGTTTGGGGTTTTATGTATGTATTATGTAGTTTTATTTATTCTGGCCACCACCAGACCTCAGCCTATGTTTTTTTTCTTTCTTTTGTCTTTCAGGGTGTTGTCAAAGATAAGTATATTCAAGGAAAGCACAAACTGTTGAAACGTATTCATTCATAGAAGCATGCCAAGACACTGTTAACAATATAGACCTCTTAGTCCAAGTGTGCTTGAGCGTAGAAACTAGATTACAAAAATGTATGAAAGACAAGGGCCAGCATTTTCAACACATACGAAATTGTACTTAATGGTAATTTGTATGTTATTCTAATTTGTCCATAATTAAAACAGTTTACCTACTTTTGCCCCTCCCAGCCCACAAAAAAAATAATTATATATATATATATATATATTTTTTTTTTGCTGTGCTAGCCTGTAATTTCTCCTTTCTTATAAAAATAAGAATGTAGGTGACAGTGTATTTATTTTTTATTATTTATTTATTTATTATTTGTTGGAGTATGTGTGTACACTTGTGCCTTAGGAGAATATCTATTTTACTCTCTTTACTACTGACTAGACAGATCAGATTTGCCATCAGATCTCCAGCGCATTATGACGGCCTCTCTATCAGACACATTGATAATCCCCGGTAGTGAGCAAGCCCTGGGGACCAGTGTAGGATACCGCAGATGCCGTTGTGCTCAACTGCACTGACTCATTAAAACTGAAGTGGGGGAGACGGTGAGATTACAAGGCGGCGTGGAGGAGGCGTGTGTGTTTACCATGAAGGAGAGAGACTCAGGCAGCAGACCAAGCTGTTGTCAAGACCTTGGTCCCTTTTAGCTTGATGACTAATTCAGCTAGGCTCAGTTTAATCATCAGCACACGCACTCGTGTGCGCACGTGCGCAGACGCAGACGCAGACACACGCGCACGCACACGCGCGCACACACACACAGCCTTAAGGGGTTAGTGGGAGGGTTCAGTGGGGATTAAAATGATTTGTGAACAAGATGACAAAAAAATTGTCGCTAAGAGGTGTTCCTTGACTAAGCCATGAACTCAGGGTCCAATTTAGTGTAAAACGGATGCAAGACGTGTACATTAGGAACCCAAGTATGAGGCCACCTTGCTGTTATACCTACAAGGAGTAAAATCTATACAAATATGGATTCGCCCCCCTTTAGACTCTAGATACCTCACTCCCCCTTCTCATCACAAATATCACAGAGTTCCTGTCTGTCATGGGCCGTAGTCAGCTATGAAGTCTCTCGGGTGACATGCAATGCCCCAGGCAAACATAAGATCACTTGTTACACATGACGACGAGGACACTGAAACATGAACTGAAAGTAGTAGTAAGTATGGTGGCCCAAAAGGGTCAAAAGGCTCAATACTAATTCTCACCCTGGTACAATAGACCCATTTGGCGTTAGCTTACTACTAGACGTGGGACAAAACACCCCTATTGCAGTGTTGGATTTTTTTTCAATTACTTAAGAGGTATGTAGCAACACCTGGGTCTATGTGGTGTAAATTTTCTGTTCAAGAGGGGCAACTTGGAGTGTCGAGATTCACAGTTCTGACATTCGTGTAGCTGGTGGAAGACCCAGTGCCCTATTAATTATTCACTGTCAACCTGCAACTGACAAGTGATCAGTCCAGTGTGAAGACTGCCATCAGTCAACATGGATCAGCTCCACTCCTGTAGCCTCTCTGCCAGTGGTCCCCAACCACTGGGCCGCGCAGCCCGTCGATGATTAGCTACTGTTCGGGACATGCTGTCTCCCCCCAACCTCCACCCCGTCGACACGTAACCTTTCAATCGGGAAACAACATCGCCACCACCACTACCCCGCCCGGTCTGCGAGTAGCTTCCGATCAGGAAAGTCCGTCAGCACCACATCCCCACCATCGATGAAACCTTCCGTGAAAATTTTTTACTCACCTCAACCGGTCCCTGGCTGAAATAATTGTGGACCACTACTCAATACAAAATGAATGGATTTTCTCCTGAGAACCCATAGTGTATTGAAAGTTAATAAATCCTTCATTTGTCAATCAATAACTCATTACAGACCACAAAGCTCTCACGGATGATGATCTGTTTTCAAGGTTCTCCTCTTTCTTTGTTGGGGCGATTAATGGCAGTCACTTTCCATATATTCTTGTATTCAGATCAGGGGTTGAATGACTAAAGATTTTTTTGTATTTGTATGATGAAAGTCGAGTCGAAGTTGATTTAACGACGACTTGCTCGAGCGGGAATACGAAACGGCGATCCTCTGGTTAGAGGGTATACACTTACCTTCTGCGCCATGCGGCACATAATAGCTTTGGCTATTCCACCTGGCAACGGCATCAGTGAAAGTCCTCTGCAAATTAATTGATCGGAAGATGAGATGCCCAAAATGCGATTGGCGATTAGTTGACTCCAAGCGTTAATGTCGGCTCATTGACTAATCGGTTCAACCCTAAATTCAGACACAACTTCTACCCATCACCCTCTACTTGTTTCTCGATTACAGGTGAGCTGCTGGATGGCCAGCGAGGACTTGTCCCATCAAACTTTGTAGAGTTTGTCCAGGACAAGGAGAAACTGTCCATTCAAGCTGGAGATGGAGGAGAAGATCTTGGTCCAGTGGAACATACACCCTTAGCCTTGATGTTCGTGGACGGAGGTGCTGGCCAGGATGGTCTCCTAGGCTCGGCAAATGCCTTGGTACCCTATAGCAACGGGACCGTGGGGCCCCTGGACCCGGAGGACCTGGCTGAAGACGTTGTGCCTTATCCCCGAAAGATCACTTTGATCAAGCAGCTGGCTCGGAGCGTCATCGTGGCCTGGGAGCCTCCGGTTGTGCCTTTGGGCTGGGGGAACGTCTCTGGCTACAATGTGTTGGCGGACGGCGAACTACGGGCCAGCATACAGTTTGGCGGGCGTACCAAATGCTTGCTGGAGAAACTGGACCTGGACGGCTGCGTTCACCGTGTGTCGGTACAGAGCGTCACCGACAGGGGGTTGTCGGACGAGCTGCGCTGCACCCTTTTAGTAGGAGCCAACGTGGTGGTAGCACCTTGCGGCCTCCGGGTGGATGACATCCAGCGGGACACAGCCGAGCTCTCCTGGTTGCCTAGTAACAGTAACTATGGTCACACCGTCTTCTTGGACGGAGTAGAGCATGCAGTGTTAAAGCCGGGGAGGTATAGACTACGCTTCTTCAACCTAAAGCCGCTGATGGTGTACAAAGTGACGGTGGCAGCACAGCCTCACCAGGTGCCATGGCAACTGCCTCTGGAGCAGAGGGAGAGGAAGGAAGCGGGAGTGGAATTCTGCACTCAAGCTGCAGGTCAGCACTACATCATGGAGACAGTATCAATAATGTATGCATAGCTTCGTAGACCCCAATAAACTGTCAATACTTCTACTTAGGATTTAGAAAAGATGAATACTGTAGATACCTGTGTATGTATATTTCTATTTACTTTCAGATTTTAATACAATGGCAATATAAAGTCTATGCTCACCAGCCACAACATTAGGTACAACATCATAATCTAATTAAATTAAAAACAAGCCAAATCCTGCCTTTACAAAGATATTGATGCCCAGTTTTATTGACAGTGGTTATTATTGGGGGTGCGGTTTGCAATGTTGTAGCCAAACGGTGCTGCACAGTTCCATAGATGGGTGCAATTGGGAAAAATATAAGCCTGTATCTCCACCTTTGTCCACATTTTCACTAAAATTTAATAGGTTAATCTTGCTACTAATATCTACTAATCATGCTACTGGCTAATGGACTGGTACGTTATTACAATTAAAAATAAATAAATAAATTGATTTAATTTATTGTTGGCAGACACCAGTGGTTTTGTGAATTGGTGGGGCGGTGCAGCAGCTTGAGAAAAATAAATGATCCATTTTCTACACCGCTTATCCTGTTGAGAGGTGCTGGGACCTGGAGCCTATCCTAGCTGATTTCTGGCAAAAGGCAGACTACACCCTGGACGGTGTCACTAGCCATTCACAGGGTAGAAATAAAATGTTTTATTTAATTTTACTGAGCTAGGGGAGGCCACAGCTCTTTTATGTTACGTGTAATTTTGAAAACCACTTGTTCATGAAAGCTGGGACTACAGGTGTTTGGCCTTGTTGGAGGCCTGCATTTGACGGAGTGCTCCTTTTGTAAAGGAGGATTATTTTTTTTTTTAATACGTTGTGCATTAGAGCTCATAAGAGTAAGCATGCACGCCCAATGTTTTGACTGGTGAGTGGGTTGCACTGTATTGCAGAGGAGTACAGGTCCAACATTTCCTTACTGTGCCATTGTTGTGTATTGTATCTCGTCTAGGTCCAACACCGTATTGCAGAACAGGTCAGAATCAAATATCAAACCTCAGGCTGGATTTCACTTACGTGTCACTCCTGAATGATCTGTGGCATTTCTATTCACTAATTAAATCACTGTTATTCAAAACCAAATAAAATGCAATTTTGCTCAGCTTTCCTTTGCAGCAATTTACTAATTAGAACAAAACCAAGCACCACAAGATATGATCACTTATTATCCCGATGAGTCATTTTCTCCGCCTATAGCATAGCCCAGCTTAACCATTATGTAATATAAAACAGTGGCACTACTCACTGAAAGGACAGTTTTGCATAAGTACACGGGTTGGCATGTTCAATCAAGTTATGTATGACTGCAATCTGATGATCGATAATTTACTACGATACCACTTGTGATTGGTGTTATTTTGACATATAGTATATTTAGTAACACACATTACCATCTTAATGTGAATGTAGCCCACTAGCGGTGTCACATTATCCTAATAATGCACACTTAATATGCCGCATGCAGTTATAAATGAGCCCATTTGGTGGTTTTCAGACTTCCACACCCACCTCACCCGCTTCCTGTGCATGTTGGTGCATTTGGGGAATGCTTTAGACTCATTTGTCTTGTTTGTATGTCAACTGTATTAATTGTGAATGAATTACAAACCTCCTCTTTTACCTTTCAGGCCCTCCCTTGCCTCCGCAAGATGTACAGGTGCTCTGTGGGCAGGCACCCGGGGTCCTACAGGTCTGCTGGAAGCCCCCCCTTCTGTCTCCCACAGGCACGTCTAATGGTGCCAATGTCCTTGGCTACGCTGTCTGCACTAAAGGACAGAAGGTGATGTGGATTTTTGTTTGTTTTTTGTTTGTTGTTGTCATGTTTGACTTTTCAAGAATCCCAGTCGCTGTGTGGATCACAAATGGCTCACTTATGGCTGTAAATTCCATTAGTATTCCAAATACACATACAACACCAACACTTGCTTTACAGTGTAACATTTATGATTCAGTATCAGGAGCTAAGAAAAGCTTCTTCTGCCCTCTGGTGACGACAAGACTGAATCAGCCCTTTACTTGAAAAAATGCTTTTATTTATTGAATTGGTTGCTTGTCTTCACTCATCCGCACTCTTTTCCAGATCCTTTCATTCAACTCAAAAGTAGCCGAAATATAAATGAATCATCATAAATGAATCATCCCAATATTGTGAATTTTCAATTCATCCAATACACCATGGAGCCTCTAACAATTTTTTTCCTAACAATTTGTTGAAAAGCCGGGTACGCTAATATTACATATAATCGATGATCCATTTTAACATACCGATTTTCAACATCATTTCCTCTCATGTTTCTTACAACTGCTGTCATTGTCCCAACACTGACTTGTGAGAGGCAGTACGGTCCCACAGAGCAGTCAAACTTCTGGAAAATAAAAAGAGGAAGAAAGTTGAGTTCGGAGTTATACAAATACAAGAGGCTAGCCTAACTGTTCGCGTAGCTTGTGACTACATTATGGTTTCAAACTCTTCTCCTTATCATGGTTATTGTGGTGAATACTTGGGAGAGATGTTACACAAACACTCAACCTGTTGCTCTTCTTCTCTTTGCTGTGACTTCTACCAACTTGTAAAAATTGGTTGAAAATTGATATGAAATAAAAACAAAAGGATTGTAATGCTGTTGTTGTGTTTACTGAGCAAATTTAAACAGAAAAGGACAATGCTTAGTGTTTCCTAGTACATATCTTCATGTTGTGAAGAATTTTCTTTGCCAATGCCAATCGACTGTGTCTGTCTTGAAACCAGATAGCAGAGGTGATGTTCCCAATGGCAGACTATGTGACTGTGGAGCTGACGCGGATACAGTGCCTGGAGGCCAGGGAGGTCATAGTCAGGACGCTGTCCGCACAGGGGGAGTCCCAGGATTCTCACGTCGCCCTCATTCCAAACAACCTGCTCGTGCCTCTACCTCCGCTCCCTCTGCCAGCGCCGATGCACGCCCACCCCCACGCCCAGCCTCACCTTACATCCCCTCACCACCCTCATGCCACCCCACAGCTTCCTGCCCCACCCCAAGCCCACGGACAACCGCTCCCAACCCACCCACATCCCCCACACCCTCAACCCCACCCGAGACTCCCCCACCCGGGCGCTCCCCAGCCAAACCAGAGTCGGCTGCCGCATCCTCATCCGCAGCCCCTGCGCCTCCTTCAAGGTCCCAGGCCCCAGCACCGACTGCCTCTGCAGCCCCACGCTCATCCCCACCCTGTACCTCAGAGACCAGTAAGTGCCAGAGACCTGGATGCCAAAGAGCAAGCCGGCCACAACAGGGCCGTCGTCCCGCCCGGTTGGGACCTCGCAAGCTCCCCTTCTTCCCAGCCGCCCGTACCCATGCAGGGCCACACGCTTGAGCCCCCTCCCCCTGGAAATCCACGTTCCCCCTCCCCTCAGAGGATTCTACCGCAACCGAGAGGCACTCTCATCCCAGACAATGTGGCCAAAGCCATTGCCCGGGAAGCAGCGCAGAGGGTGGCGGCAGAGAGCGGCAAGGTCTGACCATACTACGTAAAGACACACTCATGGTTGTCAGGGCAACACTGCAAAACTACCCTTCTGTCTCACATTTCAGGGGGACCGGAGACCTGTTAGCTACGGTGAACAGGATCAGTCCTTTCACCAGCATCACTCTGATGAGGAAGAGGAAGACGAGGAAGGGTTCGCACGTCGCCGACGAAGAGGCCCTTCGGTTGACGAGTTCCTCCGAGGCTCCGAGCTAGGAAGGCCGGTATGTGTAACGTGGTGAGCCGTCTCACAGCATCGGTTTGAACAGACTGACCTCAGACGAAAAGTCTATTACACGAGTGTGTGAGTGCAAATCTGGCTGGTTGCATGCAAACACGACCGTGCCGGCGTCTCTGTGTGTGCGTTCATGTGTCGTGCGTGTTTGGTGTGTGCATGTCTGTGTGTATGTGGACTTAAACAAGCGGGTCTGTGTGTTTGTGTGTTTGTGTGTGACTGTCAAAAGCCTCACTATAGTCACAATGAAGATTATCACAGCGAGAGCAGCCGCGGCTCTGACCTGTCTGACATCATGGAAGAGGATGAGGAGGAGCTGTACTCAGAGATGCAGCTGGACGAGGCACGCCGACGCAACTCGCACAACACACCCAAGGTGCAGTTCTTTGCACATGCTGTACTTACGAAACCAGCGAGACTCATCACCATCCAAATTTATTGTTGGTTTTAGCGAACTGCACAGGCACAGATACTGCGGCCTTTTCTTGTATCTGGTATGTGTTGTTAGCGTGTGCTGAGTTTAGACTAAGTACAGTAGAACCTCCAAAGTCGAACACAAATCGTTCTGTGATGCTGGTCGGGTTGTTCTAATTTCAAAACAAAACAGAAAAAAAATAGGTTTGAATGGATTCCTTCTTGGCTCAATCTGTTGCCATCATGAAACCTTTATTAATTGTACATGAAACCTTTTCACATACTTAACTGTCATACAAGTATAAAGACAATTTCACCACTGTGTAATGAAACTAAGATTAAGTCAACCTTGTGACAGACAAGTGGTGTCTTAAGATACTGTACAAAGGGAATTTGTTCCGTTTCGCATATCATCTTTCCCCACTCAAATGAATATAAATGCAATTACAGTTGTCCCCACATACTCGCGGTTCGACACCCGTGAATTCGCCTATTTGCAGATTTTTTTCCTTTTTGGGGGGCAGAGCCAGTACAGAAAAATGCCTACTGGCGGTTTATCCCCATTGAAGATTTCTTGGGGTTTAAAAGTAGTAAAACAAAAAATTGTCTATGCAATTATAATTTGCATACATTTTCCGCAGATTTTTCCGATTCACAGTCCCTAGTCTTTCACTGCAAGGAAACAAATGAATTGATGGCGTCCGGATCTTGTGACGGTTGCCACAATCGAGCGGCGGGCGTTTGAAGCCCACTCGTATCTCAAATCTTTGCTCGTAACTCAAGACAATAAAAGTTCAAGCGACCGCTCGTATCTCAAAACCCATCAGTCCAGGCACTTGTATCTTAAGGCACCACTGATGGAGAGGAAACATGAAGTAAGGTGAAGGAGAATGATACTGTGGTATATTATAGGTATTGGTGTCATTAATAAGTAGCAAGTGGATAGATTTGTGATTGACTCCTCATGGATTAACCTATTTACAGATTTTATTTTTTAACCTAACTGTTATTCGCTAAAAACTTGCCTGTTCATTTTTGTTTTAATGCTCATTCCAAAGCCATGTCTAACATAGAATTACATGTTTTTGCGGTATATTGTGGCATCTTGGTGTCAAGGCTCTATGCAGAAATGAGTTGAGGAGCTTCATGTAGTGCTTTGCTACCATCTTGCGGTAGGGGGCATAAATTAATTGCGGATTTTCGCTACTCACGGCAGGGCTCGGTCCCTAACCCCAAATAGCAGGAAAATCTACTTGGTAAGATTAATTTTTGTGTTTATTAATTGTATTTCTCCTATTGTACTTAGCATCCAGTCCCCTTCCTACGTTGCGGTTAGTTGCATTTCGGGTTTTGTTTATTATCTATTAAAGCATGTGTTTCTTTAGAGAACACTACCACTTATGCGCCGTTCGACTTTGGAGGTTCCACTGTATCGGCATAAATTTGAAATCATGGGTTAACAATAAAGGGGGCACTTAAAGGCTTCGTTTAATTCACGCCTCCTACTTTATGGTTAGAATTGTCATTTTAGAACAATACACTTTCTTGTGGGCTTGTTTGTGTGCGTTTGCGTCAGTGTGTCTGTGTTTCAGTGTGCCTGTCTGCGAGCGCTGCATGAGTTTGTTTACATACAATCTGTTGGAGTATGCCAATGCACATTTCTGTATATTTTGCACAAACACTCATCTGTGGACAGCATGTGAAAAGTCCCTGTATTCTACATTGTAGTTAAACACTCCATCTAGAGGCCGCCAGGACCGGGAGAGCGGGCGAAGGATTCATCACAGTGGCTCGGAGCCTCAGAGACGACCACTCACGGTCCCTGCCATCGGTCGGTATAGCCAGCTTTGGTTCATATACTTTTCCACAAACGGTCCATGCGTGAGATTGTGGACATCAGTGTTCATTTTGTCACAATGTTTCATGAAATATTCTGCAGTAACAATCTAAAAGGTGATAGAAAAACACACACAAATTCAACCCCTTCAACCTTTTAATTTAAATGAAATGGAAAATTAGATTTAAAATGATAATACTAATAGACAATAACAGAAATTGACAATGTATGTATGATGGAGAATTATATTTACAAATGTTTTGTATTTCCAAAAATAGTGACATCTGCTCTAATAGTCATAGCGTGGCTTTGGTTTAAAATTTTTTGCAAAGACACAATTGAAATCTCCCGCATGTGGGGAAATGTGTTATTATCCACTGAAACCATTGAACTTTTTGGCAATAATTCTAAAATGTCCAATATGTTTAGCACAAAGACAACACTGCGCATCACCAATAGACAGTAAAGCATGGTAGTCATCATGCTTTGGGGCTGTTGTTCTTCTGGTGGGGACTTAATCAAGGTGAAGGGAATTATAAACAGTTCCAAATACCAGTCAGCACAAAACCTTCAGGCTTCTGCTCGAAAGAAAAGAAAAATGTCAGCAAAGCCTACTGAAATATGACATTTATTTGGGGTTAATCAGAGACAAATTAGATCCTGGCAGTCGTGTGCTGACTGCCACGTAAAATTTAAGTTCATGAGTTTTGAAAATGATTCATCTTGGTCTCATTTTTTTATATCACAAAAAGATGGCATTTGAGCAGGGGTGTGTAGACTTTTTAGATCCACTGGATGGTATATGTTGTCACTCATTATGTACAATACCCCAAAATCAATTATATACTGTTTATATTCACATGAGGGATATTATTTCCATACAAATATTAAATGAATGTTCTGTGATGACATCAGCTCATAACCTTTGTGAACTTTCTAAATGTCTTTCTATTTTTCACATTATTCTGTCTTTCTACATTAATGTCCAGTTAACCTTTTGGATGGAATTATGTTGGCATTGTAACCCCGGCACCTTCTGATTGGTGTTTCCTGTAGAAGTAACCTCTGAGAATAACAGTGAGGGAAACATGTCCCCCATCACCGAGGAGAATAGCTATGGCCGAGTAGCTCGGTTCAGGACCAGGTCTTCCCGCAGGCACGGTGGCGGCAGCAGGTCTCCCCATGGTACGTGCTGCAGCCTGCAGTCCTGTCTGATGCCGCCACAGCACGCCAACCACAACGCTATTAGCAAGTTGGCAAACGGCAAGGAGGAGCTGGAGACATTTGCGAGTCGTGTTGCTTTGGGGTGGAAAATTTCCCACCATTTTTGGGAAGCTTTCCGCCAACTCCCCATATCAAATATTCCCAGATAATTTCAGAAATATTCCGAGTTGGAAACTTTTCATTGCGAGTGTATTGTTCAGAAGATATGAAATTCATGCTAATGAACTAAATATTCTGCACAATTTTAAACAGTAATAGTTTTGTTGCTGGCTAGTTGAAGGCATTTTTGGCCCATTAGTTTTTGGTAGGAAAAAAAAACATATTCAACGTATATAATGTTGTTTGCGATTATGGAGAGAAGAATGCAGTTGTGGAAAAAATAAAGGTGTCCAATAAAGATCTAGTACTTTTCTTCATTTGAGTAAATAAACACACCCCTAGTTACCAAATGAAGCAATACGGTATCTTAATTCCTACATAAAGTTTCCAACTTTGAGAATTCCAGAATTTTGCAACCCTACCTGCAAGTGCCTGCTTCTCTTTGATTCTTATGCTCACTGTCGAACGGCATGATTGCACTGCACCGATATGGTGGCCCCACTACTCAATGGGGTCTGGGTTGTCCACAGCTGGAGATCATGATTGACTGATTGCACAGCGACCGCTTCCCTCACTGCACTGAGCCCCAGATGCCTGCTTCGACCCTCCCTCTTTGCGTTATTAGCACAACGGTGACACTGTTGAAAGCATTTCAGCATGAACTTTTGAATTTGGTTGCACATTTGGGGTTGATGCATCAGTTGTTAACCGGATGAAAACAATTCACATCATTTATTTGGCATATGCATATCAGGGAGTCATTTTTCGGCCTTAAACATGATGCGAAGGGATTCACTCTGCAGTGTCCACAGTGTATAAATGACTTTACAAGGTCGGCGTGGACTATCCTGCTGAAGTTTCTTGTCTTGTGTATCATTCCCTATATGTTGGACCATGATCTGTCTTGCTTCTTGTCTGTTACACCACAAAAAAAAAACAAAAAAAACCATGATCAATTGATAAATGTTTTTCAGTCAGTCAGCATGCTGACAAGCTGTCATGCATTATTCCATAGAGAAAGTGGATATGTGTATGCCATTGGAATTTAGCCCCAAATGAGTTCCAATAATTTTTTGCTCCTTATCCCAAACAAGATCACATTAATATCAATAAAGTTACACTCTTACATGTATTTGTTTCTAAATGCATATGTCCTCAAAGGTTGATTGTCACCTACACTGCATCTCTTCTGTGTCTCGGGCCACTTTTTTATTTCTTATTTGTGTGTTCAAGATGGCTACAGGGATCGTCACTCTCCCACCTACTTTGATGAGTCGGAGCCAGAGGAGGCCTTTCGGGTATTTGTGGCGCTCTTTGACTACGATCCTCTGTCCATGTCCCCAAACCCAGACGCCGCCGATGAGGAGTTGCCCTTCAAAGAGGGCCAAATCATCAGGGTGAGGCTTTCAGATTCACACATCGCGTCACACGGACCGGCCTAAAAGTGGGCAAGAACCTTCAAGATAGGGATTGGAAATGATAAGTATTTAGTGATTCCGATTCATTCCTTATCGATTCCCATTGGGTAAGGGAATGAAATAATACAAATGGGTTTGTTTGCTTTCACGCTTTAATATCATCAGCTTAGGACAGAAAATCCATCATATCTAGGATGCAGTCATAATCTGTCATGTATCCTTAGGAAAAATAAAAAAGTAGACGGCTTAAAGAGAACAAAACTCTTAATTCAGTGTTTGTGTACCTTACAAGATACCAGCGTGCCTTCAGATATTGTCCAGTTCGACTTTTATCGCTGCAGAGAAAATGAAATATTTGCGTTTTTATGCCCAACTGAGACACCAACTTTAAACACTCTTCTACAACAGACTTCTAGGTTCTACCTTCAATCATTCCTGCCAGACTATCTGCTCTCTTTTAATCCAACAGGTATACATTTTTTCACTGGATAGGTTTCCCAATATGTGATACTTTGGCTACAAACATTGGGGGATATTTACAGTGCTTCTTTTGCATTCAATTGATCACAAAGTAGTTCAGACAAAAAAAAAAAAACAGACTTGTTCTGCGGAGAAAAAAAAGGAACATATTTTGACTTGGTTTTGCCTGTTTTTGTTCTTGTAAAATTAAATGTTTTTCTCAAAAAAAACTTCTCCAAACTTTATTCTTGTAAATGTATGCAATTGTTTTGGGTAACATTACAACCTTGTAAAATTACCCAAGTTACACACTTTTAATATTACACCTTTATACTTGTAATAGTATGAGACTCCTTTAAATTTAACACTGTATTCTTGTAAAATTATGCTTTTTTTCTTGTATTATTACAACGTTGTTCTCATAAATTACACAAATCATGATATTACAACTTTACAGTATTCTCAACTTTGTTTTAAGATTACAGTTAATTTTTTTTCTTGTAATGTTACCTTTTTCTTGTAAACTTTTGTTAATTTTTCTAATGGTATCACGAGTTTATCCTCAATTTTATTCTTGGAATATTGTGATTATTATCATTTTTTTCTCCTAAAATGAAAATGTAATTGTGTAAAATTACAATTTTGTTCTTGTACATTACAACATTATTTATGGAATATTTATTTTTTATTCTCCTAATTCCATGACTTTGTTCTTGTAGTATTTGTTGTGGACCTAGCACTTGGTATTAAGCGCTACACCAATTTATCAATGGTTTCCATGCATGCTTTGTAATATCTGTTTCCTCTTTGCAGTATACATAATGTATATTTATCTTTACACACGTATCGCTGCCTGTCCTCCACTAGATATACGGTGATAAAGACACAGATGGGTTCTACAGAGGAGAAGTGAGGGGCAGGATGGGGCTGATCCCGTGCAACATGGTGTCCGAGATACGAGCGGAGGACGACGAAACCATGGATCAGCTCATCAAACAGGGCTTCCTGCCTCTCAGCACCCCAGTGGACAGATTAGGTACTAATATAAGAAGGGTACGAATGAATTGATGACTAACTGACGGATAATATATCGTCAATTACGGTCACTTTCAGAACAGAATAGAAGAGGCGCTCGTCGAGGTGAGGCCTCCAGGAGGATGGTGGCTCTGTACGACTACGACCCTCGAGAGAGCTCACCCAATGTTGACGTTGAGGTATCGCAAAGCAGCAGCAACAATTTACTGTACAGTGTACAGTATGTGTCATTCCAGCACTGGGGGACGATTTAGCAACCAACATTTCTGAAAACCCGACCCTTTATTTGATCATTTTGGTAAGCTGCTAATAAAGCACCGTATCATTTTATTCGCCGAGCTCAACCATCAGCGGTACACTTTGTGCGAGATATTCGGTCGTATCATACTGTATGCTGTGTTTGGTGTAACCGGGTTGCACAGAAAATCAGGCAACTGAAATACTGACACGATAAGAAAAATATTGCCAAATCAAACTAATTTTTAGTCTTAGTCTAATTACAGTAACAGGGTTCCAAATCAATGCTAATGTTAGAGTTTTTGCTCAAGCGTACAAGCTAGCTGTGGTAGCTGCTGTGTTAACTGGTCAACAACAAACTTATCTGTATAATAAAAAAAGTAAAAGTTTGGATAAAACCAAATGTTTTAACAATTACAAGGAAAGCAAATCAACAAAATAATACCCACAAAATCAGATTTAAAACTGAGTGTATCAGTTTGATTTGTAAATTGGTCAACAAGAGGGAGGGGAGAAAAGAAATAAACCATTTTAGGGGGTGCTCAATAGCTGGTCTGTATTTTAAACAATATTTAGGATTCACTTTTATTACAACTAGAGTTACATTTTGTCTCAGGATAACTATAATTTGCACAAGCGCATGTTTCTGAATTTTGTTCATGGATTATAATTTCCGAAAATAGCCTCAATTTTTGTGATGAGCTCTTACACACCTCATTGGTTGGTGTGTTAATTAAAAAGGGGGAAATAAAAAACACTTCTTGCTTTTATATGTAGTAACTCTCTCCCTCACTGCCCCGATAGGCTGAGCTGACCTTCTGCACCGGTGACATCATTGCAGTGTTTGGTGATATTGATGAAGATGGCTTCTATTATGTGAGTGTCCTCATTAATCATATTGCATCTTGTGGTCAGCTTTAGAACATAAGCTACATGTTAGAATTACTAACGTCATGTACTGTATTTCAATATACGGTCAATTTCAAGGTTCAGTATTCCCATGCAATAGAGTTAATTGGCATTTTGATGTTTATATGACCGGTTAAATCATTTGCAGGACTGAGGAGTTGCGTACAAAGAATCTTGGGATATAGAAAGTTGTCAAGAATAGCAGTGATAAATCTTACGGAAACACACAACATATTCAATTTAGGCTACAAGTTTGTTTTTTTACTTGCTGTACACAATTCAAGCAGTGGAAAAGTTTCTGTTTTGGACCTTTTAAATTCAGGCATCGTTAGTCTATTTGTTAACAGTAGTCCAAATGATTTTGAACCAACGATGGAAGCTGAAGTTCTTGCAATCTTTCTTGTCGCCTTTCTCCTGGTCACAGTCAGTCCTCAACCAATTTATAAATGTTCATGGGTTATTGCGTTTTATGGATGTTGATGATTTAAAAAAAAAAAAAAAAATAATAATGTGAATTTAACTAATCACAAAAACGTACATCATCAAAGTCACAACAGCATGTGTTCCTCTGGATTAATAATTGTTTTTTTTAAGGATATGGAAAAAGGCGGCACGGTGGACGATTGGTTAGGGCGTCAGCCTCACAGTTCTGTGGACCCGGGTTCAATCCCCGGCCCCGCCTGTGTGGAGTTTGCACGTTCTCCCCGTGCCTGCGTGGGTTTTCTCCGGGCACTCCGGTTTCCTCCCACATCCCCAAAACATGCATTAATTGGTGACTCTAAATTGCCCGTAGGTGTGACTGTGAGTGTGAATAGTTGTTTGTTTGTATGTGCCCTGCGATCGGCTGGCAACCAGTTCAGGGTGTACCTTGCCTCGTGCCTGATGACAGCTGGGATAGGCTTCAGCACGCCCGCGACCCTAGTGAGGAGAAGTGGCTCAGAAAATGGATGGATGGATGAATGGATATGGGAAAAAAACTAAACCTACCGCTGTAACCCCAAACACAACAAGTTTTTGTCAAGTCAGCATTCTGCCACCCCGAAGTACCCTGTTCTCTGTTGTTTACAAACATTATGAAAAGATCTATATCATTAGATCATAGTGTTTGAATTAAGACTTTACATTGAAGAACAATTTTATGAATCTGTTTTTATGAGACGTTGCCGAGGTAAGTCTGCGCCTGAAGTTGCACGAGGGAGCTGAGGCGTTCTCTTCCCTCTTCTCCACAGGGTGAGATCAACGGTCACCGTGGTCTGGTTCCCTCTAATTTCCTGGAAGAAGTGCCTGACGACGTGGAGGTGTATCTGACCGATACGCCCTCCCACTTCCCCCCCGAGGAGCCCGCCAACCGGCTCCCCGCCAACTCCGCCGCCGCCGTCCCGGAGGGCAAACGGGTACATCATCACCGCCGCCGCTCTCAGCGCTAGGGCCCTGTGTTCATCCATTCCTCCGTCTCCTCTCTTTCTCTTGATTTCCGTCTCTCGCTTCCTCCACGTTGCCGTGTTCGTGCGCTCCATTGTGCGTGTTTATTGTGCGTGTGGTGGCTGTGGTGACCAACTAACAACTCCTCCCCCTGCTCCGTCACCGTCGGGGAAAAAGGGGGCGACCAAAAGGAAAAACAATCGAGTGTAACACCTTTCTGAGTCTCAGAGAAAGGAAGAAGCAAAGCCTGACATGGACAGTGAGAGGATAGACTCTGCGGGGAAGGGGAGTGGGGGTTCTTGCATGCTTGAGGAGGCTCAACTCATTCCTTCCATTTGTACCTCTTTGCACTGAAACACAAAAATCTCATTGTGGTTATTGTGTATGGCAACAATCATGACAAGTGCTTTAATAACACCTAACTGCTGCACTGAAAAAAAAAAAAAAACATTGGAGGAAAAAAAAAAAGCATGCCTTTTTCATAACGGATCCATTTTCTAATGACTCTTGACTGTTGTGTTTCCCAAAAAGAGGCTTTGTTTCTTTGTGTATGTTGCACACACATCAATCTATTTTTCAGCTCTGTTTGAGGCCAAAATTTACTGGAGCACTGAGGCATCCGAACTGTATTGTTACAAAGGAACAATAAAAGAAATGAGAAGAAAGAAAGAAAGAAAAAAAAAAATTGGAGATTAAAAATCTTCTTTTGGCGCGCTCCGTGTTGTTGTGTGTGTCAATGTTTTCATTGTGGTGCATTGTGGTGTGTGGGTTCTTTCTGATGGTGACTTACGCTGCTACATTTTCTTTTTTTCTTTTAAAAAATTGTTTGTCATTTCCCCCGTCACCCCCGCTTGTCCAACAACAAGAAAAACCTGAGGAAAATTGTTCAACTCACACCATTTGACCCCCCCCCCCGTACAATAAGTCAGCAACTTGAGATACCAAGCTAGCCGCTCTAATGCGCTCCAGCTTGAAGTCACAGTTGTTTTTATTTTTTATAAAACAACAACAATGTACTGTAGCTTTTTAAAAAGAGTGCAAACAAAAGTGAGCGTCAAGCTAACGCTTTCGAAGACGAGCCTGGTATCTACAGTTGTGTCCCCGGGTGTTGTACTTAAGACTTTACTCTTCCCTCATGGCCGACTGGCGGTGGACTCCTCTGGCCGTGTCAAACTCAGCTTCTTCCTCAGTATTTCTTCCGCATTTGTACGTCGTCCTTTTGTTAAAAGATAAAGGTGTATCTCAATAAAGTAGACGATGGTGGAAAACCTCCATTTTTTTTCCAGTAGGTCAATTCAAAAAGGGCAACTCATAAACATTCACAACACACAGAGATACATATTTTGCTGTTATTTTTTGTCAAAAGCATTTTGATAATTATACTGTAGTTTACAGGTAATGAAAACCCCAAATGTGCAATCTTAAGAAATTAGCATATTACATAGGAACCAATCAACATTATTTTTAATGTTGATATTAGGTCGGAATTGGCCTTAGGAAATGTATTCTCCTATGTGATTGATAATGAGTACGTTTGTGGAATATAACAATTTGACTTTTTAAATTCACCCCCCGAGATAGATGAACTTTTCTGTAATATACTACTTTATTGCGATGCACCTGTACATTTTCTCTGTAATAGTTGGCAGGTCTAAAAGTAAGCAATTCAGCATCGCTGCTCTTCTGCTTTCCCTTATTTTTCTTCTTGAATACAAAATATGGAGCCAATATTACAGTGGGGCCTCCAAAGTCGAAAACTTTTGAAGTCAGCGCCAATGTTTTCTGGGGGAAAGTTGTGGTTTCAAATTAGGGGGTTATGTTCACCCTGCACTCGTGTAGGTTTTCGTCAAGCACTCTGGCTTCCTGGTACGTTGTGAAAACACGCACTCAAGACTCTAAATAGTCCAAAGGTGGGAACGGGAGCGTGAATGGTTCGTTGTCTATTATATATCTACAGTATTTGTGCCCAAAGTCAGCTGGGATAGGCTTACAGGACCTTAAAGAGGACAACCGACTTCAGCAAATCTTGGAACGGCTTTTAACTTTTTCTTTGGCTTGTTGGCCTTTTTATGATGCCCCTACAGAACAATACAAATGATGTATGAATGAGAAATGGCCGTGGAACTGAAAGAAATGGAAGCTAATGCAACACAGGAATGTAGTACACACTGTTGTGGCAGCTCAGCACAATTATATATAGAAATAAATAAATATGTATTATTCTATAATAATCGCCTGTAGAGTGAAGATTATTGCAATTGAAACCGAACTCTATGGAAAAAAAATTGGAACAAATTGAAGGTCGACCACCGCCACAGAAGGGATTGTGGTTGACTTTGGGTGTTCCACTGTAACTAACTTGTAAGTATATTCTAATATCAGGTCGTCATGTATTTTGACAGAATTATGCCTTGCACAATAACCATTGCATTTCAATACACACCATCACCACTACATTCTAACAGTTTAAATCGCTCTCGGTTATTTGAAATACATATATGTAACGTTATTTTGAGTGGAATCTTAAGTCGCCATTTGCAGGGCAGGGAACCATATTTGATAGTAGAACCGTGTGATTATTCAATATAGTGACAAATGACCATATTGCATATGCTATTATATAACAATAATTAAACAGTACTGTACAATACTGTCGTGTAATAATTGTATGGTGTTAAAATAAATGATCACTACCTATAAGGAAATCAAATTGTGTTTCCAAGGAGACAACGTTCTACTGTCCAACACTTCCTTGCTTCCCTGCCCATCGCCTCTCTTCTCAGATCACCACGGAAACCCTCGTCGACAATGACGCCACACCCGTCCGTGCGCCATCCCCCATCGTCCGCCCCTTGCTGCCGGGCACCATGAGGCCCCTCAGCCCGACAAGGGGACTCCCCGGCCTCGCCCTGAACCCCCGCGACCCTCAAGATTTAGCAAACAACAAGAAGAAGAAAGGACTCCTCTCCAAGGGGAAGAAGTTACTGAAACGACTGTCCCCTGCCAAATAAAAGCCGACACGTACAGTGTAGCCACTCGACATTCTGATGTTTTCTCCAGGACTGTACAAGCCTGACTGAGTTTCATTCAGTACCTCTGTGATCCAAATCGTTGACGTTCTGTATAGTGCCAAAATCGAGACACAAGCCGCCACAAAAGAAAACAAACAAAAAACATTACTGTGATGTATTTTAAATCAAGCGATTGCTTTCATGACGTGTATTTCAATCTTTTTAGTCGTTACTATACTCACAGAAACTATAACATTCTTTCATGCAGGGTACCTGGTAAAACAAACGGTTGCATAAAATACGTTCCGGATGAGAACAGCAAGAAAAAGACAACACCGTAAGTAATACAGACTGCTAACACAAAGGCTTTATTTCGTGCAATATTGTATGTGGTAAGGAAAGACTGGTTAGAAATGGGTCGAAATCATGAAGCATTGATGCAAACACAGCTTTTGGAGAACCAGGCGAGCCGCTCAGTGGCCTTTTACCAAAACAGCATAAGTGTGACGTTCCCCGTTTGAGTTGATTTTTTCATCCTTAAAAGCCAAATCATAGCAGTTTGGTCCGGATTTATTTGTACAATGACAACATTTTTTCTCATTTGGCCTCAATACACCACCACAGGATATTGACTTTAAGATCCACTTTTAGGGGTTTTACGAAAATGCTGCCATTCAATACCGAACATATCATTAGCATTGTTAAAATCTTTCACTGTGGATGGATGGATGAATTTTCATGGGCTGGACTAGATGATATCAAGCCCAATTTGGGGTCATCACCCCTCTTTGTCCATTTGCAGCTTCTTTTCAGTTCCTGAGCATTTTGCTGAATGTGAGGGAAGAATTCATCATCTTAATGTCTATAATGAAACATAATGTGGTGTGATTTAGATCGCCAAACTTCTCTCTTCCCATTAACCCTGATATAAGTTGACATTGGTTTCATCTGTCCAAAGATTCCCCCCCCAAGATTTTTTCTTCCCATTTCTGTTTTTGAATGTTACCAGTGCTTTACACCTTTTTTTTTTTTTTAAAAAACACCTTTGTATTTACAGTCATGAAGGAGATTCTGACTGGTTGTGAAATGTATGTGGATACAATTTCAACACTTTTATTTTTTGTTATTAAGTTTATGTTATATATTTGTCTTTACGTAAGGAGGTAACATACCACATAAAGTGAATATGATTATCAATTCCTTAACGGGCAACACCATGTTGCATAGAAACCCTTAAATTAAGACTTACAGTCAAAACGTCATCACATTGCGTTTAATCAAATCCAATGTGGTGGTGTATATATGAAAAATACATTTTAAAAATGTGTTGTCTAAATATTTTTGGACCAAAATGTTTTTCGTTGTCAAAGGAAAGAATGGCATGTCTTGTTCAATGCAAAAATGTGGATTTTCTTGCACAAAGTTGTTTGACGCTTGGAAAGTAATATTTGTTTCATGTGACACACACATCTTGCACCTTCCCTTTTTTTTGTTCGTTTTTAAATGGAGGACTCGTGTTGTCATGTGATACAGCAATCACATTATTTTGTCATAATGTTAGCAGAATATATAATATAAACTGAAGGTCACGTTAAAACCTCGTTAAAAAGACAAATCAAAAAGATTGGCTGTTTTGTGTGTGTGTGGGGGGGAAATCACTTCTTTTATGCAAGTGAACTTTTTCTAGCTGATATTTACAGTATGTACAGATCATTTATGTTTGTACTTACACGTTAGAGCTTACACTACTTTTTCTTTATTCCAGTGATCATTAAGTGCAGTTTGACCTAAAAAAAAAAAAAAAAAATAGCTTCAAATTAATTTGGACGGCTCACTGGCTTCTATTAATAATTCTAGTCTTTGCAATTAACATGGTTGCCTCTGGTGGAGCGTGAGTGTAGCGCTTGTACAAATATGTTACACAAACTAAAATGCTTAGAAAATGTTTATTTCAGTACACGATAGAACGCAAAGGGGTTCATACGTTCCTTGCCCGAGCTCCATAAACGTTTGGTGATGTAATTGAATTAACACAGTGACGTAAAAGTACATTTAAATTAATTTGAAGTGTATTTATCTCAAACTCCAACCACAGGCCAATTCATAGTGAGATATTTATTCATTTATTTTTGACTACCAATGAATTGATGAGTTCCATCGCTGTTTCTCAATGAGTGGCCCACAAAGTAGAAACAACAAGAGTTATTATAATATTTCACTTATGAACGAGTGTTTTGGTGTGAACGCTGTCATCGTTTTGTACTCAGATCCATTTGTAGATCATTTTAAAGTTTCAACTTGATTTCATGACAGCCTTTTATCAGTGCACTGATTTTAATGGGGGGGGGGGGGGGGGGTCGCAAACATTCTCATAGTGTCTTTCAAAATCAGATGTGGAGTCCACCGTATGTGCTATCTTTGTGAATCAAAGTTACGGAAAAAAGAAAATAAATTATTGGCCATTATTTATGGGGATTGTGTGGGTGTGCATGTGTGTGTGGGGGGGGGGGGGGGGGGAATTAGAATTTTATAACCGAAATAAATTTCATATTTTCTAAAATGTTTGGATTTGTTTGTATGAGCTGTATGTGGGTTACTTCAAAAGGAGATATTATGGGAAATTGACTTTTTTTTATGAAGCATACTGTATTTATTCCCCGGCATCTCACACTCGCGGCCTACAACTCTTCTAAAGCTAATCCAGAGAGAGAAAGCGAGAGAGAGCATTTTCTGGAAATACCAGTACACCGTAAAGTGTGTGTGTGAATAACTTCTTAATCTTTTGTATGGTTTAGTATACAGTCAGACATGGATTAGAAAATTCGATGTTGACAGGACACTAATATTACCAAACGTTGAGCGGCAGTATGTGACCCCCCCCACGCTGACGCCGACTCTCCCTCGTGCAGGGGAGCTTCATTCGACACTCCACGTTTCATCCATAGAAAGCCTTGACAGGATGCGAGAAACGTGGGGGAGAAAGGTAAGCAGAGCTGCACCGAGTTTTGATGGATGCACAGATGAAGTCCGAAAACCGGCACATCCAATGAAATTGCTGACGCCGTGGGGGTATTTGCGGTTTGACGCAGTGTTCACGGCATGCGCCACACACTAAAACGTTTGTAATCCGACGTCTTGGTGATGAAGTGCTCCTTCTACGAAAGAAAATATCATCCATGTTGGCTTTATGGGTGCTCGCATGCGCTTTGCAGTTCAAAGTAGCTTTTTTAGATTTGCGCTACCTCGAGCTATTGTTGTCATGTTAACAGAACGGGGTGAAAGGTGAAAGGGCCACCCGCCCAAATCAAGGTAATCAAGAAATAGAGCGTGCAAAATAAACTATAATTGTACATTTTTAGGGTACTTTGAAGAAAACAATTCACTGACATGTTAGCAAGACATCCAGGAACTGTTTTAAATTGTGAACTCGAAACGTCCCCTATGTAAGCGCCCGTGTAAATGTCTCACAATAGTCTTTAGTCAGTCCTGTTCCCCAGATGTTACCAGGCTGCTCCATCACGTAGAAATAACCAGAAACTAAACACTCGACTCTTTTTTTTTTCTTTGACACTGAAACAACAACAAATATATAAGTTGTTTGGTTTTCCTTAATGCTTTCTATGCTTCGAAAGATTGCAGTCTGTAATTTCACCACCAGATGGCACTCCATCCCGCATTTTCACACATTTCAAGACCGGCAACCTTTATTGAGCCAAGGCACATATTTTATATTGCAAAAATCTCACCGAACATCACCCAAAATAAATAAATACATTTGAAAAAACTCACCCAAAATGATATCTTGTCTCAATTGCCTTCAATTATGCCTGACCATGACAACAACAAAAATGGACAATGTCGAAAAATCGAACTGTGCATCTTCACGTGTTCCAATGATTGGTTTCCTGTTTATCATTTGATAGTATGGTATGGGCTTAGGAATCTCAGAACTCCAGTTTACCGCGCAGGCACTTGAAATACTTGCTTTTGTCGATGGAAAAGTGTCACATAACACCGAGTCAAGCGATTGAAAAGGTGTGTCACCACCCCCATCTTGCTCACAGGCCTGGGTGAATGCTGTACAATTGTACTCATGCAATAACCAGCATTAGAGTTGCATTTAGTTCCTCGTGCAGTCGTTTATAATGGCAAGTTATAGGACCACAGCACAGAACTACAACAAGGTCAGTTGACTTCGACTTCCAGTCAACCCCCCCCCCCCGCCCCCCCAAGCCTAACCCACTGCGTCCTTTCCAGATTTCATCGTCCTTCTGGCACCCCATGTGCATGCTTCACAAGTTCATGTTGAGCCACATAGTGTCAACCAATTATTTAACAACTCTGACATCATCTCGCGGCGAGATCACACCAGTTAGGGTTGCCAAGCGAACATGCTTTGGCGTGACTTCCATTGCACTTGATTTATTCATGGTCGTATTTGCTCAAGAACCTGGGAAAACACACACACACACACACATATATATATATATATATATATATATATATATATATATATATATACACACAGTGGTGCCTTGAGATACAAGTGACCTGACTTACCAGGTTTAAGGGGTATGAGCCATTTTGCTTAATGCGAACAAGCGGTGCAAAATGCCATAGATGGGCTAAAGAATGGCATCAGTGTCGCAATGTTAACAGCCTTTGAGTGGCGGATATTTTAATAATATAGAGCAACAACACTCTATACAGTGTTGTTGCTATATATAGATGGATTTTTTGGGGGAGGCTAGAACAGATAAATGGCATTTTTTCATTCATTTCAATGGGGATAGATAACTTGAGATACGAGTGTTTTGACTTGTGGTCATGGAACAAATTCAACTCTTCCAAGGCAGCACTTTATTTGTCAAACTGGCCAACATCAATAATAATAATAATGATGATAATAATTCATGCATATGTTTCAATTTCACATATTTGCAGATTTTCTTGGGAACCGATCCTACGTTATTGACCGAAAAACTCACCTATTTGCTCGTTTATTGCTCAGGGCAAAACCGTTTATAATATACGAGTATTGCTCGTTCACCGTGCTGCACTTTATTCAAACTCGTCATAAGTTTACCATTTCACTGACATTCTTATCGGGGGCCGAAGTTCGACATTTTCCTCTCTGGGTTTTTTCTTCACGTTCGTTTGTTTTTCCTGTGTAGGTGCTTCACAAACCCCCAGAGGGCAGCAGCGGTTTCCCCTTTGGAACGATTCAATAAAATGATCCATTCGATGACAGTGCGTGTGCTCTGATGTAAAAGAAGCTATCAGGAGACACTAAAAAAGAAGGGAAAAAGAATTTCTTCCTTTAGTTGTTGTTACCCTGAACCGTGTTGCGAATGTTGGACTCAAACGCTCATTTTCTTGCATGTTGCTCCTCTTCATTCTCTTACCCGCTCGCCCTTTCCACCCGCTCCCGCATGCCCGTCCCCTGAGGGTCAAGTTTCAATTTCTTACCAGCTGCATCACTCACCTGCCAGCTACCCCACCATCAGAGGGGGACACCAGGACACATCCATCTTCCCCGTGCCCTTGTCTGAATATTTCATAAAACCTCAAGATTACCGTTGAAACGCTCGTTTCGGCCTATCACGGCAACAATGTCATTTAATTGGATTTGGTAATGCCGAGAGACCTTAGCAAATGTGATCTCTCTCTTGAAAGTTGGGCTTATTTGTTTGCTTGACACTGTGAAGCTTAAGTGCCACAGCCTCGCATTAAAAGTAATGTTATGAGGCCAAGCAGCAGCCCTAAACGCTGCACTTACTTTGCACATTTTAATGACTGTTTGCTTGCATAATGTATGTTACGTATCCCGCCAATGCATATATATCATTTGAAAGGCCTCAGAGTAAAAATAACCTTTTGGGCCACCGCTGACCCATGTCCTCCTTCTGCTGCTTTTCTTGCATGATGTGCCTGCTGTGCGCGTTACTTTGACCTTGTACTGCGGCGAAAGCCAACACATTCATTATATTGTTTCATTCCAGCTACTGTAAACCCGACGCCATCTTGACAACTTGCCAGCATACTGTATATATATAAAGACACAGAAACAAAGATTAGAATGTCAGAACACATTTAGACATGTTAATCCTTATTTTCATGGACCAATGATTTAGGATTATATCATATTTTCTTTCTTTGCTTTTATTCAGGTGTATGTATGTATGTATTATTATACTTATAAATATGATTTAGGGTTATACAATCATTTTCTTCTTTGCATTTCATCAGGTGTACGTATTCATAGTAATAATTATAACTAATAATAATAAATACACGATGTATCTCGAACTGAGGTAAAATAAATATATGAAATCCATACAATGTATATACCAGTGAGATGAGGATTTTCAAAACACCTTGCAATCAAGTCTAACCTGCATCTCATGCGTAACCCATTCTTAAAAATTTCATGACAATTTCCTCCTTTTAACTTAATATTTGCTTTACCATGTAACTTTATTATTAGGGGTTATTTAAGATGTGTTCAATAAAACGGGGAAGACAAATTCATACTTACAGTTTGTCGGTTGCCTTATTTAGCTGTGTGAGAGTGAACGTGAGCAGACATCTTATTCTATTCTGTTGTATTCCATTCTATAGTTTGGCAGCATGAACAGGATGAGCCAGCAAATCCTTGTTTGTTGTTGCTCTGCGTAAATAATGATGATAGTGCCCTGCTAGTTCAATAGTAATTTCTCAGATGGATTACTGTCAGTGAAGGTTAATAGAGTGGTTAATCATACAGTGACCTGTCTGTGAACTGGACTATCACAGGCCGGTCATATGGTTGCAGGTGTCAGATCGAAGGTGAAAAGCTCCTCTGTGGATATAATAGAACCTTTATAGAGGAATATGACTGCTCATATAAATGGATAATTTTCTTGTGCAGAGAGAACTTTTCTTTCAACATGACCCCTGCGACTGGCATACCCCTACTGCTGTAGTATGGGTTGGAATTTATTTCGTAGGGGACAGACAGAGGGAACAGTGTCAACAAAAAGCAATAACAAAAGAAAAGAATTGCAATGATTCATACCAGTATTTAGTTTGAGAACTAGTTGGTAGAGAGAAAAGCTGTTGTTTACTTTCAGAGTTTGTTTATTCACCAAACTTTGTATGCAGTTAATAGTAACTGTTTTTATTATTAAAAAAAAAAAAAAAACTTTTCATTTTGCTGAACTTTCTGTTTTGCTTTGGGCCTTTAATTTGCTCCTCCCGCTGTATTCATCTTTGGGTTGATGATGAATGGTGAAACAACTTTGCAGATTCTGCATATAGGGAAATTACAGTGGAATGAAAAATGAGCGAATCACAGCAAATCATATAAAACCCCTTTCTTTACTTCCCGTACGCCTGTACACATACATATTTGTACTTGCTCCGATACCCTGACTCCAATATCACTTAACCAGCCTGACATACTGTATAACTTCAGGGAAGATGGTGGAGGAGCCATGTGGGGATACTTAGATAGGTAAACAGTAAACATAGAATATCATTGCTGGTTTCTGTAACTGTGTCGTGATAGTGTCGGTATTAAGAAGCGGATTGAGTCGGGTAAGTCCTCACTGAAGGCCCACCACGGTACGGAAATTGGTAAAAGGGAAGGTGTAGCCCTGTGTTCACATTGCACGAGTTAAGTGAACTACAAGGACAAGGAATAATGACTCAACAAGTGAAAAATAGCGCATTCGTTTGTTCAGATGACTGAAAGTGCCTGAGCATGATTTTTGATAATGACACTCAGAATTCTCAAAAAGAATCTCAGACTCGATTATATGAATTAAATAAAGCACAGCGCAGTGAACAAACATTTTATAGACTTTCACTTTTCAAACTTGGACAATCGAGAGTCCTTGGAATGTTTCTCCCACGTACACACTGTATATATTCCAGGGCCAGCCTCTGCAGTGAGACAAAGAAGTCTTTATTTACCAATGTCTGCATTGGCTCCTGGCACCTTGTTATAAAAGTGTCCCTGAAGCAGGTGCAGCAAGCTCGAGTTGGCACAGTTGCACTCACATTAAAAGGGGTCAACCGAGGCAATGAAGAATGATGTTTGAGCACGCTTACAGGATCAGCCGTGCATTTTGGACAATTCTTTAATTCCAACAAAGACAGCAAACACTGTACATCTTAACCGATTCTCAAAAATGTGAACGATCCCACACATGATCGGCAAAAATTGACAATTATTAGCGTTTATTTTTTAGAAAGATATATTAAATATATATATATATATATATATATATATATATATATATAAAAAATTAATAATAATAAATTAAACAGGTTTTGCCACATTTTTCTTCAATTCAATGGTCATTGTGCTGCTCCTTCTGGTGTGTGAGCCTTGGCCACCTAGTGATAGCATAATATATATATATATATATATATATATATATATAAAACTGGGGTGGCCAATGGGCTGGTCACCATTCAGTCTAAGAACGCCCCTGACCACCCTCTGATCCAGTGTAACTGTGCCCGAGTCCACAAAGCGAGGTCTATGTTTGGATGAGTTTGGTGCTGAAGAACATCATCAACCACCTTTAGGATGGCTTTGAACAGACATTAAGAACCAGGTCCGATTTCAGGTCCAACATCAACCTCACAAATGTAACATTTTTGTTTTTTGCATTTTAGATTACTGTAGGGATAATGGTCAGGCAAACTAAAACTTTTGTCCTCATACAGTATATAGCGGATACTCAACAGAACATGAATTTGAAGAAAACTGCGTCACATGACTTTTAACTGTTGTATTTTTTTCATTTGCAATTGCTGCCAAATGTGTGCCATCATATCATGGAGGCTTTAGCTTATACCTGCACCCATCTGCTCCATCCCGCAGATTCAGACATGATCCCATGCGACGCCGCTGCACCATGAGAATCTGTGGCTGACATCTGGCAAAAAAAAACAAAAACAAAAAAAGTACAAATTATGCCTGTATAACAATGACGTATGTTAGATGGAAGAGCTTCAATGAATGCACATATAAAAAAGAAAGCTTGGAACTTAGTAAAAAGGAAGCACCTTTGTTGGTGATGACAAAATAACCACCCAACTTTGCAGCACATTTCGTAGTGCATATTGCATTTATCTGGATGGCAAAATTCAAACATAATAATTAACAGGCCGTGGTGTAGATCTGCGCCCTACTGGGGGCCATTCCAATTTTATTTGACTGTATAATGTGTGAGTAACGTAATAACATAGTAATAAAACAGTAATAAAAAAGGCAACGCAATAATGGTATAATGCAAATTCAACCTTTGGCATGGAATCATGTTCATCATTTGTTTGATCAAATTTAAAGTGACTCACAGAGAAACCACTGATCCCCTTGACCTCGTGTGCATTTAATTTGCTCGCAGCTCTTCCTCCACCCACGTGGTCGCAGTTAATCTGACACATGTTTACTGATTTCGGCCATGGGAATAGTCCTGCCTGGCGCCGTCCTGCTGTGCCAGCCGGGGTCGTGCAACCTCAATTCTCTCTACCATCTATCTTTTTTTTCTTCACTAACCATTCAAGAAAATGGTTTTTGTGGATTAACAATTTTTTGTTACAATGGAAGGAAACTACTAGTATATATAAATATCTTTTTTACTTGTTTTTTTTTCTCCTGGTGCATGACAGGGATTCCCTTGACAAGATGCTTAACTTTCTCCTCCGTTTCATGTCTCCAGTGGTGATTTTTGCTGTGCTTGCTGCTCTAACAAAGGGTAAGTCATCTGTAGGTGTATTTTATTTGCATTTACACAGCTATTTGGCATACTTTATGAGTAATCATTTATCAACCCTTGTAGGGTGCAAAGGTAGCAAATATGGTTCCTTGCTCAATAAAGGGCTAATGATTTTCTCCTTTAAATGACAGCGTTGTGCATTTAGATGACCGAAGCAATACATCAATTTCTCGCTCTTTTAAGAAGACAACCTAAAAAAGAAATTTCTGAAATCGCAGCACACCATGTGTCTCAGTGATACCAGCATTATGCCAAAGTCTCCATTTGGAGATTGCCTCGTCTTATCTACGTTTATACAGTGGTGCCTGGACTTACAAGTTTTTTTTGGTTTTTTTTGTCAAGATACAAGGCGTCGCTCATCAATCAACTCTACACAATTCTAACAACAAATCAGGCCAAGTACTTGCTTGAAGCTGTTTATTGCCACTCCCAGTTGACGTTTACAACAAAACAAAAACAAAAAAGTGATTTACACATTGTGTATCAATAAAACTTCCATAACGTATTACAAAAGTTCGATAACTTAATTAGACAGTAACACACAATGCAAAACGCCATAGATAGGATAACAAAACGATCAATGTTGCGGTAGCTATAAAGCATTAAACAATGAATATATTAACACAAATGGCGCAGTAACATGCTGACAGAGCATACAATACTCCCAGGCATGCAGTCTTTCCCCTGCGAACGACGACAAATTTTATTATTTTATTATGTGTAGTACTATGCATGTCTGTGTTTTATACTGCCCCTTGCTGGCCAGGGTGCACACACCTGCTAGAACAGCACAATTACATTTACATTCTATTAAATTATTTCATTAGTGCATGTTTTTATAAAGTGCAACACTGTAGAATGCTATTTTTCGGATGAAAAACATGTTTCACAAAAAAAAGTGTTTTGAAGGATGCTGGAATGGAGGAAAAAAGTAATTTCCTCAAAGAGGTCTGACTTGAAAAGTGAGCTGACAGCACACTTTTATTATTGTATTGTCCTTTTATTGTTACATCACATTCAGGCTAAAGTTTCACCTAATTTCCTGTTTCAACTTCTGTCAAAGTACCCGATTACCTGTTTGTCTCACTTTTCCATTTTGAGTGTTATTTTCTTCACATTTTCCAGTGCAGGAACTACATGAGGGATTGTCATTGCTTTATAGTTTCAGATCTGCAGCATGACCTGACCACCTCCATCATTCCGACATCCACTTCACACCTATCTCCAGTTTTTCAACCCCCTCATTAAAAACTAATTTTGTGCCAAAGCTTTTAAAAAAATGTATTAGTATTATGACCATTGTTAATCCATCTATCCATTTCTATACTGCTTATCCTGTTCATGGTGGCGGCTGGAGCTGACTACATCCTGGTTTGGTCGGCAGTCAGCCGCAGAGTACATATAGTGACAGACAACCACCGGCACCAAAGAAAGGCGAATGTACCACGACAGACTTCTTCTTTTCTTGTACAAACATGTATTTTTCTTCCTCCCACAGATGTTGAAAGCCAGCAGATTCCAAAAGGTACCGAGACGTCTACCCCGCCACCTGTTTATCCTGCAGTCAGATTTCACGTCCTCAATGTTGATCATATGGTTCTGAGGCAGGACAGTTCTCAGAGGAACTCCAGCCTGAAGGCTCACACACAGACATTCTTCATCACTGATCCAAGCCCAGGTTTACTCCAGCCAGTTCTTAATGCCTCATATGGTCCACTCAGTGTGGATGCCCCCATTCCACCAGAGTTGCTCCTCAGCGGCCGTAGGATTGTGCCTCTCATTTTAGGCCGCCAGGTGCGATCCTCGTCCCCGGCCGTCAAGATCCTCTTCCACATGCCTCGCGAAGGTGATGGCGCTCAAGAAAAGATGGCGGATGGAGCTCATTGTGTGACAGCTTACGCCTTCTGGGGAACGAGGGAGGTCCGTGGGGCATGCCTGGTATCTCCGGGTAGGTTCTGCGTGGCGGAGCTAAAGCCTGAACCGGCCTGGTTCAGCTCGTCCACTCGACCCGGCAGCTCCAGCAAAGAGACCGGGCGAACAGAAGCCGTAAAGGGGCTTCAGGGCAATCTTGTGGAGGTCTACTTCCAAAGTCGGATGGACCAGACAGGCCAGTGTACGCCACAGGATAGTCTGCAACGAGTTGGAGTTGGGAGAGCGGGGGTCAAGGAAGAGTCCGGAACACCCATGAGAAGAATAGGAAGTGTTAACCTGCTTAAAACGCCACCTGGAAATCCAACCTTTTTTCGTCTAAGGTTAGGGGGTGTCTTGGTCATCCAGACTTCCTCCAAGCCCCTGAAGACTGATAATATTGTGACTTTTTATGTCTTCTTGGCAAGTACCTCTACATTGGAGAGTTTCACACTTAGGTAAGAGCATATTTGATCTCCTTTTTGTTTTGACTTTTTTGTGTTGTGGGGTTTTAAGAGCCCCAGCATGTGGTGCGAAAGCCCCCAGAAAGTTTTGAGGGCTTTCTCATACTCCAAATAATTTTGCAGCCCCAAATAAGAATTTGAGGAGGCAAATACTTTTTCACAGCACTGTACATTCGCCGCAAGTGCACATGCACTGAGGATAAGCGGTATATAAAAACTGATGCATTGATACTAAAAAGAAAACAAAACAGGGACAATAGCTTAGTGTGTAAAGACTTAAGAACATGAGGGTTGATTTCTGCCTTGCCTACAAATGTATGAAATGATTCTTTATGGTGTGATGCATGCAACAAAACATACACAGAGTAAAAAAACAATACTACACAAAGATACTTAAATAACTTCAATCAAAATCAAAACAATGAGGCAAAAGACTGTTTTTGTCCAAGTCAGATAAGAGCCGATTGTCACTGGCAGCAGAAAAGAAATCAGATTGAATCACCAGGAGATACGGCGGATGTGAGCATCATCATGAGGGATCGACTCCATGCATTTAAATGCTTACTTAAGGCATTTAAATGTTGATGGGGCTTGACACGAGTGCCACCATGCTTGCCGCTGCCTGCCAGTTACACCGCCTTCATAAATTACTGACATGTTTGATCCTGTCTAACGTCTCAGTTAGTGGGGGGGGGGGAGTTCTGGAGAGCACTCTTCCATAAGAAGGGACATAATTGGCAAATGATTCACTGGTTTTCATTCACTGGTTTTCATATCTCGACATCCCGCCAAGATCCGAGCAATTTCACTGGGTATTTGACTCCATGAATAATGTATCTTGTTTCACGGAGCACGAAAACAAACATCTTTCCTCACCCTTTGAGTAAAAGGAAGGTAATATAGAATAAAAACAAAGCGCAAGCTGTTCAAAGTTTCTTCTGACTGCCTCCTGATGCACATCAATGAGTAGACTTGCGGATCTCTAATTAAAATGCTTCGCATCATGCGTTGCTGCTTTTTCTCTTCACTCATCTGTATCTATATATAATCTAATCCGTGATATCACGTTGCAAACACACTGAACATAATCTGCAGGAAAATGGAGAGGCATGCGAAGATATGTGTATTAATCCATGGGAAACCAAGTTAAACCTGCACTTGTATCAGTCCCACTGAACGGCTCGTGGATCAGGCTGACCCAACACAAACACACTGACCCAGTGACCTGATGCAGGTCGGCGAAGCGACACTGACCTCCCAAACCAAAATCTGCCTTTTTTGTCTGTAACTATTTGGATTTTTATCCTCTTCACCTGAAATCCCTCCCCGGAAATCCTACTTATTGACCGTACAAGTGAAGTTCCTCCGTTCGAGTCAGTGCTTTCAAGTCCTTGCGTGCCTGACCTAGTGCCACATCCAGAATGAGATTGGCCCAAAGTCCCGCACTTGAGTCCGACTGAAGGCTCGCTCTGAGGAGCTTGGCAAAGTGATTGATAGGTCCTGGGAGAAATCCCTGCTCTACTTCATGTCTTTGGCCCAAGATTGAGTCCTCTCCAGCAGGACTTGGCCAGATTATCTGTGGCCCTGATTGAAAATGAATCATGATTTCAGGCGACTGTGAGGATTAAGCGGATGCATTTGTGCGCGTGTTATATGTGCGATTTTATGCATGTGTATAGCCACCTGTTAGGCACTGCAGTCTGTGTTGTGTACACTCGGTGTATATTTTTAACACTGTCACCAGACGCTTACCTTATCTACTGTACATCTGATTGGAGAGCAATCACTTTGTTAGCATAGGTTTAGAATTTTTTTTTTTTTAATTTGACTATCATTTGGATGGTACAAATAATCCTACAAATTCTGTCATTGGCATGGTGACCCCAAATCACCTATTTTCGTGACCTATAATGCTAGAGGAACAGCTACCAGAGTTTTTTTTTTTTTTGCAATGTTTCTATAAGCCTTACAATAACGTGTGTTGCTAGCACCCCGGGGGCGGCCATGGCCCTTCAATGCGTTCTGTTATTGAACCATTTTGACCCCTGAGGTACTTTACATTACAGAGACAAGCCACATTACAATTGTTTATAGCATCAAGTATTTGGCATCAAAGAATGCGGGAAAACAATACCACCGAATCTCTTAAATGATTAGGGGAGCAGGCAAGGCAGAGGACACTGTCAAATTCCTCACGGTAAATGAAATCAGGATTATTTTCTTTTTCTTTTGCAAAAATGTCAAAGGGTCATGATTAAACATTTCAAATGGAAGTGAACAAAGTGGAAGTGGGAAAATACTAACTTCAAAAAAAAAAAATCCTCAAAATACCTTTTATGAGCTCCAGTTGACAACTAGACAAGCAGACTTCAAGCCATTATTTTAATCCAATAAAACAGTGGCGAAGGCTTGCTCGCTGTATATACCTTCTCACACTCCTTTGGGCCATCACATTAGAAAAGTTAAAGAGTCTGACAAGTTTTGGGGAAGTCGCAAAACTTTGGTGATTCACAGATGCTGAGTCACTGTGCCACCTCTCATTAAGATTACAAAACAAATTATATTTCTTTACATTTATCATCTGATAAAAAAAATAATTCAATAATAATTGTAGTCTTTAATTTATTAGTGTTCTGTATGCTTGATATGTTGGCTTAAAGCAGTATATACTGTATATATTGGATATTTCATTTTTCAAGAGCTTTTCCCTGTGGCCCGCAATGGATATTGATCCATAAATTGATCTGATGTCAACGTTTGTAGGTCCATTTCAGTGCTTACTTTCTGTAGTTTGTCTGTCAATTTATAGTGACCTTGAGCCAACCTCTCCACTAATTGATTGTTCTGCTTAATACTACTTGATTCATTTGTGTTTTTGGATGGCCGTATTCTGTATGTCCATTAGCGAGTACACTCTATTTGAATGTTACTGTTTTCATTTTGAGAACAAGAAATACAAATGCAGTCACTTTTTTTATGCTCAAAAATGTACAACCCCCCCACCCCTCACCAAAAAAAAAAAAAACATCACACGGTGTATCCAGCCACCTGCCTAAAGTCAGATGGGTTAGGCTCACCTACAACCCTAACGCAGAGGCGGCGCAACATGGAGGGCACCTTTTGGCATACCTTTGATGTGCCCCTTTGCTTTTTTTTTATCACATGTTTTCATATCCTCTTTTTTTTTTTTTATTGTACAGGGTGGGGCCTATGTGAGCATATGTTGCTCATCAGTATCTGATACATTTTATTAATAGATTAAAGCATTCCTTTCTTTGAAATCAATGATGTGTATTTAATTTTTGAGCATGGTTGCCTTGTTGGAAGTGCCCCCAAAGCACTGTGACCCCGCCATGAGAAAATTGGCTTGTTTTCGGAGACAAATGACATGTGACTCCACACATTTTAACTTTGGCTCGGACTTCGGCTCAAAAGCCCTGTTCTATGATCTAGTCCCATAATGCATCAGGGCTGCTGTGATTTAACAGCCAGACAGAAGCTTGATTGCTTTATAAACTTAGGTGTCTGTTGAACCCCCCCGGGCTGCTTCCATTCACATTAGTCATCATCAGTGTTGTCAGTGCCGCATCATGTGCCTGAATCTGATTAACTCCTACTTCTCCTGAGGCCAACAGAAATGAATGCTAATTAATGCTAATTCTCAGTCTGCCCGCAGCTTGCGACTCGTCTGTTTGTTGGTTTCTCGCCACATTCAGCACAACATGATTGATAAAACACGGCAAATAAAACCAAACCTAACTGGTCCTATGTGGAAAAAGTAACTGCACTCCTCTGTTCAATAATGAGTTAACTGCGATTAACCACAGTTCTTGGAAAGCTGCGTCCAAGTTCACTGGCCACACCAAGGCCTAATTACCGCTAGATTTGTTGAATCAAGAAATCACTGAAATAATACTTGTCAGACAAAGAGAAGTAAGCCACAAAATCTCAAAGAACTTTATCATGCCACGATCCCAAAGAATTCAAGAACAAATGAAAGAAACAAAGAACCAAATACCAAATATATCTTTTCACGCTTGACAAATGATTTTGTTTTGGATCAGTTTGGCTGAAATATTAACTTTCGTGCACCACTGTTACATACACGAAATGATGGCTGGTCAGCAAAACCGTCTCCTTTCAGCATGTGAGGTGCAACGTTAAAGAAATGAGACTGACAGCCACGCTCATGACTCAAAGCCAAACAGGAAACTGTTTATGTCACAGTGCTGTGGAACCTCTCACCATTATTTTGACAAAGTGTGACAGCAGCATGCTACACAAAAGTCTGAAAAAGAGATGAACAATATTACAGAAGACTAGTGTGGTGGTGTTGCGCAACAACATGACTTAGCAGTTAGCCGATTGGCATTGAGTCATGCGAGTGGCTGCACACGGTCTCATTTCATTATTGTCAAACCTCTCTGTCTGTGTCTGCAAACGAGGAAACTCCTTGCCCTTTTTAGCGGCACGACTGGTAGAAGCCACCATGTAAATAACAAGCAACAACTACTATTAAGTAAGTAAGTTACATCACGCAATATGAAAAAAAAAGAAAACAAAACAAAACAAAAAAAATACTACTTACGCTTTTTTCTGGGCGTGTTAAAGATGCCAGGATGAATGCTAAGTGAACTACAGACGAACATTTGATAGTAAGTACAGGGCCGGCCGGTTTTAGGAATACATACTGCACCTGAGGGGGCAAGCAGAAATGTTAAAGAGGCTTCATGTGACTGCACATTTTTCATTTAATTTATTATCATTATTTATTAGGCCACGAATTTTGCGATTGCTATACAGCATCTTTCACAACTTCACGTTGTGTAAAACACTCTTATAACACACAGGTACTGGCTATTGTTACCAGGGCACTTACATGTGTGTACTTGTTTGTCGCTACCCACTTGTCATTAAAAACTCATACCCGAACAAACTTAGAATTCTGTACACACACTACCGTCCACCAACTCCATGTGTCCTATACCACCAACACCAGATGTCTTTGCAGAAATTGAGTTCCATCAGACCTGACAGCGATAAGTGGGTGTCAGGTCTGATAAGTAATAAGTATGTGTTTCATGTTGGTGTATGTGTTTACTGTAGGGGGACAGTCAATCCAGGATTGTCGTTCAGCGCCGTGCGGCCCAGTGCCTCGATGCTGTGGGACGTCAAGGCAGAGCCCGGCAGAGTCATCATCCCCAACACTGTCTCTGTTGTTTGCCAGAAGAAGGTTGCAGGCACAGCAAAGAGGTCAGTGCACAACATTTGGATTACGTCACATATACTGTACAGTTCGTGTTAAGGTTTGTGCAGTGCACGATCAGACGACAGTATGTCTCAAACAATTTCTATTAGTGTTTGGCACATACATTCATCAAGTTAGCATCGCAGGTGTTACTGTTTAAGTGTTAAGGGAAATATGTCAATCCTTTAGTAGGAAAGCCATAGGACAAGCACTGAGAATAATAAGAGATACAAAACTTGCATGCAAGGAGACATTTAAATGCACCTGATGGCGCTGAGAAATCTTTGCTTATTTCTCCTTGAGCGAAGTCATATACAGTATACACACATGAACAGGCAGTTATCATCTGCCTCATGCAACTGGTGCACCCCAACTACAGACACTTTGCTTTGTCTCACGGCAAAATGATTCCCCTCACACTAAAAAAAGGATTATATGAGGTTATAACTACATACAATACATTTTACGAGTACAAAGGCATATGGTTTTCCAACATTAAGATAAAAAGTACTCCTCTAAAATTGAACACTGTTTTTTCCCCCTCCAACAAGATACAATGCAAATGGATTAATTCCCGCCTCAAACTTTTACAATCATAAATATTCAACACCACAAACTGCCAGAAATTTCAAAAGAGGCGTTAAACACAGAATAAAATGAAACTAAACCATAAATTACAGATCCATTGAAGATGACTGACAGGTACGTAGAGGAGAGGAAATATGAAGCTGTTTGCAGTCTTTTGTAGGTATAAATGGAAGTAATGTGGGTTGTAAAAAGAACATCCGTCCAGTTTCCCCACCACTTCTACTGTTCAGGGTTGCAGGGTGCTGGAGCCTATCCCAGCTGTCTTTGGGCAAAAGGCAGACTACAATTTGGACGGGCTGCCAGTCAGTCACAGGGCACATATTGGATAGAGACAAACAACCATTTACTCTCACAATCACAACATTGTCACTGAGTGGGGACTGAACCCACGACACCTGCACTGAAATCGGGCGAATGTACCACTACACCATCAGTGACTTAAAAAAAAAACACATTTCAAGAGAAAAAAATTCAGCTGCACTGCTAAAAAGTGCATTTTCACGTTATCTGCCTGGTAACATTCATTTGTGAATGTAATTGATTCAAATTAATGAATTGGATTGCTCATGTTTTACTGAGCAGCCGGACGCTTTCTTGCGTTGTTCGAGTTACGATTTTATGGTTATCATCACTGCACAATGACAACCCTCGGTACAGGCTGTACAACCAGCATCAGTAAGTTGGATTCCAGTGAGGGTTGGACTCTACCAAAGCTGCCCTTTGTCACTGATTCTCTTCATAACTTTTCTTGATAGAATTTCTAGGTGCAGCGGAGGCGTTGCGGGTGTCCGGTTTGGTGGCCTCAGCATTGCGTCTCTGCTTTTGCTCTTTGTAGATCACATGTTTCCGTTAGCTTCATCAAGTTGCAAACTTCAACTCTCGCTGGAGCGGTTCGCAGCCGAGTGTGAAGCGGTTGCGATGAGAATCAGCATCTCCGAATCTGAGGCCGTAGTACTCGGTCGGAAAAGGGTGGAGTGCCCTCCCCGGTCTGAGGAAGAGATCCTGCCCTGAGTGGGGGATTTCAAATATCTTGGGGTCTTGTTCATGAGTGAGGAAATAATAGAGAGGGAGATCGACAGGTGGATTGGTACATCGTCTGCAGTGATACAAGCAGCCGAAATGAGTTTCCTCTGCAGGGTGTCCGTGCTCTCCCTTAGAGATAGTGGGAGAAGCTTGGTTATCTTCTGCATCGAGAGGAACCAGATGAGGTTTCAGATTTCTAAAACAAATGCGACTTCTCATGTGGACGGAATGAATCCGTGTAGTGACATGCACGCCCACAAAAACAGGGCATCACATTGCACATGCGAACAAACACAGGGCTCCGTGTGTTTACGGAAGTCAATATGGGCCTGCGTGTAGGGCTCGTCATGATGCATTTTCAAGGATTTTGTGCAACCAGAGCCAACATTTTCTTTATCAGTATCGTCCTTCCGCCACTGAATGTTTTCTGCTCCTTCGTCCGCCGTTGCTTTTGTCACGTGTCTGTTTTGTCGAACAATAGTGACATTTGTTGCCTTTTGAAGAGCTGGACAAAGTGGCTGGGGTTTCGGCTTCCCTGCTTTGGCTGCTACGCGACCATGGATAAGCGGAAGAAGATGGATGGATGACGGGATTGCGGCAGAATGGTGGCCTATAGCGGTTGGCACTTCTGCTTCACAGTTTTGAGGTTCGGGGTTTGTTTATCGTTTACACGTTGACAGGTAATTACTGATTTAGCCATCTCTTTAAAATCAATGGCATGATTTTGATCACACCGTTACCCTCACAGTTCAGCGTCTAAAATGCATCAGAACGTGTTGCTCAAGTGCCTCTAATTTCATTAGTTTTATGGTTAATGATTATTTTAGTCCAACTATATTTTCACATCGGCACCAAATGTTTCATTTGCTGGCACACACCAGCATCCCTTCTCCGCCCAGCAATCTCCCGCCCAGGCAGATCCATCGACCGACCGCCCGACCCACTTATCCGTAATCATCCATAATCACAGCTCCGTTATCCAGGCTTAAGGGCTTGCACGTTCAGAAGGGGAGATTAGAAAGGAGAGATATTCCAACTTGTGTCCTGTGTACCGGTCTCAGCAGGACAACCCTCCCTCCCATCCTTTCACACACACACACTTGACTCTGAAGTGATATGACGAAGGGTTTAACATCCCCCCCAATAGAGGGATTTCTAGGAAAGAGGTAAAACCCCTATGTTTATCTTTCTCAATCCCACACAGACAGTCTGAATAGTTTCAACAAATGAGCTAAATCTACCTCAGTCGGTTTCAATAATTTAAGAAAAAATATATAACCATAATAAAACGCCTTAGCACATATGGACGTGGTCTTAGTGATGAATGTGAAATGCTAAGAGCAGCGCTTCTGTCAAACATATTTCACTGGAGCTGTGCTAAAACCGTCACAGATGTTGACTTGTTTAACCTCATCCATCAACACCAGCAGATTTACAGTTTTGTGTTATTTTTGCACAACACGTTGGCAGTGATGTTAAAAGTCGGTTACAAATATAACTAATATTTTAATGTCTGGACCGAGGCAGCATGGAAGCTAGTGGTTAGTGCATCTGACTCTATGTGTGCTCTGTAATTGACTGGTTACCAGTCCAGGGTGTATCCCGCCCCTCGCCCAAAGTCATCTGGGGTGGGCTCCAGTTAACCAGCACACCTAATAAGGACAAGTGCTATTGAAAAGGGATGGATGGATGTCTGTACAGTGTACTCATATGCTTTGGGGTGAAGAAAAAAACATTTTTATTTCAGTTGGTTGTCAGATATAGTATGTGTTGTTATTATGCTATTGAATAATTTATATTTCTTTCTCATCAATATTTGTATAATATTTACTTTGCTTTTTTGGGGGGTGTTTTTCATGTGCTTTCATGTAAAGATATTCTGACCCTCTTTAATTTTTTCACATTTGTTGTGATGCTGGAGTCTACACTGAAACCATTTCAAATCCTATTTACTTTCTTTTAATCTACCTTTCCTCCATTGATCCGATCCATACTCTGTATTCCAAAGAAAAAACAGAATATTACAGTATAAAGCTTTGCATTTCAGTGATTTAAGAAAGAGTTTAAACTACACACTTCATCAAAGTTCTGACAACATATTTCCTCAAATAGTCCCCTCTACTTTAATACACTACAACACCAACTTGATCACAGGGTGCATGGTCCATTTGGGAAAAAAAAAAGACCTTTACTATGACTGATACCAACACATGTCACGACATCATTACCACAACAAACATCGCTTTCACAGCAGATATGGCATCTGTAAAGCTAAGGGTTACAGTGATGTTTAAAGTGAAAGTGTTGTTCTGCAAAATATCCATTCATCCATTTTCTACACTGCCTGTTTTAGGGTCATGATTAAACTGGAGTCTATCCCAGCTGACCTTTGGGCAAGAGGCAGGTTTCACCCCCGACCGGTTGCTAGCCAATCACAAAGACAAACAACCATTGACACTCACATTCACACCTATGGGCAATTTAGTCTTCAATGAACCTAACATGCATGTTTTTGGGATTGTGGAAGGAAGCTATAGTAATATACTTGTAAGGAACCTCAAAGTCAAGACTCAAAGCCGCACACCTCAGAACTCTGAGGCAGACGTACGAACCACTAGTTCACATGGCTTTCAAAAAGTGAAATATTCAGGTGTTGGACTAAAACAAAATAATGTAATGTGTGCTGACAAGAAGACAGTGTGACTCACTATACTGTAGAGAGGCGAAACAAAGTCAGCGAGGAGATGAACAGAAAATATTTCGAGCTCCTACACTTTTGTGTTGAATTTAAATGAGTGTACATGGTTTGGGACTGGAGCCGAGGCCCAAAAAGAAGTGGCTACATAAACTACATAAACTACTAAGTTAGTTTGGTGTCTATTTTTGCAACTAAAATCCCAATTTGTGACCACGCAGAGAATTTTTGTCACCTTAAATTTCAGTTCAAGGAGTGTTTCAATTTCACTGTTTCCATCCCGATGCCTACTTTTTTCGGCATTAAAGCGGCCAGACCAGCTTACTAAATCATCGCTCTTCACACTCACCTCATTCCCAGATGTAGGATTTATTTGTTTTAATGGCACTCTTGCTCGCGCCGAAGTTTGTTTTTCCTCAGTCATTTCCAGTTCTTTTATTTGCAATATTTTCTCATCTCTCAACCGAGTAAACAGAAGAGTGCAGACCTTGTTTCAATGTTTTCCCCTGCATTTTAAATGTTGAGGAAAACAAGACAGGTCTCAGGTGTGTGGGCTCTTGTGATGCGGTGGCACAGCAGTGCTTGGAGCTAACTAATATTTTTGTTTTTGTTATCTTTTTTCTATTGAACCCAAAGATAACAATGTCCTCATTCTGTTAGGTCATAGGGTTATTGTGCCCCAATTTATGATGACTCAAATTTTATGAAGAACTTATACTGCAAAAATTTTGCTAAGCATTACAGATTAGTAACATATTGAAATGAATACAGATTTAAAATTTGAAGATCATGGCTATGGTGTGTAATATTAATGCCAGGTTGTTGTTGATTGCTAGTTAATGAGATTAAATAGTCCTATGAATCTAATGAAGCACCTTGCAGCTTTATAATTATGAGTACCACCTTTCAAAATCCTAATTGCACAATTATATCCTGGGTTTTAATTACCACAATAACAAATATATTTGTCCAGCTTTGAACAGTCTAATGTGAAAGCACATTTCAATATAAATATAATATACACGATATAATGGAAAACTCATTTTATTTTAGTAGCTAGAGTGAAACTCATGGATTTCCAACACACAGTGAAATATTATGATTGTGATTATGATTATGATTGAATTTTTAAAAAATAATTTCAATGATTATAGCTAAGAAAACCCAAACTTCACCGAAATGAGAAATTAGAATATTACATTAGGAAGAGCCCCAACTGTTTTTAAGATTGAGATCAGGTAGGAATTGGTCTTGTGAAAAATATTTTCCATTATGTTTAATGAATCTATATGATATACAGTGGATATAAAAAGTCTACCGACCATGTTCAAGTGCCAGGGTTTTGTGATATAAAAATGAGACCAACAGATATCAATAAAAAACGTTTTCCACCATTATTGTGACCTACAACATGTACAACTCACTGGATCTTTTTTTTTTTTTTTTTAATCTTTGCAAGAGCGGAAGGAAAAATAAACGGAATTTGGTTCCACAAAAGTGTACACACTTTTATAACTGTGAAGTGGCAGAGTTCAGAATCAGTCAAACACACTAAAACTGATCTTAAATGAGTCAGCACACACTTGCCGCTATTTAAAATGTCTATGATTAAGGGGTGTTTAGACTTATTATATGCACTGTAAAAGTTGCAGTCTTTTAATTGAATCACTGAAATAAATGTACGATATTCTAATTTGTTGAGATGCGCCTGTATAACAACAATTTTAATGTTAACTCTCTTCAACAGGGGTCTTGTTGAAGTTCTCCAGTTGGACTTTGTGCCAAAAGATGTCTCAGAGTTGGTTGAGACCCACACAATCTCCTGGAGACTGGACCAGCCGGGGAACGTCAGGGATGTGGGCCAGATGCGGATCTACACCACTCGGAGAGACTTTGTAGGACTGGCCCCTCTGGTCATGGTAAGTAGTATCTACACACCATTGTGCGAGGCACTGTTACATTACATGGGGCATATAACACTCACGGGGGAAGGTCATAAAAAAGACCTGGCACTCGCTCCCTTGTTTTTGTTACATGGAGCCAGTGAGGATGGAGTGGTGGAACGCTACATGGATGGAGTTGTATACAACTTGATGATTTTGATTTTGATCTATATACTCCTACTATTTACACATTGTGGGGACACATAAAGGTAATCTTATCTTATTTTATCTTATCTTCTAACATTAGAAGATACACAGCTAGGGACAGGGGCGGATATTTTGTGAGGCTGCACAGCGTGGCATTTTGAAATGCTAAAAATGCTACATGAAATGGTTTTCAATCATTGACATCTTTGTGCGGAATTTGTGCCCCCTAGAGGAGTCACCTCCTTGTGGAGTCACCTACTGTATAAGAGATACAGGCTGAGGGTGGGGTGTGTCGGTCTGTGGGAATGACGGGAAATGCAGTTACTGTACATGTATCGTAAGGATGGGGAGGATAAGGTAAAAACCATTACATGCACAATTTTCGAAAGACATGGCAAGAAGGGGAGGAGAAATGAGACAACCTGTAACTCATTCACTGCCATTGACGGCTTTTGAAGTCAAATATCACTTGTAAATGAATGGAATGAGTTAATGCCTGTAGTATGTTGTTATTTTATGGCGGGATCATGTAACATTTATCAGTGCTTTATGACTCCTTGTAATATTTCATTTATTAGCCTCTCGCCAAGATGCTTAATTGATTGCTTTCATTCTTGCTTTTCTTTATAAACATTTGTATTCAAATGAACATTAGATGGAGTGTGTTAGATTTCTTTTCTGAATAATATTAGCATCAGGTGTTGGTTTGCAATTGTCGATAACTTCTTACTTGTTTATTAGCCTCTCGTTGCATGTTCGCTTACAAAAACAAGCATTTGAAGCAAGTGACCAATCATTTTAGTGATGGGTTAATTGCAGAGACATTACAACAGGTCTTCAAGGATTTTGTGAATAAATGTTGAAATATGTTGTTATCGACGTTTGCAAGTTTTGCACTTTTTCTTTTGGGTTCAAATGAACTGACGGTGCAGCAAAGAAAAAGTTAAAATTCTTAGAAAAATGTCGGTGGTAGTATGTAAGTCTACTACTGCAAGCTGAGAGACAGTAAAAGTACTCAATGTGTAATTGAATGGTCACTCTTTTTTACTGTTTACTGATACTATTCCTATATTGATAGATAAATTAATAATGTAACCAAATGTTACTTTACAGGCTCTATTCATGCATGTTGCATATCATTCTGCAGTCTACTGCAGCGGGTGCATATCAAGTTAAAAAAAAAGAAGAAAAAAAAAAAGAAAATATAAATGAATAAAAAAAACAACATAGAAATAGTGATGAATGTAGTGAACATTTTTCAATGAAAAATAGAATAGTAAAAAACTAGAAGGTTTTTGTTTTGGACAGTGTGGCCTTTGAGCTTTTTTGTGATTTTGATCTCTGGGGAGACAAAGGGATTGCTCAGGTGGGTGGAAAGAGGTAGGATTGCGGCGGAAATGAAAGGGTAGCCAAAGATGCTTTCAAAAAGTAGACAGATGGTCAAGGGGGTGCTTTTCAGAAGAAATTACTGTGAGTGGGTGCACAAGTCGGAAAGCTAGAGGATTTAAAGCAGTGGCGGTACCAGAACCTCAGGCTCAGTCTTGGTGCTTGGTTTGCAACTGCAAAGACAGCAAGAAAATAAGAGTGTGAGTGGGTAGTTGTTGTTTTTTCTTCTTTTTTTAACGCCCCTCCAAACACACACACACACACACACATTTTAATGTTCTTTTCTGAGCTTGTTTTACTTCCACACAATGGAGGATAAAATTAAATAAATAGGGGGATCCAACTGGACAGGGTAGAAAATGTAATACAACATATGCAAATGAACTAACAGCAGTTTGTACTGAAGCGCTCTAAACGAGATGTCGCCTACAGAACTGACATTGCTTTACTGATTTTTTCCTTGCCTGATCCACTGGCTTATGTTTCGGGTCAGTGTCGCGGGCTCTAATAGAGCATGTCTTTTTTAAAATTGCGGTCAGCAGCTGTCAAGCCGACCAAGCTCAAATTGTGAAGCAGGCGGGCAACATCTGCCAAGCACAGCCTGATACTTCAGTCCACAAACCATCTCTGGGGGAAAAAAAAACTAAAAATGCTGATCTGCCTTAGCTTCTTAGACACAGCGTGGAAAATAAATTGAAACGGTAGCAATCTTATTAACTGGAAAGCAGCTGTAAATCCATGTTGAAGGACTAGTTAAAGTTTGAAAATAAAGCCAGATCAAACTTTCATGATGGCAATATACGGTGCAGAAGCAGCTAGCTGCTGATAAGCATTGATACACTTCACACAGCATAGAAGGTGACACAAGGGTCAAAAGATTAAAAATGTAATCAGGTTTAGGTATTACTATTGGCACTGAAAAAGTGGATCTGTGGATAACACCGTATTACAACAGGTTTGTAATCCAGGTGCACACCGCTCTCCTGGATATAATCTTCTAGATCTTTATCTAAATATGATCTATACATAAGTGAAGTCAAGACTATGTTCTGTGATGCTGGTTGACTGACTTAAAAAAACTAAAATTAATGAAATTGTCTGCGATTGGCTGGCAACCAGTTCAGGGTGTATCCCGCCTCCTGCCCGATGACAGCTGGCATAGGCTCCAGCACGCCCACGACCCTAGTGAGGAGAAGCGGCTCAGAAAATGGATGGATGGATGGATGGAGGAAATTGTGCTTTTTCTCGAACCACGTAAACATAATTGTCTTCCTGCGCCACACTTTGCAGGTATTAAAATGACAAATGAAAAAAGTAAAACTGCTCACCATTATTAAGACACTCGTCACTAGGCTTTACACGATCAGGATTTTTGGGGCCGATCACCGAACAGCGAGTTGAAAAAAACGATAACTGATCACTGATCATAAAATGGAAGAATGTCTATTTAAATGACCTGTTCATTTACTGTATATACTTGTGTACTTAATTGCTCAAATATATATATTTACAATAAATAATGTATCTTTGTTCATCTATTTATGCCAGTGAGGCATAGTGACAGACAGAACGAATGAATGGTCTTCTATTAGATGGCAGGAAGTAAATACAGTAATTAATGTATCCACTTTTTGTGACACTTTTGTTTGTTGGTGTGCCATGAGATTTTTCAATTGTAAAATATGTTCCGCTCCTCCATAAAGGTTGGAAATCACTGCTATAGTCAGATCGTGTATTCTAATCAGTCAGGTCAAACCAACATTACAACGTGACAGAAATAATGGGTGCTAACTTACTTGAATTAAATTATTTTATTTTTAATTAAATTAGGTCACCCACACCGAAACTTTAGAGCATGATTCGACAGACCAGCGAGCGGCATGTTTACGTCCAACCATTCGCGGTACCAGTAGCTTGCTAGGCTACATAACGTTTTGTTGCCTGCTTGCGAGCCGTATCGTATTAAAAGTACGTGACCATACCTGAAGCAATCCTTAAACGAATGTCCTCTCCTGTCCTGAGCACCGGTGCCCACCAACACACGTTTCCCCCCATTTTGTCCTTATAATACAAAGTCGGTGCGCTCCACTCTTGTTGTCGTCGCCACGGTAATGAGTGTATCCGGTTGCATTTGTGTTGACAAGATAAAGCCGGTGGTATCGGAATACAAGATTTTATTGCAGTAGTCTGACATAGTCCAATCATGAAAGAGCAAATTTGTCTTGCAGTCTGATCCGGGCATTACGTGTTTTCTGTTTCAGATGTGTTGTTTGTTCCACACCACCGACATGTTTTTTGATTTTTAATAACTTTATTGGCCGTCAGATATTTCCAATATTATGTCAAAAGATCCACGACAAGGCTAAAAATAAACTAGCTTTTGGATTCAAATATACTGTGCACAATGGTGAAGCGGAGTAAATGTCTTTTGCGGAGCCGATCAATGACGTCATTGATCGGATCGGTGAATTATGACATTAAAGCCGATCAAACGATCAGCATAAAATGCTAAATATCGGCCGATACAGATCAGCGCGATAAAATCGGTGTAGTCCAGTTGTCACTTACCGAAGAATGAACGGGAAGGTGTTTGCAGCGCGATACTGTCACCTAGTGGTGTCTTATAGATATTACTGCTGCATAAAACTGTTTTAGAGAAAAAGGCACGCTTATTTCTATTTATTATTTATTTATATTTATTGGTCTCACAAGATGTCTACGTAGGCATCTTGCTCATCTTTCTAAGGTTGCATAATGCAGCTTATTTGTATTGAGTGAAACCTTAGAGATTTTAGTAATAAGTCTTCATTATTGCTTGGACCTAACCTTTAATATATTGCTGTGGCCTCTGTACAAAGAGCAAATTGTTGATAGGGATTTTGCGTTTTTTTTTTTTTTTTTTTTGTAAAAGTGATTGACCTTGTGTTAAGTAGCTTTGTTGGTCGTGTAGTGCACCCAGCCCCCTACTTTACACACAGCACAGTAATTATTCTCTTTCATTCATTAAATGATTATACTAACCATATGGCTAACCTGTTTTCCATCTTCTGTATTTTTTTCCTATCCAGAGCACAGATATGTTGAATACTGCCATGTTAACAGGCAAAGTGGTGAAAGTGCCTGTGAAAACGTTGGCTGTGGAGGCCAATGGCTCCATCACTGACGTAAGCAGCCTGACGAGCTGCAGGTCCACTGATAAAGAGGTGATTAAGGTAAGCAAAATTCTAATAACCCTGCATGTAAATTGGGGTCATATTTTACTACAGAGTAATATTCAATCATCGTCGTTTTGGCTCACCGTTTTTTTCCAAACTCAAACGTTTCGGTCCAGACTGTAAAGTAAATCATAAGTTAAACATTTTGGGGTCTGTTTTCGTGACCAGCGTGAATCCCGCGCAGTGGTTAGCACAACTGTGAGCCGGGGACGGGTTAGATCAGTGTTGGTAAATTCATGGATTAGCGTAGCCTAGAGGGAGAGGTCTGTGTTGCTTTGGGAGTGATCACAGCTGACTTCATTCATGTCTAATCAAAGCGGCTCCTCTCATTCACTTTAAATGCAGCACACTGACAGTCTTTGACATGGTGAAGCGCAGACGACCAAATTTTTCCCAAGAAGAAACTGATTTGCTCGAGTCTGGGAGGTCAAAGCATGCAAAGTATGTTTATACGGAACTGCAAGCAGACCTCCACGGGTGGATGATGTCAACTTGGCTTGGGAGGAGATCACAAATATCTGCTCTTTGAAGTGGGCACCAAAAGTTGGAATCTGTCTGCCTGTGCCCCGATCAAATTCACCAAAATCCTATTAGACCAGCTGCACAGGCGGTTAGACGTGGTCTGAGCAGGTGTAAGTTTAGACCGACTTTCATCTACAAAATTCACACACACATCTCCACGGGCACACCCTCGCTAAACTGGAATGCACAGCTTACCGTAGACTGGTCTGCCAAATTGACAAACATGTGCAACCAGTCTTGCGCTTGCACAAAAATCAGGATACACCGGCATTCGTGCCCCGCCATAGATGCGCAGACTACGAAAATAGAGCCCTTTGTCTTTTGGAGGATATAATGGTCTTTTCGAAAGGTTACACTGATTGCCTGCATCAAGAAAATAACATTACGAATCTTGCAACGACGAAAACTGAATTGACTGCAGTGTTCAAATAATGACACAAACATGCAATAGCACCAAGCCTATAAAATTACAATGGAACATAAAGGTTCACACACACATCTGTTCTTTGTTGTTGGTCAGCCTTCAATCAATTTCTGGTGTACAATCCATTGATTGTTATTGTCCCTTTAGCCATATTGTACTGAGAAGGCAGGACAAATTTGCAATACGTTTTCAGTACTGTGTTCCAACACGTTTGTCCAACACGCTTATGCGATTTGCTGAGGTCACGTAGGTCACAATGGCGGTTTAAACTTCAGACGTTTGTACGCCTTTCAAGGCATATTTTTCCAAAAGAATTAGGTTGGGCGCATCACATTGGTTGAGCGCTTAGCAAGTCTGCCTCAGAGTTTGAAGGTTCTGGGTATGAATCTTGGCTCAGGCCTTCCTGTCTGGGGTTTGCATGTGCCTGCTTGGACTGAGATTAGCATCTTGGGAAATGTGTAATAAATGGACACTCGAATATAACAAATATTTATATTTTATATATATATATATATATATATATATATATATATATATATAATATATAAAATAATATATATATATATATTATATATAATATATATATTATATATTATATATATAATATATATAATATATATATATATATTATTATTATTATTATTTTTTTTTATTAGCATAGCAAGGCTAATTGGAGGAAACAGCTTAATTTGTTAGGCAGCATATAGAATAGACTGGAGCAAGAGAAAAAGCACTGATCTGATCATCTCAGAATAAATGTATCAAAACATTAAATGCGTGCCTTAGTCAAATGTAAATTAATCGTTGGCTTTTGGACTTGTGTTGTGCAGTGTATTATTTACTGAGCTGTTCAGCGTACTTTACTTCCAATACAAACACGTAATTTTTGGCTATGTGACTCGATGACACTCACCAAGAACATGTTTCACTCTTAATGAGCAAAACTCCCACACACAAGGTATTACGGAGTGCTTCATCGTGGGCCCCGGTCCATAAGCACAGTGGGTTGACCTTTATATAATGGCTTCATGTTACTAGGACAGGGGGAGCAGAGAAAGAGTGAGGGAGACAGAAAAATGAGGACCTTTACGGTCTTCTATTGCCGCTGGCTTGGTGAAAGTAACGGTGATTAAAGTGAATCATCCTAGTAGAGTGTGAAAGACAGGGAGACATTGTCCATAATGATTTTTCCTTTTATAATGCTACAATGTTAATAATAATCCAGTTAATATTGTGCCCCTAAATGGGCTCTTAAGCTTAGTGGGATCAGTGACCCCACTTAACGTAACGTCAATGATTGAATAAAGTTAAAGCCTGAAATCACAGACTTTCTATAGGCATATACTTCTTTTACATACAGCTTTGTTCTTTGTGTGCTACACGACATTTGCATTTTTGGGCCACTTTGGAGCACATTCAGTAATCACTGTCTCCTCTTAAATTGTATTTTAAAACAAACACACAAACAAACAAAGACAAGACCAAAACCAAACAAACAAACAAAAAAAGCACTACATTCTAAGCTTGAAAACAGCATGTTGCAAATATTGGATCAGATCAGAGTAGCTGTTATTAGTGTTATTAGACAAACAATAACAAAAGAAAAAGCTAAAACGTGAACACAGAGGTAAGATTGGAGTATATTGATTCATTTGTATTCATCTTGGCTTGCTTATCAACTATACTTTAGTTGCCTATTTTTATTTTTGAAAAAAAGACTTGATGCGCATTTAGCAGAGAATTGCACAAATTGGTAAGCAGGACGTCCACAGTAGCAGGCTTGGTCAACATGTCAGACATACTGCACAAAAAAAAATATTATCTCAGAAATTCATTGATAAAAAGACAAACCAAGTATACTAGAAATACATTTCTTCTGCTTACTGCACCGTCCTTTTGTACAAAATCCCACTCAATTCAATACTTGCTGAAACACAAAAACTAAAACAAGTAAGATCAAATAATTTAAAACGCAATAATACTGTACTTACTGTACCTTGCAGTAATACAAATGAGGCAGAAATCAAGCTAAAACAGTATAAAACCGTTGCAGTTGTGTCACTATGAAAAATATATTCGATGTTTTACATTCTTTACTTCCTTACTTTAAACAACTGGAGACATTTGGTGGATGGAAAGCGTAAAGAGAATATTCATGGAAGAATTTGTAAACGTGCCATGTGCTGGTAGGTAATTGGTTAAGGTGAATCGTGCAAGGCTGCAGAGCATGTTGCTGGGCTCCATCTGTGGACCTGTGCACCGTGTCACGTGTTATATTTCCTCTTCCAGAACCCAATAAATTGGAAATCAGAAAATACCAAAGAGCACCAGAGGTTTTCTGGTGGAAGTAATTTGACGTGTTTGGGAAAAGGGCTTCACGGGTGCCCTTCCGCAGCATTTCCACCGGGATTCAAGTTGACTTACCTCGAAAGTCATTCCTCCCTCTGGTGTTTCCTCACATTTTTATTCCACCTGCCTCTTTTATCTTCCCTCTCTTCTGGCGCTACACCCTATTCTCCAGTCTAGTGCTCTCCCAATTACCTCTGTGGAGCCACTGGTTTGTTAAGATAAGTGAGGCGGCGGTGGAGATAGGCCTCCAATCTTAAATAAAACACACCAACTGCTGTGTCTCACCTCATTGCGCTTAATTGCTGCGACTGCAATGCTCCCACCTAGAGTACGGCACTAAAGGTACGGTCGTAAGACAGCGCTGATTTACATTCAGTCACAGTTTAATCAAGACTCCAGTGTGACTTCTTATATTATATACAGCATCATGGCCATAGGAAAGCGTGTCTGTGGTTAAGACAAATACATGATTGTATCTTTACTGTGTGTATAAGTTGTCACTGGGGTAACATTGACACTCGGCTTTTAGTGCTCAGGAACATATCTGTATCTTTTTGGCCCTGTGTTGAAGGATTGGGAAACCTAGCCATTACACATACAGGAAGTGAAAATGGGAGGAAATTAGTTGAGTCAAGCAACCATTGAGCCATGTGGTCTGGGCACAGAGAGTTCCAATAGCAACTACATTTGGTACTTTTAATTATTACAACACAACTCACCATAATACCAGATTTGGCTTGTTTGCCTGCAACTAGATTGTCCCATCTGGTGGTGATGTGGGACAGTGAGACTTGAAGTGTGTTCCTTATATCCAGATCCAGCCTACTAGAAAGTTTTGTTTTCGCTGCTATCACTGCAGAACACCCTGTCTCACAAAGGTATGCCATTGGAAACGGAAGCGGGACATTAGGTGCTTTTGTAGCAAGTTCAGGATATTCTGCCTTGACTTTCATCCAAAATGCAGAGATTTAAAGTTTCATGTTTTTATTAACTAATTGGTCACTGCATTTTACAGAGTGGGCGTGGAGCTTCCGATTCACCAATCCATATTTTAAGTAGGACTCTTGGTATGTTCTTTTAAATGCTGCTTTGTTTTTGCATGGAATCTGTGAGCCCTCTTTTGTCTTTTTGTTGGCTTTTTACCCCTTTCATAAGAAGGTCCCTGTGTAATTTGTTTTTGGTTAATTGTTGCGAGGGTTATCGTGTGTCATTGATGCATGAAAAATATTACTGATCTGTGGGTAGTGTGGCAAGGACTTAGGAGTTATTCACTGCTATTGACGGCTTTAGAAGTCAAATATCCATGTTAAATCAGAAGGCTGACAGTGAATTCCTAATAGGAGATCTGGGAAGCCTTTCTCCAAGATTTTGAAGTCAGTGAGAATTTATGTTCATTCATTCTGAAGAACATGCCATTGATGTTGGACCTGAGCGAGAAAGGGACCTGACAAAGAACATGACTCAATGGGGCTAGATAGATTTCTTTCACGTCAAACTCATGCAAGCATTCCCTTACGGAGCATGTTCTGTTCCCAAAAAGTCAGAAGCACAGAATTGTCCAAAATCTCTACGTGATAAGCTTCCTCCTGTTTATTCTTGTTTAGGTGTCCGAGCGCTGCGACTACGTGTTTGTCACGGGCAAGGAGTCAAGAGGCAAGAGCCGAGTGATGATCAACTTCACTTACGGCTTCCTGAGCGCGCAGCTGGAGATGAGCGTGTGGATGCCCCGCCTGCCGCTGCGCATCGACGTGGCCGACCCTGAGCTCAACCAAATCAAGGGCTGGAGAGTGCCCATTACCACAAGCAACCGAAAGTAAGGCCATTTTTTTGTGGATTGGGACTGTTACCCATTTCCACCTCATCAAAATTCACTTCATTTTTATGGCCTAGGCCTGTTATAGATATCAAACAGTCTGCTTCTAGGGTATACTTTTACTTGGACACTTCTACTCCTGTGCTTAACCCTCTCTCTCAGGTCCCTGAGAGTGACTGCCATAACACTACACCTCATCCTAATAATTATTATATTACATATTGTACAAATTATTGAATGCAGTAAGAGTTCAATCTCAGTATTAATTTTATTAAATTTATATTTAGCAAATAGCACAAATCAGCTCAAACCAGTTGTGTTCAAAATAATTTTTTTTGTTTCATTTAGTTTGTTATGTTGTGGTTTTATCTCCAGTCTTCTTGTGGTTAGTAGTCAATCACAAAAACGTGCATGCGGTGCATTAGTGGCCAGGATGTAGGAGGCAGAGGAAGCACATATGCCCTAGAGATAAAGGTTAGTGGACTTTTGCCCGGTGCTGTACAGTACTGTATAGTCATTATTTTTCACTCAATACGAACGATGACGGTTGTCTGATGACCCGTTTGCTTGCTGCAGTGTAACAATTGAATACTTTGGTTGCTTTTCACTTCCTGAACCGCTCAATACTTGGCAGCAGACACAACCGGGTCAGAAATTGGAAAGTTTCTGTGGCCGGTGACAATGAAAAATCTCAGGTCTGTTCTTGCAGTGTGTGCGTTTTCTCCGGGTACTCCAGCTTCCGTCCTTATTCTAAAAACATGCATGTTAGGTTAATTGAAAACTCTAAAATATTCATCGGTTTAAATGGGAGTGTGAATGGTTTGTCTAAATGTGCCCTGCAAATTGGCTGCCGATAAGTCAAGACTGTACGCTCGCCCGATGTCAGCAGGGATCGGCATCCAGCTCACCCGCAACACTAATGAGGACAAACGGTATAGAAATTGGACTGATAAAAGCTTTTAGCATTGTACAGAGGTTAGTGTATCTATAACAGCGTAGGATATCAACATTTCTATGATAGTGTTGACCGCTTCTGTGTTTCAGACCCACTTGGAATAGCGAAGAGGAGGAGGAGATGCGGAAGGGGAGGGGTTGCATGCTGCAGTATCAGCACTCCACACTCAGGGTGCTTACACACTTCGAGGCCGACTCAGATGCACTGCCAGACTTGCTAACCGGGGCAAACCCTGTTGATTATTTCCTGGGTCCTGATTGGCAGGTACAAAATATAGACATACAAAGTGTCAGTACTTAATACAAGAAAAATAAGTTGCCATATGTAATAGCCTACTGTATTTGATAGATTATTTCTCTGTTGCAACAATGCTTCTTGCCATTAAATGTTGTAGCTTTGAAAAGACTTGCCTTTTAAACGATAACCCATTTGGAAGGAACATGCATTTGTTGAATGAGCAGAAACTGTGTATGTTAATTCATTCACCGCCAACCATTTTCAAAGCAGAGTTCCCCATATTGCAAGCCATTTCAGAGCATTTTGACTGATCTTTGAAGACCCACAAAATATTGTGATCTGCAGAATATTGTGATCTGCGACACATCAAAAGAAAGAGTGGACTCTCTTTTTTGTCTCCAGAAAGACGTTTTGTTTCACCAAAAACACAGAACACCAAAAGCAGAGGAAACAAGCTTTTTGTGAAAGGAAACACGACTGACTTTGACGCTATTTGTTTTGGTTTCGTGACACCTCAAACTATAAAACAAGAAGAAGTGGCTGTTTTTTATATTGTGTTCCTCATTCACCCTATGAACTGCATCTTTTCTCTGGATCGTGACACACAATTTCTACTACCTAGCGCAACGCATGCTCTGTTTATACCATACATATACAACATACTCATGTTCGAGTGTGAGGTGCCTAAACTTGTTTGACTTCCAGTGTGTTTTCATTTCTCTCCCTCATATTTGACAGGACAAGCTGAAATTCACCCCCTAATTTTCATCTTTAACTCAAAAGCTGTGCTGATCACAAATCCTAAGCGATGCAACGGCATCGTCTACTGGTTTACAAACCTGAATTTCACAGACAAGCTTTGAGAGACTGTCTACCCGTTGAAAAACAAAAAGGCGAATATGTTCGTCGGTGGAAGTAAGCGATTGAATTCCAGTTGACGAATATAAAGGCCCACAGCATTGAATGAGTTAAATGTGCCAAATCTTCATGTCAAACGTGTGCAAAATCTTCATGTCAAACTGCTTATACTGCTGTTGCTTTTTTTGTTTTGTTTATCACTGGAATAATGTGGGCATGGGCATGATGTTCATGCTGAGGACTTTTGGTTGAAGACTTGAATGTCATCCTACATTGTGTGACTAGCATGAGGAGGAGGTGCAATGCTGTTGTGGTTCTTCCACGCTTTCATTTGTTGAAAGAATGCATTGTAAAATAGCTTTGTTTCTTACTTGTTATTGATAGGACTACAGTATAATCATCCCATCCAACCAAAGGACACCAAACAAGAGTGAATAGTAACAGCAAAACAAGCTGTTTGAAAATTTTGCATGGGGACTCCATTGTGCTTCTTAAGCCTGTTGCTGGAACGCGGCATCTAAAATTTTGGTTTGAAGCCTTTCTCTGATTTGTTTGACAGGTCGACGTGACCAATCTAGTGCGCCATTCTCTAAAAGTGGCAGACCCAGATGTGGCCAGCGTTAAGGATGGAGAGGTGCTGCAGGGGCGAGCTGTGGGCACTACCACTGTTCAGGTGAGACGTATAGCTGTTCCGTAACATATCCATAACATGCATTACGTCCATGTCTGTACACAATTTTAATGAGATGGTACTTTCTGCAGGTGCTCTCCCCACTCACATCATCAGTCCTAGCCGAGAAGGCCGTCACAGTGGTGGATGATAAAGTGAGTGTGATGGAGTTGGGGGTTCAGTTGGTGTCTGGACTTTCGCTGTCCCTGCAGCCCAGCCCAGGGAGCAACACTGCCATTGTTGCCATGGCAACTACTCGGGAGACAATCACGCAGCTCAAACAGGCAAGGAACTGGAAAAATTCTGATACTTGAAGCATAAAATTGATCTCAGTTTGAATCCCAGTCTGCAGCTTTCCTTGTGGAGTTTCCATGTTCTCCCCGTGCTTGGGTGGGCTGTCTGTGGGTACTCTGACCCACTGTCTAAAAACATGTACTCACGCATAAGTGTGAGTGGTTGACTGTTTCTACATGTCGGTCCTGTGATTGACAAGTGAATAATCCACAGTGTAATCACCTTCCCTGAGACTCTGAAGAGACCGTAGAGAAAATTAATGGATAGAGTTCTAGTCACTCTATCAAATTCTATTTAAACTTTGGAAGCAAGTCAAAGGGATTGATTTAAAAATTACATGTTGCAATTGATCATGGGCCTGCTGGAGCTAAAGTAATTTCCCAACATTGCATGCACAGTTAATAGTCATTGATTTAACTGATTCATTTTGCTCATTTTCAAATGTGCAATTTTGTGAACATGTGCCAGGAGAGTTACGAAGATATTTATTTTTGATGAATTTAGCTTGATTATCTTCACAAGGGTCATGGTCATGGGTGAGATGCAGCCTATCCCAGCTGACTTTGGGCAACAGGGAGTGCACACACTGGACTGGTCAAGAGCGAACCATAGGGCAGCTCTATCGTATATCCATCCATCCATCCATTTTCCGAGCCGCTTATCCTCACTAGGGTCGCGGGAGTGCTGGAGCCTATCCCAGCTATCTTTGGGCAGGAGGCGGGGTACACCCTGAACTGGTTGCCAGCCAATCGCAGGGCACACATAAACAAACAACCATTCACACTCACATTCACACCTACAGGCTAATTAACCTACCCTGCATGTTTTTTGGGATGTGGGAGGAAACCGGATTGCTCGGAGAAAACCCACGCAGGCACGGGGAGAGCATGCAAACTCCACACAGGCGGGGCCGGGGATTGAACCACGGTCCTCAGATAGAATCATATATATATATATATATATATATATATATATATATAAAATGGTATAGAATCATCAATTTAAACTCTTTTTTTTTTTTTAGAGGGGGGATATTATATAAAGTGAATTGAAACATTCAGTTATTTATAATCCTACTTAAAAAGTGAATTGTGCCATATATGGTTGCACCAGAGAACTACAGAGGCGGCGTGGCAGCATGGGGGAAAAAACCTGTCAAGAGCACAAAAACATCTATAAAAATGTCAAAACTGACCAATTTCAGTTCCCAATGTGAGGGAAGAGACAGTCAAGGGAAGAGAAGAAATTGGAACCTAAGATTATTCATATAATAAATTTGGATTTTCATGATGGAGCGCGGTAATTAGTGGGCAATGGTCATCTGCTTCAGCTGCTTTTTTAAACAACTAACATGCATTTTGTTCACATTTATGAGGATGGACTTCTTCCTCAAACTGCCTATGTTTGTACTGAGTGTATAGTATAAACTCTGTACAGAATTTGAGACAACAAAAATAGCCTTTGAGAAACAGGTAGCATTCGCGATTAGCATTAGTGCGCTAGCGGTTATAATTTTCCGTAAAACAAAACAAAAACGCTAACTACCATTCAGCTCACTCATACATCATGTTATATGTATATTAGACATCTAATAGTGTCTTAAAAATCACTTACAGACGCTTGTCTGTCATTTTCCTCAATATTTGTCCAACGGTGTGTCCGTCTGCAACAAAAGTCCGTGTGGTAAACATGGAGAGTGGCCAAATGTTTCCAGGGGACGCAAATTGGGCCCAGGTGGCGCAAATATGCTTTTATTATTATTATTATTATTTTAATTGCCTCGATGCAGACATTTTTACATCGACCGATTTTTGTGGTCGACTCAGCCGATTTGTTTTCGCAGCCCTACACGGGGGACCAATCAACTTCTGGAGTCACATTGAGACCAGAAGTTTTTTGACCAAGGCACTGCTGTTTTATGTTCTCTGAAGGTCATGGCTAAGCTGTAGCCAACATTTCAAGGTCCACAAGTCAAATGCAAAAAATGAAAAGAAATGACCCTATTTTCAGTAATAGCCATAATCATTTAAATCGTCTCCAGTTAGAGTTACTGCACAGCAAGCAAACGAATTATGAACGTATCATTCCAAACACTTTTACTATAAACCTGTCATGAATTATTCAGATTTTCCAACACTGTTATTAAGGTCCTCTAAAATCAAGAAATGAATGTAAAGCACCGCCGGGTAGACTGGGGATGATGTCCTTTGGGGATGTCAAAGCACTTATGTTCTCCCTTTATCTCTCAGAATGTGAACACGCCGCGTTCACAGTCACGACAATCATCCGCTCCTGGCGTGCTGAGCGGGATGGCGGCAGAAGACGTTGTGCACAGCTGTTCCGTTTAAAAGCTCGCCCGCACATTGAGCCGTGGCTGCGTGCCCGTTTTCAAACGGGCTCGTGATTCGGCTGCGGGGCAGCAATTAAGCAGTGTATAGCCGCAGGAGTGACGGTTCACTTTCCACACGGGCGCTGTGGCTGGTCGAACCGCTCCTCTCCCCTCCGCCCACGTCGATGATAAACTATTACAAACGCACAGGCACAGATGACCAGCCAACTGTGTCTACGATGGAGAGCTGTTAACGATCTGCTCAGGGCAATTCATAATGTATTCAAATCCAAAATATAGGTTATTTCTGTGGCTCCCCTATGGCTCATATTAGCTACAGGAAATAGGCCATTGTGTGTTGATATGATCAGACTGACTGATTCTGCTCTTGTTACTGTAGATTTTGTGCAGCAGGCGCATTCTCCTTGGTACAATTACACATTTTTATGGAGCTCTAGCACGCCCTAGAGTGTTGTGGTAAAGACATTCGGATAGGCTATTTAGTATACTGGGGCAATGACTGGGCAGCATGTGGGTAGCCTTTCTGTCTCACATTCAAAGGCTCTGGGTTTTGTTTGCAGGGTTTTCTGTGGGTACACTGGTTGCCTTCCACATTAAAAAAAACAAAAAACATGCATATTAAGTATTTTTATGTGGCTCACAAAAGCAAAAACATTTTTGATAAAGTGATCTTTTATTTTCCTTTTGGGAGAAAAATCTGTACCAAATTTAATTTTTTTCGTAACTTTCTCCAGATTATTTTTCCCCCCACCAGTTCCATTCTTTAAATAAATTGAACAAAAGTATTCATATTTGGTTGTCACTATTTTCCATGACTTCTGATTGCAAAGGGAATTTGGTAAAAAAAAAAAAAAAATAACAATGAAATGCAGGGGCAAATGTGTATATGTAATAATATGATGAGGTGATTATAAATTTATATGATATTCACACTTATAACAGGCCCCTGAGGGGAACCATTACTACCATGAAAATGAGTTTGACACCCTAGCAAATTGACCATATTAATTGGTGACCCGTTCAAGGTGTACAAATGATTCAGAAGAGTCTGACATACCCGTTTCGATTATGAATGGTGCACAATCAATTGGTTTGGCATAAGAATACGTTGTCACATAGCACAATGGCACGCTCAGTTATCGTGGTAACGATTGTTTTATATTTATGGCCCGTCGTCAAGTGTTTTACATAATATTTACTGTAATTATGACTTTACTCCTGCGTTGGCATTGGTTAATGATTCTGACTTGCCTACAAATTTGGTTTGTGTAGGAATGGATCTCGTTTGTAAAGGAGGACACCCTGTACCCAGCCTCAAAGTCAGCTGGGACAGGCTCCAGCACACCTGTGAACCCTAAAGAGTATAAGCGATATAAACTAGACCAATGGATCAGTCTTGACTGAGTGTTCTGACCCACTCCTTCTTTTCTTATTCCCAGGAAGCCACTGTCATCTGCTGGGTCCAATTTAGCGACGGCGCCATAGTCCCTCTGGCAATCTTCGACGGCAGTATCTACTCCTTAACAGTCTCCACCCCAGATGAGGCCGTGGCTACTGTTCGCCGCACTCCGCAGTCCACGTTTGTAGTGGCGCAAAGCGAAGGCCAGGGTCAGGGGGCGCTAGTCAGAGTGGAGCTGAGGATCTGCGAGGAATGCCAGAAGTCGAAGAGGAAGAGCAAGCTGGTTGTCGGCACAGGGTTCCTTCGGATGAATTTCAAGGTTGCCGGTCGAGGTTTTGGAGGAAACAACGGACTTGGTAGAGAGAAAAATAGAGATAATAATGGAAGTGCTTCAGAAGTGGCAGGAGAGGTTAAAACAACAGTGACGTCACAGCGTTTTGTCACAGATGCAGATAAAGCTCTCTTAAGGACAGTACCAGACACTAGCACCTTGACCACACTCGTAACCGGAACTGTTCAGTCACGTGTTGCTTGGACTGGATCAACCAACAAAGCAACACAAAGTTCTCAATTCACGGGCACTCCCACTTCCACTATTAGTGAAGAGAGATCCCCAAGCACTGCCAGACCTACTGATATTACACCTGGAGTTTTTGATAAAGAAGAAGGACAGAAGAGAGGCTTTGGCAATATGCTCGACAATCCAAATTCACCCCCAAATAAAGGCATCCCTAAAGCAGATGTTTCAGCCAAGAAAGAACCTCCTAAAGCCAAATCCCCCAAAGTCATTGAAAGCGACCTAATACGTACATTTCGATCCATGTCCGACTTGGAAATAGGCATATATTCTTTAGTGGCTGTCTTGTGTATCGCCATCTTGGGGTTTTTGCTTAACTGCGCTTCATATAGACTCTGTTTTCGCAATCACAAGAGCCCTACGCAAGCAGGGCCGACACCTAGCGAGGATCCAAAGGCTCATAAGCACGACTGGGTGTGGCTAGGGAGTAACAATCAGCACCCCGTGGCCCCGGGTGCACCTGCTCAAGTCTCAACGCTGACCCGCCGCTCTACTGACTCCAAGGGCCACCGCAGCACGGACAGCACTCTGCCCGCCGTGGGCCCCGTTGTCGCCGGGGTTCCTGAAAGAACTGCCACCTTGGGGCGCACCAGAACGGGCTCCCAGCAGCAGCTGCACAGAAAGGTCGCCGACCCCATGGCGAACCGTTCGACCACCTTGCTGGCGAGGCCTCACCGCAGCGAGCCTCTCCACTCCCCCACCAGTAAGAGGAACCAGGTCCAGTTCACCACCTTCACCACGCTGGACATCAAGCACTTGGCTGCGCTGAAGAACGGTGTGGACTTTAACTGGACTCACCAGCAGCAGCAGCTACAGCTCCAGCAGCATGCGACCCCTGCTGAGCCACTAATGCCATTACCTGACATGCCGTGGCCCGTCGTCAAACCACTCGGAGAGCCCCAGTGAATTTTTGGGCTGTACAGACCAAATCCACAGAAGAAAGTACAGTGTTAATTCATCCCTCCATTTTTTATATCGCTTGTCATTAGGGTCGATCCCAGTCATTCACAGCGCACGTATAGACAAACAACCACTTACATTCACACCAAAGGCCAATTTAGAGTCAGTGAACATACTGTAACATGCAGGTTTTGTTTTTTTAATGTTGGAGGAACTCTCGTAAGCACGGGGCGAACATGCCTTGAACCTCACCATTCTGAGGTAAAAATGCTAACCAATTGACCACCAGAATGAAATACATGATATGAGAAAAGTATGTAAATACAGAAAGTATTGGTGTACTAAATAAAAGATGACAATCATGACAGTGTATATACTCTACCTGTAATCAGGATCTGTAAATATGAAAACTTTTATTTATTTCTTTAATTCTAGCCCAAAAACTTTCTCTTAAAATGAAACACTTATACGTATAATGCAAATAAATCCGGGCAGATGCAGTATAGGAGAGAGTATTTTTTTTGTAATTTATTGTTTCTTTAGCCTTGTTTTTAGACTCCTCTGAACTCCTGCGGACTTTGTGGAATTGGTCAGAGAATATGCAACATTTGTGATATTAATTTTAGCGATCGGTCACAGCAGCATCCACTTTATATTTATGGAAATGAAAGTATGTTATGCAAATATAATCTTTGCAGAGTTTTGTTGTTGGTAATGGTTATTGTTTAACCTTCTTTTCTCTAGAATAAAAACGATGTATATTCAGCAGCTTTTACATTTACATGAATATATCACGATGCCTTTTATATGCAGCATCCCATTATTTTGAAAAAAAAAAAAATTGCATGCTTCCTTGGAGAGATTGCCAATAAATGACAAATAGATGTACAGTATTTGTTACAAGTGAAATTTGGTTTTATTCAGTCATCGTTTTAAAACCTTTTCAATAGTGGAGTCATTCACATGAAAGCCACATCGTGAATGATTTGGATTATCGGCTAAAGCTCTGCGATGAATCAGTGGGATTTGATGATTTAATTACTCTTGAATGTGATTTAAGGATGATGTCATAATTCAGTGGTACGACTGTAGCGATGCAGTTTTATACTGCCCAGAGAAGCAGTGAGACTGAAGGGAACAATTCAAGATGCTGCACATTGTCATCGCAAGGGCTTTTACACAATAAACCATGATACCCTTTTTATTCTTCACAGGTGCACTTCTCAAACTGACATCCCCAGAGCTTTGCTGCATTTGCTTAAGAAAACCCACATCAAGTGATGTCCCGCACCTCAGAAATTGACTGTAACAATGTGTGCTCTTTCTGATACTCCACAGAGTGCTGAAGAGCAAGTTATAAAACTGTCCACTCAAATGTCTCTTAGACATACATGGTGATTCAAAGCTTGTCTAGATGTTGAGTGCTGTAAAGTGTATCACACAGGTGAACAACTACAGTCGTACTCAATATGAAAAATAACGGCATATTTGTTGTTTTTATTATTGTATATTATATTTTGTTGCAATTATTTGTATCATTATGTATAATTAAGATACAGATACATATTGATTGAGTTGTACAAATGGATAGATGGATGGAGGTTCTAGGCCACATTAATGGTGGGAAAAGGTTTTGAAGTGATTTATCTTGTTCAAGTGCAAGCTTTTAGTGGCATTAAACTAACTTTCATGAACAATTCAATCCGTAGACATCACAGTCATGGGAAGCATAGTATATAAATTGAAACAACAGCATGAGTAGAATATTGGTATAGTGGCAGAAGCATCTCTAATCTGGAGCATCACATCCCCTATTGACAGATTTAAGGGATTGGGGTCATCCATCCATCCATTTTCTGAACCGCTTCTCCTCACTAGGGTCGCGGGCGTGCTGGAGTCTATCCCAGCTATCATCGGGCAGGAGGCGGGGTACAACCTGAACTGGTTGCCAGCCAATCGCAGGGCACATACAAACAAACAACCATTCGCACTCACAGTCACACCTACGGGCAATTTAGAGTCTCCAATTAATGCATGTTTTTGGGATGTGGGAGGAAACCGGAGTGCCCGGAGAAAATCCACGCAGGCACGGGGAGAACATGCAAACTCCACACAGGCGGGGCCGGGGATTGAACCCCGGTCCTCAGAACTGTGAGGCTGACGCTCTAACCAGTCGTCCACCGTGCCGCAGATTGGGGTCATTGTGTTGCAAATACTTGGGGGTCAACCGTCCAGATCAATTGTGAGTGTGGTCAGGAAGTGAAGAAACGGGTCCAAGCAGGTTGGAAAGAGTGGAGGAGGATTTCAGGTGTGTTATGTGACAGAAGAGTCTCTGCTAGGATGAAGGGCAAAGTTTCTAAAACAGTGGTGAGGCCAGCCACGATGTACGGATTAGAGACAGTGGCACTGAAGAGACAACAGGAAGCACAGCTGGAGGTGGCAGAAATGAAGATGTTGAGGTTCGCTCTCGGGGTGACCAGGTTGGATACAATTAGAAATGAGCTCATCAGAGGGACAGCGAAGGTTCGATGTTTTGGAGACAAAGTTAGAGAGAGCAGACTTCGATGGTTTGGACACGTTCAGAAGAGAAATAGTGAGTATATTGGTAGTAGGATGATGAGGATTGAGCTGCCAGGTAAGAGAGCTAGAGGAAGACCAAAGAAAAGGTTGATGGATGTCGTGAGGGAAGACGTGAGGGCAGTTGGTATTCGAGAGGAGGATGCAGGAGAGAGGCTTACATGGAAAAGGATGACGCGCTGTGGTGAACCCTAAAGGGACAAGCCGAAAGGAAAAGAATTGGTCATTGTGTCCTCTTTATGGCAGTTTCCTGATTATGTGACTCGAGAGAGACAATGTACCCATACTGTATCTCTCAGGGCTTCTTTCCCACAGTTTCACCTGAACACAGGCAAGTGTTTTGTTTAAAAGGCACATTTGTAAATGATGCTATTGTGGCTCACATTTTACTAACGGGTACAGTTAAAATGCAATTGGAAAAGGCAGAGGACAATGCTGGCTTTTTAAAATCTTTTTTTTTTTTTTTTTTCAGCGCAGCCACCGTAAAAATTATAGTCAGGTCCTTTATTAAATTAGTCAGGTCCTTTAAAGAAAAAAAAAAATCGGCAAGCATATAAAATGAGACTTCAAATCCATAAAATATCAAGCCACTGTATCCGCTCTCAAAAGGTGTGGGCGTGTCCGCTGATTACATGAAACCACGCCCCGCTGAAAAAAATGATGCTATGCGTCTAGCAACTTTGCTCTTTGAGCCGTGAAAATAGATCTGCTCAAAGCCTCCATTGGCTGGAATCTATCCCACCGAGTCAACGCGGGGCTTTCCACACCGCAACGAGAGGCGGTAGCAGCCAGCTAGCTTGCAAACTGGCTTTCGGGGCTCCTCTTGGCCGGAGGACGAGCGAGGGTCTCGTCTGTGGCGTCACCTCCTCGCTTGGGAATGTTTGGGTTGTAGGCATAGCTAGCTAACGCCACATTGTAGCAGTAGAAATGGGCCAAGAAATAATAACTAAATAACTCGCAATTGTGCAGGTGCTCAAGACAGCAGTTTTCTTCAAACATCCATCCATCCATTTTCCTTACCACTTATCCTCACTAGGGTCACGGGTGTGCTGGCGCCCTTCTCAGCTGACTTTAGGTCGAGGCGGGGTACACTCTGAACTGGTCGCCAGCTATTCGCAGTTATCTTCAAACATGTAAAATGTATTTCGAAACATATTTCTGAACATACGTCACAGGAACCCCAATAGTAAAAGCCTCTAGGTCTATTTACTATTCAAACCGGAAAAAATAAATAAATGTTGCACCAGCGATAAGAACTCAAGCTGTACTATGGTCCCTCTAGATTTACTGCGATCTCACAAATCCTTTGGATTGTCTAGATCGCTTGTCCTCATTCGGGTCTCAGGTGCACAGAACCCTGCCAGTCAATCGCAGGACACATATCACACGCTCACATGCAAATCTGGGGTCAATCTAGAAAATAAACTAACATGCATGTTTTGCTTGCTTGCTACACTTCTTGATAATATCATTATTTGAGTGCACAGCTATGGTACAAAGATGGTCACAAAAACAATGCTAAAAAACAACAACTTTGATTACAAGCTGTTGTCTTTTTGGGCAACAACAATCCAATAAATAGCCTGCGAAATTCAGGAGGGATTAACTCTAGGATGCGTGGCAGCTAACCCCCCCCCCAAAAAAAAACAAACTCAATTTACTGACTGTATGTAATGAAAGCTTGCCTATGAAAAGAGTTTTTTCATAGGCAACATGGCATGACACCTTCTTGTGACTTGGTCCATGTCATAAAAAAATTCAATTGTGTCTTTTAACATTAATGTGAATTTAAAAAAAAGTATATTTATTTTCAATATTTTAACAACTACACGCATCAGACAGTAAGCTACCCCCAGCAATGCTATTATCATAAACAACACTACACAGACACGTACTGTAGTTTCCCCTTCAATTTGAAGAACAATGTGTATGACGTGCAGACATGTTTATTTGCTGCACGAACTCTCCTCAGTGACATTGTGGGTGAAGCGGAAGAGAACATCCTGACTGCACGCAGAACATCTGTTCAACGTCACTTCGCTCGCAACACACGGCTGATCTTTGTAAGTCTAATTTTTTTATCAAGCACTGCCACCAGCAACAGCTCCACGTCAACTCATTCTCACCCGAAGCGCAAGGTTGCACTACATCATGTTGCTGTCAAGCCTGTCGGGATGCTGCCAGTGATTTATTCACGCCTGGGTGACCCACTGAGTAGATCATTTGAACATGTCATGGCAGGAAAAGCACAGGTATAATTGATAACAGGGCATCCTGGCAGCACCCTGTTTGTGTGTGCAACTTTCATGAAGAGCCTCCACCACTGCAGGCTGGCTCGCTCTTTTTAGCCACAGTGGGAAGCGGCTGTAGGACTTGGCTACATCTAATTAGACATGAAGTCTGTCTGAAAATATGACTTGTGATATAAGGATAGGTTAAGCTAAGGAATGTAAAGATTTTGGAATAGGTAAGTCATGGCTAAATAAAGTTCAGTGTCATATTTCAAGGGAGTCAGAAAAGTAACAAACCATATGTGGTAGGTAAGATCAGTATCTGCCTTGGGGGAACGCAGTTAACAGCCGTGGCTGTGGTGCCATAAACAAGGCACCAAAATCCCCTAAAAATCCAATGTGTGCTTGCTGTGTTTACTACTGTGATGGATACATGGGAAAATGTAAAGGAAACGTGAAATAATGACAACAAAGGTGATGATTCCATATTTTTTTAACTTGCTGAGATAACATAATTGCATTTTTTAGTTCCAGAAACTCACCATGGAATATTTGGAAGACAACTGCAATGAAGTTTAAAGTGATGGAATTGGGAGTGTTAGTGGACAGTGACATTCACCGACACATTTTTAGAAATTGGCAGCTAAAACAAATATTACTTGGTTGTATAATTTCTCACGTGACGGGTGGGGAGGAACTCAACAAACCCAACTATTTTTAAATTAGCAATTGAAATGGACATTTCACATAATATGTCCTCATTAATGCAGGTATCTGAATCATTGTTTGGACTTGCCGTGTACGACTCTCAGAACATAATCTTCTTCCAATTGATCTTATAAATGTAGTCATGTCTGTGGGAAAATAAAAAAAAATAAAAAATAAAATATAAAATCACAGTCGAAAGCTTTACATGTTCACCTCAGCCTTCCATCTGGCACCATCTGGTTTCAGTGCACTTGTTACCACAAGTGATTGGTGCGCTGTCTGGACGCACAAGGACACCGCTGTTGTTTTTGAGATATGGGACTTGATTGTCAGCGTTACCACGTGCCTGAAATTGTGTAGGATAGGTTGCGCCGATCAAACAGCGGTGGGCGGGGGTGCGCACAGCAGGTGGTTGACTTACTTGCACCTTCATCTGACAACCAGCAGAACGACTACTGTGGGCTCTTTGTGACAGGGGAGATGTAATTGTACAGCGTTGCATTGGAAATGGGAGGAGGACGGAGGGGGTTGTCACTCTCGACTGAGTGAGAAATTGTCGTTACCTATGCCGTGACAATTCAATAGAACAAGCAAAGTTTTGGCGGTTAATACAGCAAAATCTATGTAAAATCAAACACCCCGAAATTAGAATACATTTCTATACAAAAATAGAATTACTTATTAAAGAGATTAGTTCAAATTAAGAAATAACGTAGGTCACTAAAATCAAAAGGAGAAACAGGTGTTACATTTTCTTGCACCCTTCATTGGTAGAGTGGAGTATATGTGGCTTCCTAAAAAAAACATTCCAAAGCCTTTTCAAGATTTAAGTCCACAGGAACAGGTCTGTTTATAGATATTTTAATTAAGAATTAATAGATATATTTTTAAGTGGGCAACTAAGTGTTCTCTCTGCAGCCGATTGTGGCGGTCTGTTTTCACCTTAGCAATAATTGAAACGATAACTGTCAAAACTGCACCAATACAAAAAAAAAAGATTGTATTGCTCCTCAAAATGATGCTCTTACCCTATTTATTGTTAAAAAGTCCCTTTGACAATTGACACTTCAAACAGGGATAAGTAGTTATGACTTCTAACTGCTTATCCCAGTGTTACACACTCTTCTGCTCCAATTGACATGTCTGGTTAAAGTTGGGTAAGGGTCCAACTGAGTATCTTACACTTCTCCAAGAGTCTTCTGGAGAAGAAGCGATGTCGTAGCCGTTAGTCTTCGAGTGGCACAAACGCTTCGAAAGCGGCCAACCAACCAGGAATTAAGCAGGGATTTCTAATGGATTCTTTTCGCCGTGTTTGTGCCACCTGTAGTTGGGCGGCAAAGCGTGACAGCAGTGTGCTATACGAAAGCTTGAAAAAGAAATGCTGCGCAACACTCTGACATAAGCAGTATGCCAATTGGCATTCCGTCGTGCCTGCCACAGTCGCATTTATTGATTGTCACACTTTGAATTCTTTGCTCATTTGGCCAGCTGGTCAGAAACAGATACTTAGGAAACCCACAGATTATTACAGAATTATATTTGACGCTAAAGAATGGAGTTCAAAGGCTAACTCAGACATTCAATCTACAAGCATTATTGCTCTTTGTTGAAGTAATGGCTCCTCTAATTTTTGTTGATATTACGGTGTCGGGGTGCCAGTCCCTCATCTGTCAGGAAATCAGCTTTGGAACGATTCGAGTCCCACGGCGAAACAATTTAAAAATAGGAACTCGTTGTTTGAGAGATGCTGGTCTGCTCCCCAACTACTGCCCTTGAGGAAGGTTCTTACTTTCACTGAGTTACTGTATCTTACTACACTTTGTTCTCTTCAAGAAGTTTTATTTTATCCGTCCTTACTTCAGATTAATTTGGTGGACAATAAATAAATGTTAAATTGCAGTCGTTTTTACACTTGATGGTTTTGCACTGACAGCTTTTATTCTTGTTTGAATATTTACGAGAGTATGCACTCCAACAACCATCAGTTGTCATATTATTCACCCAAATCCTATCAACTTGAAAACTTGAGATCGACAAGCACACACAGGTCTGTTTCTTCCTTTAATTCCCGGCAAATACTACGATGTTGAAATGTTTTCATAAATGTCTTCTTCCATCTGTTCACGTCTAATCACAAGGAGCTTGATTTGTTCTACTCAGAGTCTCACAGGGAGCCGCCTCAGCTTGTCTGTCTGTGACCATTTTGAACAAGCAGATGCTATCTGTCATGTAATTTAATTTGGACACTTTTGCCAACACTCAAAGAAAGATGTCAAAAAAAAACAACAACATTTGGACTAATTGGACAAAGTGTTCAGACATGTTTTTTTTTTTTTTTTAAAAGATGCTTGAGATATCAGTTTAAATACGTGCAGTTACATGATCTGCAGTTTGTTATACTGCTGTGATATTTTAAACATTCTTAACGGTCATACGGTACATGAATCCCGTCAGCATAAGCGAGCCACTGTAATATCGGGAAGTAAAAAAAACAATTTAAAACGTATTCAAACATTAACATTTCACTAACACTAACATTTCAGTCTACATTTCACTCAGTGCTCTCTTTTTGCCAAACAGAACAGATGAGACTCAAATCAAAGTCTTTTGTTCACAAAATGTCGGACAATATTGGCTCTGGTTGAGAGAACTACAAATGGGAAGTAGAGAATTTAGCAAAATAAAACGGAACATAACAGAAGTAAATGTTACTTAAGGGAACCAGCACTTTTGCTCAGTTATCCAAATGACTACTGGCATCGTATCCAACTATTATGATACTCAAACATGAAACAAATATTTCAAGACCGCTGGAGTGAGAATCTGCTTACTTTACAGTCATGTAATTTTCTTATCTTAACTTAACTGGTCCTCCAGAAAGTGAGTTAATTCTTTGATGTTGGCTAAAATGAAGTCTAATGAGGTCCATCAATATCCTAGACTAATACGGTATATTGTAGATTTGCTCTGGTGTTGCCGCAGGTATGATGGATGCTAATTTTACTACGGGCTACAATCCCTATAAAAAACAGGAGCTGTCATTACATTGTTATTAGAATGTAAAATGGTTACATATAGAGCTTTAAATAAAGTCTGCAAATGTAAAGGACAATGAGTTACTCTGGACTACTGACTGATTGCAATAAATGATTACAGATGAGGCATTAATCACTTAGCCATCATAGAAGGTTTTCTATAACGCCCCATGCATATGTACAGCACAGTATATTCACACAGTAGATGCTGTCAGTCATGAGCTAAAATAAAAAGATAAATAAAAATGCAACATGAACAAGCTTACACACTGTCCATTTGTTATAGTTGTAGAATTGTGTATTTCTTCCATGCCTGCATGCTGTTATATGGACACTGTTAAATGCCTGTCTGTGTGTGTGGAATGCAACATTTACTGTCAGAAGCCAACCTCAGACGCTCTGGCATTCCGAGGAGGTAAGGGAGAGGAGAGGAGATTTTTTTTTTGTTTTTTTCCTGCCGTAATTGGTCTTATTTTGTCGCCAAATGTTGGTTTCCTTGTCTTGTGTTTGAAGGAGGCTTGTGGGAGACAGATGGTTTGAAGCACATTTTCTTTGGTGTCTGGAAGGAGACAAGGAAATCTTCCTGCTGGGAACGCTCTTGTTAAAAAAAAAACACAAAGCTTTTACAGTAAATCTAACTTTTGTAGACACAGGATGAAGAATCAAGAACACTGCTATTTGCAGATATAATTATTGTTTTTTTTTTTAATGATACCGCTCGGGGTTGTTGGGCATAACAACTTTTTTCTTGATTAATTGCATCTTAAACGGGGAGTTTGTGTTGTTTAAAGTGCCAGCAGGGTTTGAAGGTGGTCTCACTTCACTAATTCCTCGCCACACCCAAGTCTCTGACCAAAGCCGCTGCATTTCTAATGGCATGCGATTATGAAAGCGATACGTAGTCAAAGAAAACACATAGCCAGGTTGAACAAAAATAGCAGCGCTACCAATACTAAGCAAGCATTACTGATATAAACAAGTCGACCTTTGCCATGACTGCTACATTGGTAGCGTGACTTACTCATAATGGACTACTACTATAAAACTAAATGGTTCGGTTTGAAGTTTTATTTTTTTCAATGTACAATCAACAAAAAAAATGGGGGTCACGGTTGGCTACGCCATTGTAATAAACGACTCGTCCGTCTGCATTGAAAGGCCATCTGCAGGTATAAGAGAGACAGGAAACGCTAAATGTTTAAAGCTGTGTTTGATATAAGCTAATTAGTGGAAGAGGGCTAATTAAAACGCTAACTTTATGTTCATTTTGCCCTCAATTACTGATTTAATCAAAATGACAAGGCACTGTGAAAAGCCAGCAGAGGGAAACTAACACCTTGCATTCGAGAGGAGTAGATATCTAAATACCTCCGATAGAGATCTTACTGTGACTTGAAAATGTTGTTGGAAATCGGAGGTGCAAAAGATTTTCACTTTAAGCAAAGTTATAGATTAGAGCAGTGCCATTAAAACTTTCTACACCAAGCACCAGCACACACACACACACACACTAATACTTGGCTCTCCAAGTATCACCACAATGATCAACACACCAACAAAAGAGTACGCTAGTGTAAAACTGAAGGCAGAGGTTTTATTCCTAAAGGGTATATATATATATATATATATATATATATGCCACTGTAATATAATGCACAGTTTGAACATTAACACTGTGCTTAAACATACAGATAAATAGAAATTGTACCAAAAGAAATATCTGAAAACTTCAAATTTTTTGGGGGGGAAAGATTAAATGTAAATCGACTGTACCTAAAAGTGAAATACAACTGAACTGTACTCAACAAAGGTATGTACTGGATTTAAAAAAAAAAAAAATGTAAGCCACTGTAATGTTATGGGCAGTTCGAAGATTTAATTCAGTGATTCTATCATTTAGTACTAGAGGGAAGCCTTGTACTCATACCACGCTTTGAGAATCACTGCATCAAAGCCACCCGGGCTTCGAAGTGTTTAGTTTACCCATCCATCCATTTTCTATAGCGCTTGTCTTTGGTAGGGTGACGTGTGATCAGGAGTCTATCCGAGCTGACTTTGGGCCGACTGGTTGCCAGTCAGTCACAGGGAATTAATAGACAAACAACCATTCACACTGCACCCACTGTATGTTTTTGGAGGAAGGCTGGACCTGGGACTCGAACCTAAAACCGACTTTGAGGCAGACGTGATTTGCCACTTACTCACCACGATTGCCATATTTACTATCGTTCGGCATGTTAGAATCATAATTACCATGGAATCCATGCAAATATTTACACATTACACAGTATTATGCTCATAACTGAGCTATTTTCCAGCAACATGAGCATCAGTGTGCCTGCAAAATGTCCAAAATGGTGTTTTTGATGATGGCATGTCCTTGAGTGATACACTCATAAAAACTTGGCACACATCCATCCATTCATTTTCTATGGCGATTTGCATTTGAATAAACTACACAGTTCCCAGCGTCCATTGAGCTCGGTTCCCTTCGTTCGAGCGAGAGGGAGGTAAAAGGTTCTTGACACAGTGCAAGGCCTGCAAATGAATGTTTAAATGGGAGCGTGAGCACTAAAGACAGGAAGCACACTGACACCGCCAAGGTAATGGACTCGCCACATTACATCTCTACCGAACCAAAAATCGCACACAAACACACACACGTACACTTCACATGTATGCGATGAAATGAGGCACTGGCAAGCGGGCTTTCTCGAGCACTCTTCAAAAAAAAAATAATGACTGAGTGTAGACAGGGACAACCACCGCTGCAAACAGTGTGCTTTATTGATTAGAGCGAAAGGCATCCGGTGCCATGAAAAATACAATGTCCTCCCTCTCAATTTAGTAGTAATGTTGCTTGTCACCTCTCATAACAGTCTATAATTTGATAAATCAATAAGGCAACATCAAGATGAGTAGACTTGACATTTTGAAGGGAAGGAGCACCCACCATCTGATCAATTTTCAACAGAACATTAAACACAGAGTCTCTTATCTCACGAGCGTCCTGTCAGAATGGGCAAAAGTATTGGGACGTAGACAAATCTGAAATGGAGTGATAGATACATATGCCAATATTTTCTTTCCAGTTTGTTTTGTTCGCAACGATTCATTGCTGCTGAATTGGAAGAAGAAGACACTGAACCGTGATAACTAGATACAGCAGTACTCGGCAACACATAATACACCGCACTATCAATCAAATACAGGAACCAAAGAATGCATCTGGGATTTTGTCATTTTGCATTTCTTCTGTAGCAGGAACACAAATACCACTTGTTTGCAAAGAAATCCTTGTGTTGAAAAGAAACTTCAAACATTTCCCTCCTCAAGAGGCCTCAAACCTCACACTGTGCGCGCACCGCTTCCTGTTGGCATTGTTTATCCTCGGTATACTTTATACAGGAGGGGGAAAAAATACAGTATACAATACACTCACTACAACCTACTTTATCACAAACAAAGAAATGTTGTGCTCGCAATATTTTGTGTGGGAAGCACTCTCTTTGTCGCTTGCGGATATTTACATTAAAGCGGAATTATACAGAAATTTCACTTTAGGGGACATAACAGAAAAATTACTTTTTGATTGCTTGTATACATTTACTGTATTTTTGTCTGTGGCGTGCCTGCTCACCCATCAACAGTGAAATTAAACCAGCCTTTTTGAATTTTGCATTTTGAATTTCCAGTGCACTGTTAAGTAACGGTTGAGTTCATTTACATAACACCGCCTCTACACAGTTTGTCCGCCCATGACTTTGCCAGCATGTTCTCCCCGTGCCTGGGTGGGTTTTCTCCGGGCATTCCGGTTTCCCCCCACATCCCAAAAACATGCGTGGTAGGTTGATTAAAGACTCTAAATTGCCCCTAGGTGTGAATGTGAGTGCGAATGTTTGCTTGTTACTATGTGCCCTGCGATTGGCTGGCGACCGGTTAAGGATGTACCCCGCCTCCCGCCCGAAGATCGCTCGAATAGGCTCCGGCAGCCCGCGACCCTAGTGAGGAGAAGCGCTAAAGAAATTGGATGGATGGATTATTATTATTATTTTTTAAATGGTAATGACCTTTGAGATTACAGTTTTTGTGGATACTAATCTTTTTGTCTGGTCAACATGTGACTCCTTTTGTAGAAAGTCTTTTAAATGAAATAACATGGTGAAAGAATATTATTGTACTGATAACTGTCAGACCATTTTATATGCAATAATTCAAACTGTTATCTATAATTAAAAGAAAATTTGCAAAAGTGTGATAACTAAAAAGTACTTCTGGTTGAATTGAAAAAACAGCCAGCCCCATTATTTGAGAAAGATTATGAAGATGAAAAACAATGGCATCTATATATATATATATATATATATATATCCATCCATTTTCTGAGTTTGCCAGCCAATCGCAGGGCACATATAAACAAACAACCATTTGCACTCACATCCACACCTACGGGAAATTTAGAGTCGTCAATTAACCTACCATGCAAGTTTTTGGGATGTGGGAGGAAACCGGAGTGCCCGGAGAAAACGCACGCAGGCACGGGGAGAACATGCAAACTCCACACAGGCGGGGTCGGGGATTGAACCCCGGTCCTCAGAACTGTGAGGCAGACGCTCTAACCAGTCGTCCACCGTGCCGCCTATATTTATATAAGTAGAAAGTATGAAAGTATTTTCTCTTGTTTGTTGCTTTGTCAGATGGAAGTGAAGCTTACTGGCAGTGTCCTGTTATCTTTGATAGCCTTTTGGCTTCTTGGAACAACAATTGAACAGACTGACTGAAACGGAACAGTTCAAAAATAAAATAATGGTTACAGTACACTGACCAACTAACAATTCCCCCACGCGACACATTTAAAATCTCGTTGGCTTAAAGAATGGCTAATTTTGATATATTTATTTATATATGTTTTCTGTATTGCTTTGTATGGTGTATGGGCCTTAAATAAATACTTAGTACTTATGTTCCATAAACAATAACCTTTACCACTCATGAAAATACTCCGAGTGCCATTCAGTACACCGACACAATCTAATGATATCCAACAGATCTGAATTAGGTAATTTAACTCTTGTATTTTAATTATATGCATGTGTTTTGTGTAGCTTGTTCAGGTAACAGATAATTAATAATTAATCTAATATTATAAAACGGCTCAGTATGATACACTGAAACTCAAACTGCACTTAGATGGATGTTTTTTTCCCCAGAACTTTCCCTGTGGTTATGCTTAGTAAAATCAACTACATCCGAAGCAATAATTTCCGCCTGGTATGTCAGTGTGACATTGTGCCACAAAACGCAGACACGCAAGCCCTGGTTATTATTATTATTATTATTATTATTATTATTACTACTACACACAGGGAACCAGAATACACATCATTTCGCCCATGGACGCCCCAAGTACACTGGAAAAGACCGAAGTAAAAACAAAAATATTATCAGAGATAATTTAAGAGGAAGAGATGAGAAGTGGCTCAGTGTGTGTTGGTGGAGAGCGCGGTGAATTGCCACTTGCAGAAACGGGTTTGGATGCAACTCCGTGCAGCTAAAAATGACATTATTCCATTTGTTTTAATGAACAATTGTTATAGTAGAATTATAGGCCATGCTAATGTTGCTCATTCTGGCTGGACATGAGTGGTGCCACTGTCTTGGCAAGAAAATAAATAAATAAATAAATAAATAAGGGAAAAAACAAAAATGTTTGTAAAGTGTTTCAATAAGATAGAAATTCGCAAATTATACAGGGCGACTTCCTCGCATTGAGGCGCCAATGAACGGCGCCATATACTGTAAATGATTGGGTGGACACCTCCTTTCCTCAGCAAGAACACAAAGGTGGGTTGTTGAGGGGTCTTCCAGCATGGCAATGACCCATAATTACCAGGGGAACAAAGGGGTGGCTTAAAAAAGCATATTCAGGTAATAGAATGGCCTAGTCAGTCCCCGGAACTAAATCTCATAGTTCTTATAATGTATCATTCCAAAAAATAACATTAGTTTTTTTTTCTTTTTTTCGTTGACTATGTGAGAAAAGTCATGCGGTTCTCCTGCCTCATAGTGGACCGTGTAGTTCGTTTGGAGAGTCCACTTAAGTTAGCAGACATGGTATCTTGTCGTATGGGTTAAGGACTGTTGGTATAGCAACAGCAGGGCAATCAGTGGAACAGGTACTGTAGATAGCGGGGTGCCGGCACAGTCAGAGTCAGTGCGGATGGTTTGTACCGGTGACAAGCGTCTGATTCATTATAACTGATGAGTTGTCAGCATGTCGACTACCTGCCAGTTTCGCGATGAAGGTCTGAGAACGAGTCGAGGGAGGTTAACGCTGGAAGGAAACTAATACAAGGGGCTTGTTTCAGACAGGCACATTGTTGCGAGGGGCAGGGCAGACGAGCGGCAGCTAAGGGATGCCGTGTCTTTGCATTGGGACAGAATTTTGAGCTCAGCAGACAAGTTGGGATCAGAAGATACCAAATTAATTGTGTGTGTGTGTGTGTGTGTGTGGGGGGGGGGGGGGTTCTAGTACTCTATGCAGTTGAAAATGAAGTGACTGCTTATGTGTCAAAAGAAGTGCAACAAAAATACTGCTATCACAAGGTGATATCATAACTAACTTCTTATTTCTCTGCCGTTGCGTAGTTTGCTAAAATGCTAGGTTCTACCTTCTTCCCCATGTTCTGTCAACGCGTTGGTGAATGATGAATACTGAGCAAGATTATTAAAGTCAACGAAAACAAACAAAATAACTAAAACTAAAATTGAAAAAAAACTTTTCGTGAATGAAAACAAAAACGAGAATGTTTTTGAAATGACATTTTAGGATTGCAGAACTATTATAGCAAAAATGTCCTTCATTTACATCTTCGTCCATTCATTTCATACATGAGCTTTCGGCATTGATTTTAAATGTATTTACAGGTATTTCGGATCAATACATACATACAGAACAGATGTGAAAAGAAGGTTGAACAGTCCTTTGGGAATTGTAGTGCACTTACTATGTGCCGCCTAGAAATTACATCATCGGGCAGCACCGTCGTATTTACTGCTCGCCAGACCAAGCGCAAGTTTTGCCGCAAAGCTCATTTTTACGTCCAAGCTGTTTTCGTTGCTACGCGTTGCTAACAGAAACGGGTAAGACGGGTACCCGACTCGCTAGCGCCTTCACGGAACCTCCACGTCGCTTATTTGTCTTTTTGGGGAAAACTCTGAGAAACGGACAAATGCCGAGAGTCTCCAAATGCCGCCGTTTCCCTCCACGAAAGGCAGAGGTGAAAGCAGACAAGGAATTTGTCTCTCTCACACAGCAGGTGATTGAACTACTGCAACAACAGGAGATATTCACAGGACTACTTAAGAAACAGCAGGAAAACTTGAAAAGCTTTGGATGCACTTTCACTGGAATTACAGGAGGTAAAAAAATCAAGCTTACTTTCTATCTGGCTAACAGTCACAAATCTGAAAGTCCACTTGAGAAGTTTCCAATTTAGCAACAAGGGAAGGAAAACATGCAAGTACCTTTTTTTTTTTTTTTTTTTGCAAGGTGAACATAAACACCTTTTTAAAAAGGCCATACTGCAGCATGGTTTTACTGTACATTGTGATGCTAATCTAACCTTAGAAGCAGCACCTGTATTTGATTTGTGGATGTTTGTTCATCTGTTAGTAAGTTAATAATTTTTTTCTGGATGGTATTTTTTGCTAATTTTTTTATTAAACAATACGTAGTGTGATTTAAAAAAAAAAAAAAAAAAAAAACATTTATCTCACACTTGACAGATACCCCGACCGAATAAAAACAACTGAAACTAATCCTGAAATTAATAAAAACTTAACTAAAATGAAGCGTTTTTGAAACTAATAAAAACTAACAAACCTGCTCTAGAAAAAATAATTAAAACTAACTGAATCTTGAAAAGGAAAGTCAAAACGAAATAAAAATGGAAAATCCAAAACTATAACAACCTTGATACTGAGGTGTGGTGAATGTCAGATGAGTTTCATTCATAAATATGAGACCGTACAGAGAACTCGTTTACAACATCCAAGCGGTAGCCGCCAAGATTCTACACTTTAATTAATCTGATAGACCGTTTATGTGCGTTTGTATCAGTGCTGCTGTTTCGGTTAGCAATAGAGCTGAAATGGGCTCAGCCGTACTGTTTACACCGTTTATATGAGATGGGGAAAAGGAGCAGATGCTGCATTGTATTGAAGTAAAACTGGACAGTTTTATGACGACTCAGGATAATTTCATTTTTCTTGGCAAACAGTGTCATAAACAAACCAAAATATAACTCGACAGACTGATAAATTATTGATAGACCGATGAATCACACATCAGCGTGACAGAGAGGAGTCACCTTCAGCCACAATTCATTTAGAAAGGACGAGCTTGACACATGCTTGACAAGATGAGTGACGAGGCCACATTTCATAGTTAGTTGTTGTTTTGTTTATTCACTGTCATGACTATTTTTCAGAAATCCAAAATGTCACATACAGTTCTTTAAGTGTGTAATTTAGGCCATACAGATGGTACACCCGACTGAATTCTTAAAAATACGAGATTGTCTATGATGCTCGTCATGAAAATCAGAATTTATATGTGTGTGTATTCTATTCAAATGAATCAAATTAGTGAGCGAAATAACAGAAACAAAAATGGGGACTCATAATGGAAAGGGGAGAAAGTCAGCTAAGAACACAATTCAAATCAGTAGCAACATACAGAAGCTGACCCAAAACAAATTTTTACAATGTGTGACTGCAATAATACTACAGGTACTGACATGTCCCCAGGGCTATTCCTTATCTACACGCCTTCATTCCAGGTACCAGATCCAACACACATTCCTCCTTCACATCATGCATTGATCTGAAAGAAAATGTCTTTTTACAAACTGTTACTGTACATACAATACTTCTAAATAAAACTTTGCATTTATATAGGTAAAAAAATTCCTCCAAGAATCTATAAGCGCTGCTTTGTACAGGGCATACAGCAACACCGCAAAAGCAAGCAGAGCACAAACAACTACAATACAATTAAAATATGATGATCCAAAAAGAAAACAAACCAAAGTACAGGACGCACATAATCTGAAACGGAAACTCAATTAAATACAAAGAACAAACATTTAAGTTAAGCAAGAATATCAAGTTCACATTTCATCTTTTGTAGTGGTGCTGTTGCGAATAACTTATCACGGTCAGTCGCTCTTCCTTTTCCAGGGCCGTCCCAGGTCCAAAGTTCTATCCCGGTGCGTGAGTGAGTTACAGTGAAAGAAGAGTCAACATCTGGTTTCTTCATTGCCTTATTTCCTTGTACTTCCCTTCTTCATTCTGAAGGCATTCAGGTGAGTTTCACTTAAGTTCACTGAATCACCGACCAGCTTCTAAGCAATGTTCTTGATAGCGTTCTCATTCAACTTTTCCATGTAGTTCCTAAGGTCCTTCGAGTCCCCAAGCTCAATGTCCGGACAAACCCACTTGATCTCACTGTTTTGCATTAATGCTAAAGGGCTAAGGACAGGACATCCATTACTGGATTTGATGTTGGAAAAAGTGGTGAATTTCACTCTCTTTCTCTTGGTTGTAGGGGAGTTGAGAGACTCATTCCTGGGATCCCTACATGCTCCCGCCCCAGTATTTCCATGCTGGGCGCCGCCATTTAACAGCTGGCTACCTTCCTCGGGGGTCCCGTCCAGCTCGTCCAGTTGGTGGTGCTGTTGCTGCAGACATAAGCCCTCCTCTTGGCCCAGCCAAACCCAGTCGTGGGAATGAGGCATCGTCTCTGGGGCCTCGAGAGACAGGTGCTTGCTTCGGTACTTGTACGTGTAAGAGATGCAGTTAATGAGGAATACTAGGATGGCCAGGCAGAAGACTCCCAACAGGGCGTACATACCAATCTCCAGATCTGTCATGGCTCTTCGGGTCGGCAGATCGTCATCAGTGCTGCGACTACGCGGATGCTCAACCTGATCCGGATAGTCTGAGAATTCACTTAGGATTTTTTCCCCAGCGTCTGTAGACAGACGCCCCCCATTGGCCCTCACGGGAACATGGCCCCTGATGGTAGTAGCTCCGCGGTTAAATAGCCCACTTTCCATATCAGAGATGGATCCGCCATAATAAGGACTATCGGGCCGTGTACGCCGCTCTCCTGAATGTTTATAGAGTTCCTCGGGCCCTCCAAACCTCACCTGCACATTGGCCATCCCAGTGGCCAAACTGGTGCGCTTCTTTCCGTTCTGGCACATCTCGGCCATGCTCATTTCAACACGTACAAGCAAACCTTGACCTTCACCCTTTGCCTTGATGACCGGCCACCTCCAGGCCGCATTGCGCTGCACCACCACCACCACCACCCGCTCGTCCAGCGAGGTGGCTGTCAGGGTGAAATGGGCTGGGTTGAAATTCTCTAGTGGAGTCATAGAGCCATCGCTAAACTGCAGCCAGCCACTGATAAAGGACTCCTAGGAAAATAATATAGAAGAGATTTAGGTTTTGTTGGAAATCAAACCCTTTCGCTAAATGAAACGCTTGTAATAAACTATAGGCAAATATTGGAGTACAAGATAAAAATGAACACTAGCATCATATTGTGTTTTCTGATGATATTAGTAGAATATGATTGTATTGCATCATCATTATCATTGGGTGAGGAAATCCCACCATTCTACAACTGCCTCACAGTAAAGAAAGCAACATTCCCAAATATGGTTCCTTGTGTCTTAAAGTGTTACGGTGTACAAGAAGATGGTGTTTAATGTTAACTTAAAACTGTGTGCAAAAATAACAGGAACATCCATCCATCCATCCATCCATTTTCTTTGCCGCTTCTCCTCACTAGGGTCGCGGGCGTGCTGTAGCCTATCCCAGCTGTATCAGGCAGGAGGCGGGGTACACCCTGAACTGGTTGCCAGCCAATCGCAGGGCACACAGAAACAAACAACCATTCGCAATCACAGTCATGCCTACGGGCAATTTAGAGTCTCCAATTAATGCATGTTTTTGGGATGTGGGAGGAAACCGGAGTGCCCGGAGAAAACCCACGCAGGCACGGGGAGAAAAAGCAAACGCCACACAGGTGGGGCCGGGGATTGAACCCGGGTCCTCAGAACTGTGAGGCTGACGCTCTAACCAGTCGGCCACTGTGCCGCCATAACAGGAACAGTTTGGAGATAATATTATAGGACAAACAAGATGAGATAGTAACTACTTCTCTCTCCCTCACCAAGGCTTCAGTAACCCAGTATGCAAACAAACTCTGAAAATAACTCTGGAAAACAATAACATGCACATTCCTTAAAAAGAATACAAGGAAATGAGAAATAGTGAATTTCAAGTGCACCCTAATTATATGAGACACAAGGAAATTGGAGAAAATATCTCCTGAAGACGAATATTATTTTCTCTCCAAGGGAAAACTCAGTTGCCTTCTGCCATTTGAAATGATAATGATCACAATAACAGAGGCGTTCACTGGTTGTATATGCAAATTTAAAGGGAAGGATTCCCAAAGTAAAGTTAATTATGGGAATAAAAATTAAGAAAGGACACATCTTTTATTAGCACCACAACTAAACCCTGAACTTGTTAGCCAAACATAAAGCGCAGCTCAGTGCCAACACAGTACATACTGTATGTATTCTTCTCCTCTCACTACAATTACACTGAATGAACACCGGAGGCTTTACCTGTTGGGGCGCTTCAATGACCTCCTGTGTGGTTGCAGTGGCGACAATGGCACTGTTGCTCCCTGGGCTGAGGTGCAGGGACAGCGAGAGTCCAGAAACCAACTGCACCCCCAGCTCTGTCACACTCACTTTATCATCCAGCACCCTGATGGCCCTCTCAGCCAGGACCAATGATGTCAGGGGAGACAGGACCTGCAAGACACCGAGAACAACGCTTGCTTACCTCTTCGTCTGTATGAACAACAAAATCTGATGAACAGACATACTGAACATAACACAATTATTGCCCTCTACAGGCTAAAATGTATTCATTTGTATTTTTTAATTGACTGATCTATTTGTCTCTTAACTAACCTCTTTCACATTCAGTTCACTTCTCCAGAGTGGCGAGGGCGTGGTTGCCCCAGGTGTAAAATTTAGCGAAAAAAGTAGTTATAGTAGATGTAATAGTAGCTGTGGAAGTAATCTACGCTAAAACAAAAAAGAATTTCAGAGTTGCAACGGCCTCCCTGACAAGGTTAGCTGTTTTGCAACCCAGTCTTCTACCCGTTAAGATACAGTGGCTGTCATGGTGGTAGCTAGGCTACAAGGTCATTCCATGTCTATGTAAAGGGGAAGTATGAGGCATGATGCCATAAACAAACATTTCCTTATTGACACAAACAAGCAAGAACTACAGTGGCCCTTAAATGTAAAAAAGGCTCATTACTGGACTGGTTGAAAGAGAACCCGAATAAAGGTCTGAGGATTACAGGGTGCAAAGTGGGCCCATGTTTAATTTTTTTCTGTAGTAGTTTTACCATCAATTTAAGCTAGAAAAAAAAAGCATCCCATTATTTGGATAAAAAGAGCGCAAATAACATTGTTTACCTGCACAAAAGGGGAGAATGTGATGAAAACACGGGCAAAAAGCCAAAAGCTCCTTAAAATATGTAAGATTTTAAACCGATCAATAACAAGATCAGAGCTTGTTTTTGGTTTACCCCTTTATCTTAAAGCAGAGACCAGCATAGTCTCTGTGGTATTTGCGAGTCTTTCGAAAACATGAGATGGCCTGAAGCCACTCCTGAGGATCGAGGTCAAACCATCAGTTTTCTATGTGCTGGCTCAGGCCGGGGAAGCTATTTGCAATGTGCCTCTGGGCCTCCTCCATCCATCCATTTTCTGAGCCGCTTCTCCTCACTAGGGTCGCGGGCGTGCTGGAGCCCACCCCAGCTATCATCGGGCAGGAGGCGGGGCACACCCAGAACTGGTTGCCAGCCAATCGCAGGGCACATAGAAACAAACAACCATTCGCACTCACATTCCCACCTACAGGCAATTTAGAGTCTCCAATTCATGCATGTTTTTGGGATGTGGGAGGAAACCGGAGTGCCCGGAGAAAACCCACGCTGGCACGGGGAGAACATACAAACTCCACACAGGCGGGGCCGGGGATTGAACCCGGGTCCTCAGAACTGTGAGGCTGACGCTCTAACCAGTCGCCCACCGTGCCGCCTCTAAGTCACCTGTTAGCATAATATTATTTTGCATCGAAAAGTTGGAAATATTACATGACTATGACAGTCTGGATACTCAGGTGCAATGGCAGTCTTGGCATGTATGACATAATGTACGAGACCCCCTTTGGGCTTTGAGCGCCCATGTGGCCACACATATTATACATACCAGAAATTGCCACTCCTTAGGGTAACAAATGAGAAAGCACGTAAGTACCCCGACAGATAGGGGTGAAAATTTGGCATTATTCATTAAAATAATTTTTTTTAAAACTCATCCCCACATTCGCTGCCGAAGATTCATGGGCGGGTCCCTGAGACTTTTTCTTACTTCCTGTTATGATAGATATTGACAATCAATTTCACATCAGTCGGTGAAACTGGTGCAGGGGCATTTTTTTCTAATTTTCCATGAGGCACTCATGACCAAAGTTTAGAGGGTCATGTCAAGAGACCCCTAAAATACATTTACCAGGAACTTTCCTACAGGGCCTTTGCACTGATAATTAAAAAAAAAAAAAGATAAACCTTTTCAGTAGATTGGGAAACATGTATACATCCATATGCCTCCTTCATCTTTAATTTGTCAGGTTTGTGATATGATTCACTGTAACACATTTTGTACAGGCACAAGGTTTGAAGTATGATTAAAAAAAAAGTGGTATACCCAGTAACTAATAAAAAGAAAGCGAAATATGACTAAAATACACAAGAGAAATGCGAGTGCAAGAAAATGAGCACACTACCTGTATTTTGGTCATTCCAGCGCTTCGTCCAATTATGACTTGGCTTTCCCACAGACGAGCAATCTTTGGGTCATCCACCCTCAGAAAGTCCTTGACCAGTTGCGTCACGTCCACCTGCCAGTCGCTGCCCAACAGGAAGTTCTGCGGGCCTCGCTCTTCCTCGTCACCAGCCTCTTGGACCTCTTCGCTTTCGGACACAAAATGTGTAAGAACTTGCAGGGTGGTGCTCTGGTACTGAGGTGCACAGGACTTCTCCGTCCTCTCCTCGCCCGTGTTGTCATCTTCCTTGTCATACCTTCAACAAGAGCAAGTACACATAAAGTACAGTAAACTGAAGGTTGTTTTTGAATGGGTAAAAGTCCTTTCGCTTGTGTGACATTACAGTTAAAGCCTCCCTGATCTGTTGTGGTGCTCGCTGGATTTCTGAACTCTCAAAAGTCATAGGCCGCCCTGGTATTTTCAAAAATCCATTAAAAACAGCTTCAAGAGACAAACTGCTGCTGTTCTTGCATTCTCATTTTGTTTTAAAGGGCACCTAATATTTTGCACTTTCTCGGTCATTTATTCTGCTCGTGGCATATACCCTTTGGAAGATGGGGGGAAAAATGTTTACAAAGCCAAACTTGGGCTTCCTCGAGACACTTTTCTTGTCCATTCCTTTTGTTTATATGGCTTTTTTGTATTTTTTTATTACATAGACCCACCTTGGACTTTTTTCCATGATACATTTTTCACACAATCTACAGCATTGGTTTATGGTATAACTTAAGTTAAACAACTATCTTGCAGTGACTGCAAACATACAGTATGCACCTGGACACTGTTTGTATCCACATACAGGTGGGTATAGTAGCCAAAAATTGTGCTCAAGTGAGAGTACTGTTCTGAATAATATGACTAAAGTAAAACTAAAAAGTAGTCCTCCAAATAATTACTTGAGTAAGAGTAAATACTCAATGGGGAAAAAAACCCCAAAACCTAAAGTACTGTTTAACTGGTTAGTAACTTCTGATTTATTTATTGTATAAATAGCGCATGAATGTCAAATAGACAGATATAAAATAGGAATATGCAAATTCAAACATTGCTCAACAAGAAACTTCCATTTTGAAACAACTAAGATTTGAAACAAACGATCGGTGGGAATCCAGCTTTCAGGGGAGGCCTCTTCCAAGCCTCTCGGAGGTCGTGGGGCCGAACGGCGAGCGTCAAAGCACTCGGTTTCGCTCCAGTAGTAGGCCTTTATTGACTAAATTGTAACATGACGACCTATGTGATTTTGGCAGGACTTTTTAGCGCTTACTTTTGAGCTAGTGCGCTTCAATGTTTTTAAATGAACAGTATGGTTCCGTTTGAGTGGTCAAATGGGGTCGAATGTCACCAGTAGTTACGTTAGATTGGTGAAACAGTCATGGGACACAAGTCTCTCTGTCGAACCAAAATAGATTGCGCAAACAATAATATATAACTGTAAATAAAAACAGCGAGGAGAATATAGCTCAATGTAATGTAGTAAAAGTAGCGTTTCTGTTTACCAAAACTATTCAAGTAAAAGTAAAACGTATGTTGCATTAAAACTACTCAGACAAGTACATATTATCCCAAAAGTTACTTGAGTAAATGTCACGGAGTAAATATAGCTTGTTACGACCCACCTCTGATCCACAGCTACTGTATAAAGTACAGTACATTTACAGTACGTGGCCCATTGCACACTCTGCTCTGATTTTACACACCTTTACCAAATACTCTATACTTAACATGTAGACTTTATATCATATGTGGACATATCTATCCAGCTGTCTGTTTTATAGACATTATATTACTATTACTTTAACTAAAGTATTATAACAAGGAGAACTGTGTTTATCACCCTGAGGAAAGTACATCACTTTTCCTTTTACGCCTCATCCTGCATCACCGTATCGAAGTAGCTCTTTTTCTTCAGCAGGTGCATTATCTTTTCTTCGCAACCCTAAACATCACGCGCTCCCCCTCGGCACATCACTTTTGAACTCAAAAACCATTTTCAACCATCTCAACTCACCTTTTTTTCTTTGTCACTATCACCTTAATTCAGTCACTTTGGGAGCGTCTACCTCCATTCTAACGCACTCTCGCTGATGTGGGTGGTGACGGTGATAGTTTCCATTAGGTGTAATAAGCCACAGCCGGGCGAGCAGAAAAACAGGCTGACAGGTTAACATGTGGCGCTATCACTTGGCTTGGTTCGCGATAACAGGGGCTCAGCATCTCCTGCACATCATAGTAGTCTAAAATGAGGTAAGATTTATGCCTCACAACACATCAATGAGGCCATGTCATTGTTTGTGGGCACTAAGTGAACGGTCAGAGATTGCAAGGGTTAAGCGAGACATCTTTGTGATCAGCTCTACGCATTTTCAAAAACATGAGATCATCTGTTTTTGTTTTGTTCTTTGGCGCATGCACTCATGCATCCTCAACGCTATGACGTAATCCTTGATCAGCCTTGGTCAAGGGAGGGTGGGCAGTGGGCAGTGGGGGAGGGGGGGGGGGGTGAATTTGTGTTAGAGAGCCCCCCAGTGGTGTGTAGAGCAATTAGAAACAGCAATGTGGTGTGCCATGAAAGTACAGTACATAATTAACGTTTATCGTAGTGCGACTTGTAGAGAAATATAATGTTTGATCATCAAATGCACGTTGTGAAGATTGACCCACAAAGACAGATGACTATCACATGCTTGCATTTAGTGTTGGTTGACAAAATGACTTTCTGCCAACATATTTACCCAGAGTTGATGATGGTGGGTAGCTTTACTCCCACAGATGTTGCAGTTGAATGAACAAAATCCACACATCAGTGAGCTTATACAGAATCATGAGCATTTCCCAAAAATAATAAATCCAAGAGGACATCTGTACTAGATTTCACTCAAATGGATATAGAGGTTTGTGTTGTCTGGGTACTACTACAGTATTTGTTTTTGTGAACCAGTGTCATTTTCATGTGCCAATGCTTATTGGGTGTGTATGTGTTAAACTAAGTAAACATGTTAAACATAAATAAAAAAAAATAAAAAATTGGAATTGTACTTAACTAATGATTTTGATATTTAATTATTAAAAAAAGTATACAATACAATGCTTCCGATGAGCTCTACGGAGTCGCTTTACAGTTGGGGAACGCACCATCGAACAATGCCGTGATGGGCAGTCTTGGAGGTAGGCGTGGCTCTATTTCTCTCATAATTTTGCATTTTTGCATTTGAACTCTTCAAATTCACTACAATCCAATCAGTAAGTGTCCCAAAGACTAACATCAGGTCTTGCCTCATTTGTCCCGTAGCGACAGGAACCTTCCAGCCGTTGACTTGACTGAGTTCAGGGTCGGCCACGTCGATGAGCAAGGGGAGGCGGGGCATCCACACGCTCATCCCCAGCTGTGCGCTCAGGAAGCTGTAGGTGAAGTTGAGCATCACCTTGCTCTTTCCTTGCGTCTCTTTTCCATTCACATACACGTAGTCACATCTCTCGGACACCTTGAATCGAACAAAGAGGCGAGACGAAAAATGACAGAATCTGGCAAAAACAAAGAAATGAAATAAACCCCGTTTTCTTTTTAAACATAAATCACACTGAAAGATCATAGCCAGCGCTTCCATAATGAGTTTACATTTTTAATACCACCTATGAGAGTTCCAGGCACCATTGCTATGCGCACACATGAAAATGTATTGCCTGTTTGTGTGTGCACGATAATATCATTGCAAGAACTACGACTACGGTCCAACACAGCAGATGGAGCTGGGAAAAGAAACAGATGTGTCTGATCCCACGAGAAGGAAAAACATAAGCTCAAGCTAAATTGGTGAATGGCGGGATGTATTTGAACTACAATCAATTGACTGATGTTCTCAAATGTATTTCCAGTGCAAAGACATACAATACACAATGTCGCAGGTGTCTGCCTTTCTCGTCAAAAAACACAAGAATCTCCTCATCAGACGTTTTTTCCCTCTGCCAATTCTGCAGACTCAAATATTTAACAATCTGTCCAGCAATTTTATTTGTCAGTGCATTTCAAACACTGTCGTCATCATTTGGACAGCACTCACAAATGTTTGGAACAAATGGGTGTCTGTCGTCTTTGCATCCAATTTGGCAGATTTACACTGAGTCGAAGCAGCCAACAGCACCGAAGAATAAAACTGACACCTTCAGTTCCACCCACTGGTTAGGAGGTTGATTATCTGACAGAATAATTATTGTGCCTATCATAAAAGACTTCAATATTTTAACACCCAAATGAAATAGCCCAATGTGGAAAATGTGATTGTTACAAATGTAAGCGTGTCATATCTGTTGTTTAGTTGGTTTAGTTGGGTGCATATGGCTTTCTGTTTCTGTGTGGACCTGAGCCTAAGCGAGCTGGTACTGTGCAATACAAAGCTGGTTTAATTTGATAATAATATTAACGAATTTTCACCGTGTTTATTTACTGCAGATGTGGTGGTGCAGTAAGTTTCCACACTTTCATCTGAGAGTCGGTTTACGTGCCTTGGTAGGTCACAAAAGAAAAGGGGCGTGATTGACTTAACATTGGATGCACTGTATTAACATCGGCATGTAATTGGAGCTTGCGGTCTTTAAACCTTCAGGCCACTGCAGGCAATCCACAGTTGCCACGGCAATGACTTTGAAGATGTATTTCAGGGCAAAGGAATAGCTTTCTGCATGAATACAACCACAACATTGAGTCTTGCTAAGCTTTAATCTTCCATCAATTTGTTGGACTTCACTACAATTTTCTTGAGAATACTTAATTTGGTTCAATAATAGAAATAGATAATACACATGCAATACATCTTCTTCTTCTTTCGGTTTGTCCCTTTAGGGGCCGCCACAGAGAGCTTCATCCTTTTCCATGTACACATGCAATACATATATGGATACGGTTTCCCCTCGCCCAAAAATGAACGACACTCATGACCCTAGTGAGGACGAGCACACTACAAAATGGATGGATGATACTTTTGTGATCCATGTATGTTCTGGTAGTTCCAATTTAAACATGACTCAGTGTTTATGAAACAAATGGAATAAGGAAATTACAGCCCGAATTAGCTCAGGCCTTTTACCACATTCAATTGTTTCTGAAAAAAAAGCCTTTTTTCAAAAATAATTCACGATATTTGTAGTCCGAGCAGCAAATGTTTAGTTGCATGAAGTCAATGCGTGTTTGTAAGCCAGTTCATGTTTAATGGGATTATTTCCAAATACTGCACAATATTATGTTGACTATCCATCCATCCATTTTCTTTAGCTAAAGTAAAAACTTTCAATGCTGATTCTGGGACATTTCATAGTATTTGACTTCATTTTCATCATCATTTTTGAAGTATTTGACTTCATTTTTGACAGTAACAACCGCCAACCCGCCAAATGTGTGTGAATTTCAGCGGTGGCGGGTAACACCACCACTCACATTAGCCACTTTGGCGGGTTGTACTTCGGGAAAAAAAGTTCTATCAACCCCACATAACCGTTGACGAATGCATTTTGACAGTGAAACATTTCAGTAAAAATTGTGGCAAGTGAAATTACTCTGGTAAACCGCGAGCCACAGTGGCTAGTGAGCAAAATAGTTCATGTCACGCCCTGCTAATCATGTATATACAGACTGGCGATTACATATTCAGTATCTCAGCGCAATGAAAACAACGCAATTAACCCACTGACAGAACTTAAGTACATGCAAGTAAGGTTTTAAATCAAAGATACCAAGGTCAGTGCCATTATGTGTAGTGTTACACTTCAGTGGATCATTAAACCCTGCGAGAGAGCTGCTGCTTCTCTCCGATACGCTACACAGAAACTCCTTGTCTGCAAACAAACACACACACGCACACACACGCACGCACGCACACACACATACACACAAGAAGGGCACTGAAAGAGCTCAACCAAGGGCGTGGTGTGACTTTACATTCTGTAATACATCACGTTCAGATGTAGTGGTGTGGAATAATCAGCTCACACAGCACTAAAATGTTTGTACACAGGATCCATCCATCCATTTTCTGTACCACTTTATCCTCACAATGGTCGCGGGCGTGCTGGAGCCTATGCCAGCTATCTTCGGGCGGGAGGCGGGGTATACCCTGAACTGATCGCCAGCCAATCGCCGGGCACATATAAACAAACAACCATTCGCGCACACGTTCACACCTACGGGCAATTTAGAGTCTTCACTCAACCTACCATGCATGTTTTTGGGATGTGGGAGAAAACCGGAGTGCCCGGAGAAACCCCACGCAGGCACGGGGGGAACATGCAAACTCCACACAGGTGGGGCAGGTCCTCAGAACTGTGGGGCAAATGTGCTAACAAGTCGCCCACTGTGCCGCCTCATACACAGGATATATATATATATTTTTGGAATCGCCACCTCTTTAATCTAAACTGTCCACCTCTTGTTTGCTAACAACTGGACACAAGAGAAGCATCGCGATGGGACCTCGGCAGATGAGAGGATTCAGAAGTTATGCGGGATTAGCAACGCAAAAAAAGAAAAAATATTGCTAATAATACAGAGATGGGCACACACCACACTCACCTTAATAACTTGTTCATCAGTTGACCTGCATTCAACCGACTCGGTTACATCCGAAACTGCCCCGTCTGTTCCCACGGTGATGACCTTTACGGGCACAGCGACTGTACGACCGGTGAGGACGGCCGTGTTAAGGATCTCCGTGTCCTGCAAAAACAAAACAAAGAAATTCTCATTTCTATTGCTACTAACACATTGTGACACTTGGCAAGTTACTGTACCATATATAAAACTTCAAGGTACTATACTATACTGGGAATTGAACACACGTTATCTGCGCAAACACAGCAACAAGTATCATGACATTACCAGTGCGCTGGACCAAACTGATGACAACCATAACCTAATATGTCTCTGCACATCCTTTTAAGGCAAATCCCTGTGATCAAGATGCCTCAATACCTGCGCACCCTGTCCACAGTTATTTTGGCCCACTCCACCTGAGCAAACGACTCCAGCTGTCTCAGGTTCGAAGGGTGCCTTCTTCACAAGTTACAGTTCGAGAAGACAAATTTGATGAGGTCTGATCAGAATATTCTAATGTTTTTAGCCATTTTGGGATATTTTTAGCGGTGCTTTTTAAGTTATTAGCCTATTGGAGGACCCTTGCGGCGAAGACCAAACGTTTTGACACTGGGCAGTATGCCGTGCCGTTTGTAAAGCTGCTCACGCCCAAAATAACAGCAACATTTTGTCACATTTAGCTTCAAAATGTGTTTAAAAAGCTGGTGTGAATTTTCAAGAGTCACTTTCTGCACATCATATATAGATATATAGATTGTAACGTTTATATATAGATATATATAGATTTGTGTTTTTTTATATATATATATTATAAAATGTATATTTAGATATACAGTTAACATGTAAATATATATTAAATATATATTTAGCATTTTGAGATATAGGTGTAACATTTAATATTTGGATTTAATTATAAAGTTGACAAATATTGTTCTAAATGTGCAGAAAAGTGATTGTTAAAAATTCAGTTTTTTTAAACACTGTTTGCAGCTAAATGTAACAAAATGTTGTTGCTATTTTCAGTGTGAGCTGCTTGACAAACGGCACTCCACAGGGCAGCACATTCGTGTCCAGAATGCCTCGATTGCCTTGAGATTTCCTTGCATCCAAGACACTAAGTACAGTTAGACATGGTCTTTAAAGTGGATAAAGAGTTTATGATGGTGACAGTTCAGACTCGGAAAAAAATTCAAAATATAATGAAAAAGGGAAAATAGGTTTAGAGACAAATTGGAGGTTGGTCAGCATCACAGAAGAGATTGTGCTCAACTTGGAGGTTGGAGGTTCCAGCCATAGTCTAGAATGGAGTACGGTCACCATATATTGTCACTTTATCAACTGCATTGCATACTTATGGTGCTGTATAGGCCTAATCAGCCCCAGGAGATGAGAATAGCCTTTCCCCAGCAATCAGCAGGAGCTCAATTCAAATAAAAAAAAAAAAAAAAACACACAATAATACTTTCTGTCAAACTGAACTCATTCCAGAAATATCACTTATACATTAACAATCTCAAAGCATTAAAGAGGTGGAATGAGGTAATGAGCTCAATCAGGACAACGGCGTCAGTCTTTGAGCCCACAGCGTGATGGTACTAGAGGATTGGCGTTTATGGCGCCTCCTGCTCATCGCATCTTAATTTCAATAAATGTCCTCTCAAGCTTTGCGGGGAAAAAGACAAATTCTGACAGCTCCTTATTGTGTGCAAATGGTTTTGTCTGGTCCTCTAAAAAGAGGGATTTCATTTAAAGCTTAACTTCTCTTCTGACAGTTTGACTCCTATTCATAAGGTGTAGCTTACAAGGAAGTAATATTTGTACATTATTATTTCTTTAAGACAGCCATCTTTTGCAATGTTGTGATTGTTGTGACTCCACCGCTCACCCAAAAACATCTGGGATTGGATCCGGCTCGCTGTGACGCTAATAAGGATAAAGCACTATAGAAAGTGGATTGATGGATCATTTAAATGTATTATTTCACACAAGATGTCATATTTTCATACGCATGCTTTCTACAACGATTAGTAGTTGTTTTTTGGCACATACCATGAAATGGTCAATCAAACAATCAAACACCAGTGATGGATCTTTGATGATCGTGTGATGCTTAAAGGTTAAAAATACTATTGCTAAGGTGTGACATCTGATATGATATTTATTATGAATGAGGATTTTTAAATGAGAGTCTTTTATTTGTTTTGAACCTGGGAATATTCGACTGTTTAAGGTCGACATGTATGACGATTAATAATCTTAACATGCTACTTAAAACACTGTCTGTGCAGTTAATAAAAAGTTATGGGATGGCAGCAGTTTTGCCTCTGGAACAAATTAGTTCCAAGATAAACTAAAGTTGAACTTTCTTGAACTTGAAATTTCATTTGTAGATCAAAATTGAATTATAGGATACCTTCTTCTTTCAACTTCCATAAAAAAAAAATTAAAACGTTTCTCTCAAACTAAATTACAGTCTCACAATCCGATACCTTCATATCAGCTCTCCTCTATTTTCTGCAGTGAACAATGCATTAACCCATTTTCTCATAATTGCACTGTACGACGTGGTGTACACATTTGTGTGTGTGACTATTAAGTACCAAAGAGAAAAGGCACCGCATATGCTGTGTTTTATCTCTTTGCGATGGCTGCTTTCACTCAATAAACCATTACCGGTGGAAGAACAAAATAAAAAAGGGGTCCAGTAATGAGTATGCAATACAGGAGTTAGAGCCAGACATTTTTTTTTTTTTTTTTTTGGATTGAAGTCTTATATAGTTAATATAAAAGCCAGCACATCATCTTGAAATTAAATGAAGTTCCGTGAGTGAACAGAGTGGAGTGCCAAAAAAAGCAAGAGCCCTTTTCCAGTCTTCCCGTTCCTGTCTCACTGGGCACTGCCTGGCCTCCCCCCCGGCCCCCGTGGTTATTAGGAGCAGAACTGCATGTCTTATTTGCAGTCTGATTGTATACTCGACTGATGATAAACAACCGTGTTGCCAATTTGCTGTATTATTAACCAACAAACACACGGATACTCACACACACAGAATCCATAATGTCACCCAAATATGAACCACAGGAACGCTGTCTTCCTCCTTAGCCGCCATATTATCTTAACAACCTTAACAGCACTCGTAGAAGAACAACAACAAGAGCCTGCAACTGATAAAATGCTATAATGTCGCTACTGTAACTGGGGGACAATGTTGGAGTGTGTCGGGGTCAAATTTGACATAGGAAATAAAGGACGTGTGACTGACAACCCACAGTGGTTCTACTGGGAGAAAAGTCACTTTGAGAAGGCTGCTATAGGAAATAAATGGCACAAAGCTCTTAATATTTAAAGCACTCGTGTCATGGCCCGGTGGTTCCAGTTGTTTTTCTTTGTGTTGCAGTGTCTGGGTGGGCGTGGACATCGGTGACGCACCTGTCATGCATTGTAATCATCAGCCTTTTTAGGGGGCACCGTGGCAGTGTGTGGGCGTGGGAATATTCACTCGTTTTTGCCCCGTGGTTGCCGCCGTTCTGCCCGCTGCCCAAATTTAGGCTCAATAGGATTATACCACACGGACCGTTTGTCGTGTCTCCCTGCGTTATCTGTTTTTGATTCTCTCTGGTTGTGAGTTCCTTTAGTTTCGTCTGTCTCGCCATCACATGCTCTGCCATTTAAGTAAAATTGTTCGGACCTCTGACCTTCAGTCTATTTTTTGGGATCTGCCCTTACGGCATTGCCGATCGTGACAACTCGTGTCCAGTTAAATTAAAAAACAATTTATCGGACATACAAGCCACCAGTTAGGAACAGTATACAATGTATAACGATATAGTGTATATTGTAGTGCAATATACAAACATTTACTGCACGATATAAATCTCTTATCATTTATATCGTTATCGTTTTGATGTGCGGGATATCGTGTTAGGTCTGTTGCTCTTAGAGGGTAATGCAACAACAGTCACCTTTCTATCACGTCATCCTTATGCCTCACTTTCCAGGCATGACTAATCGATTCGTGCTCAATCCAACTGTTTATTTAATAAGTACATTTATCATTTGGATTGATTTGTAACATACTGGAGTATGCTGAAGAAAGTCATTTGAGGAAAAGCGGCAGTTTTATGTGTGTTGTGTGATTGTTTGAAGAAAAGGAAAACAAAAAAAAAAGTTTGCCCATCCCAGCTGACTTTGGGCAAGAGACCCTGGCCTGGTTGCCAGCCAATCACACGGCACATATAGACAAACAATCAGTTACACTCACATTCACGCCTATGAACAACGTAGTCTTCATTTAACCCAACATCCAATGTTGTTAGCATGTGGGAGGAAGCAGAAGTACCCAGAGAAAAGCCACGCAAGCACAGGGAGAGCATGCAAACGCCACGCGGGAGGCCCTGAGCCGAGATTCGAACCTGAGAGCTCTTGACTGTGAGGCAGACGTGCTAACCACAGTAATGTAGTATCATAAGTTACTCCGATCATTACTTATGTGTTGTGATAGCGTCAGCTTTCTGTTTTGAATTACAGGTGCAAGTAAATAAATAAATTGAAAGGAATAAATAAAAAGGAATAACCATTATTTTAGAAAAGGTAGATTCCTAACAAGACAAGAGTATGGACTTTACATTGTGCTGGTGCTCTTGTTTTTTTTCCCTTTTTCTTTTAATGAAACGGCTTAGAAAAGAGGGAAGTTAAGATTGAAATACAAACTTTTGTCTACGTCATGTAGGAGGCAGCATTATGAAACCAGTGATTCAAAGTATATTAAGTCATCACACCCACAGAGCAGAATTTGACTTTGCTCTTTGTGCTGCTGTGAATGCATGAACCAAAACAGCATGTGTGCTTTGAGAAGGCCGTACAAAACCACTTTGTGCAAAACATGAACCCCGTGCAGAACCATAGCGCAAACTGACAGCTAGGATTGCAGTATTTATTGCCTTCTATACTGCAGTGACTCTCACCTATACAATTCACATCAATTATCAATAAAAAGTCCATTTCCTACGGCACCTGCGCAGTCCACACAACCAGCACTGTCAGCATCAAACAGAATGACAACCCTCAGCCGCTTTTCGCAGATAAATGAAAGGGAGGGCGGGAGTATGAATCAAACCTATGAGATTATATTTGATCCTTTGTCAGAGACGGTGATGCCACAGCAGGGCAGATAGGTGTTTGCAAAATGTAATCTCAGCACAGCGGTGCAACGGTAACCACTGCTGACTCTGACAATTTTGGCTAGGGCCTTCTTGTGTCGTGTTTGTGTGTTTTTCCTGCACTGTGTGGCTTGGTCATCTTCCCACCACAAAAGAGGACTGTCTCGGATGTGATGAGGAAATAGCTATGACGTCACATTAAACAAGGGCAGGCAGGAGCGGACATGGTGAGCTAAGGCTTGCATGAGTGTTCATTTGTGTTACTTCTAGACTTCACCCTTTAAAACTTAATGCTACAAGTGTACCTGTGAAAACTTAATAAGTTGCTTGACCAACAACGTGCCAGCAGCGGTTTATGTTTCCCATATTGTAAACCATGTCGACTCCCTCCAGTGGTGTGAGAAAGAATCACTGAATTAAATATCCTAACTGTACATAATGTTACAGTGGCTTCTTCTTCTCCTCCTCCTCCTCTTTTTAGACGAATAAGGATGGATGGTGTATGTTGCATTCCGTGGAATTGGAATGTTTAATTAATTACCAGGTTTCAGAGAGCTTTAAATACAAGAAGCTAAGTAATTAACTCATGCACAATCTTTTGGAGCATGCTTTTGCAATTAAACCTCTTTGCATATATCATGTTCATGTGGGATACATGTACCGTACATGTTCCATTTTACACATGTTCAAAAGGTGTGTTTGTTCTGAGAATGAAATCAGCTAAAAAAGCAAACTGTGCTTCCAAAGCAGTTAAAAGCAGCTCAGGAGCCCTCTGCCATGACCAGAAGTAAGAAACACCACTAATTATTACTAAAATTAAATCTGAGGCTAAAGTGATTTATTCAATGCTCATTAATTAGCTATTGATTCATGACACAACCTGGTGGCCTAGTTATTGTATTCTGAGAGCTTTGGATGCATTTAGGAAGATTAAATATTGAGACCATTTGAACTGCACTGAAAGAAAGGACGAGGTCATATTTTCTTTGTTGTGTGGTTCATTTGTTTGTGTGTAACTTACTGCCTACAGTTTTTGATACAACATTATCAGCCTCATTTCTGCCCACCAATACAGACCAGGTCAGTTTCATACGGGACATATTTCATTATGCTTCCATTGTAAAGCGTTCCAAAATTACTCAGCCCCTTTTTTTCAGTACCAGTTCAGTCACAGTGGTACTTTTTCGGCACACTTGTGGAGGGTGGAGCTAGACACATTGCTCTCCATTGAGTGGTTAACAAAGAATTGTCTACCTTCTTTAAGTGAATGAAATGAACACAAGCTGGATCAGCGTTTACCCATTCAAACCTAACCATGGCCAACTGAAAGGAATCATATCGATTATTGAAAACTAAGCAGAATCACCAAAGAATGACCTTACCATTACTTTGAAATAATGGAGGAAAATAAAAAAAAAACTTGACTTTTTGGGGCATTTTGAAAGCAAGGTTCTATTGAATTTTGGCAAGAGACCACACATGGATTTTTAAACATTGTTTACAAAAAATGCAAATTTTGCAATGGGTGAACTGTATTATTTAACATTTTTTGATCTGAACTGATCAGATTTTCATTTGTAATTATGAAAAGAAAATCATTTCAAGGTTTGGAAGATGTACTGTACGTGCTTTCGGAGTCCTCTTGTTTTGTTTTATGATAATTGCTTAACATAAAGGAGGGAACTGCAGAGGTGAGCAAAGCTAAATAAGTTGCTCCTCATAAAACCTGTCCACATTCAGAGTGCGCCACTGTGCAATACGCCCCTGATTTCATAAATCACTTTGAACCTACGCTGACAACAGCGCTAAGCAAAGCCAGCCAGCAACCATAAGCAAATAAACACAAGTACAAATTGTAGAATCGACAGGATTAACTCCAAATTAAAGTCCGACTGACATTGACTGAAGCTGCATCGGTGGCCTTGGCAGAAAAAAATAGATCGCAGGGGTGGTTCGGTGTGTAAGTCTCTCCCTGAAACACCGCCCGTTCCCACATAAAGATTTGTGCTGTCAAGATGTGAAAGATGCCACATAGGGGTATATTGCAGCAAATGAGGGTAGTTGTTATAATTGCTCAGAGGCAGTTTGGCCAAAATATCAGAGACATTTTTGGGGCGCCTATTAACAATGCTGTCCCGGGAAAAGGAATAGAGGGATTCTCGCAAAACTCAGTTTGGATTGGATGTACTCCCAAATTCTCTGAAACACTTTTGGAGACGGCTAGTGGTAGAGAAAGGAGGATTCAATTCACGGGCAACTGTTCTGGTGGACATTCCTGCAGTACGCATGCGAATGGCACGCTCCCCCAAAACTTTGCGGCATTGTGCTGTACGATAAAACTGCACATTTTAGAGTGGCCTGTAAAGGTGGCCAGCCCAGGGCACACCTGTGCAATAATGATGTTGTCTAATCAGCATTTTCACATCTCTCGTCTGTATTTTGGGTCATGAACTTGCTGCATGATGTAACATTTAAATTGTATTTAAATTGGCAGGAACAAATGATTCTGTAGACTTCTGAATTGATTTTTCTGCTGCGAATGAAGATGAGCCGGTACCAGAAGAAGCAATGCAAATCCAAGCCATGACAAAACCTTCAGAGTTTTACAGATGGCCCTGTGTTTTTTGGGATCATGAGCACTTCCATTTCCAGCTTTAGCCTTTCCATCAATTTAGTAAAGGTTAATCTTTGTCTCTTCGGTCCATAAAATGTTTCTCCCAGAACTTTTGAGGCTCATCTCTGTACTTTTCTGCAAAGTCACGCCTGGACTTTTTATTTTTCTTGCGCCAAGGGGGAAGGGCAGCGGCGCAGGCACCAGGACACTACCCACACCACCAAAGGACACAGTGTAGCACCACCACCCAGTGCCCGCATGCCCCACCACCGCCACCCCACACCGCCCTATGGGTGGCGTAGCTCTTGCTTTGGCTGTCATTATTAAATTGTCGGTTGTGCATTAAATGCTTTTTTTTTGTAATAGTAGTCATCCCAGAACTTTCTTGGCTTCTCATTTAATTTCAAATTGCAGGAACATATAGATAGGGGTCAGCGTGTCACCTGAAGGTTTGTGTGGCTTTGAAAGAACACTTCAATGGTTATTTTGTCTGCATTAGCAGTAAAACGCTTAATGTACCTTACATATTACATTAGACACATAAAAGCCTATAGGCTGATGCAACAATCTCAAGAAGCTATGCTAATATTGTGGCAGACGTGTCTTAACTCCCATAACCCGCCAGACTTCAACGTGAACTGTGAGAGAAAGATGAAGCTCACAACTGTCCTCGTTTGCTCTTTTTGTCTTCATCTCTCCCTCTCAAGATGTTGCTGTTCAGGATTATCAAGAGCGCAGACGAGAAACAAGCTTAGTGTGCATGAAGCTGCCTCCGCCCCAAGAAAAGTGAGAATTAAGGTTTCCAAAATAACAGTCAAAAGATAGCGAGGTAAAATAAAGCCCTGTGTAAGCACAACGGGATTTAATTAAGCTATAAATTGTACTGCAACCACACAGAGGTCGCTGAATGCTGACTCGAGGGCACTTAACATGCAAGCGGATAATCCTCAGCCGTTTACTGACGTGTCTTTTTCAAAAGCAAGTTGTCTCTATATGATGGAAAGCTGCCACAATATCAACTGAAATTCAGACATGTGGAGTGTTGGCCTTTGGGTTTATCTGGTTCTCGAGCTTGCAGAGGACACAGTCGCCTGTTAATTATGCTGTCATCACTGCTTCGGTCGATCACGATTATAGCATCAATCTTGTGCAGGCAGCATTTGGTCAAACCCTAATTATTCTAGATCAAGGCTCTCAATCAAGCCCTTGAGACAAAAAGCAAATGTTGGGATTCTTGCTAATGGCTCTGATTATATTATGGAACAGACAGTTCAATTGGAACAGACACATCAATTGAATTTGAAATAGAGCGGGTTTCGAAGCTACGAGTGAAAACTGATAACATTTTGGATGTACAGTAAAGAGCTACGGGGGCCACACTGTATGTCTCCTAATGAGAGAGCACAGCGAGCGCGAGATCAAAAATTCATGGCGGATATGATAAAAGTCGCTCACTCTCCTTTGGCGTGTTCTCTGCATGTTCCATCTTTAAAGTTTCTTCATGAAACGCCTTCGCCTTCTTACCCACTGTCCACCCGCTGCGTCACCCTCGCTACTGTTCTGTTCAGATCCTCTGTGGAATGAGGCAGGTAATAGTAATGTAAACTAGGGCGGGAAACTATAGGAAACATGTCTGTCTTATACTGAAAATAATCATAGCAAGACCTCAAACAAAGTGGACCATAATGCCGTTTTTCCACATTACACGTGTTGCCTCGGTTTCAGGCGAGCGATTTTCCACTTGAAAATAGAACCACGGGCAACTGCAAAAACAAGAACAGTGGTCCCCTGTATTTACTTCTCTGCATGTGGCTGTTGGTAAGGAGAGGACAGAAAGAAAATGGACGGCGCTAGCATAGTGCAGTATAAAGCATCTAGAGGTGGAGCGAGCCAAGTAAGTACAGTACTACATTCACAACGGAGTTTCGTTATAAATCCAAATATTTTATGAAAAACACTTTTATGAAAGATATGCCATAAATATAAAACATTTGAAGGAAAAAAACAGTTCCTTCTTGTGACGGTGTTTTCTTACGCCACGGTGTAAACTGGATCAGAACTTAGAAACCCCATATATCGGGGCCGTCGTAGACACTTTGAGAATCACTGCTCTAGCTAATGCTAGAAATGACCAGGATTAGGATAGTGCAATAAATTGTTTTTCCTTAAAATTGTCTGGGATTGATTATACACACCTAATGCAAATGTCAGTCTGAGAAAAAAACAAATAATTTTAACACTAATGCTGGTAATCCCAAGACTCCTCCTGCACCCGCGTCTCGCTACACACAAAGTGAAATTTAAGTGCAATCAGGGTTCTCTTGGTTAGATTAGGATGCAACCATAAAAATACCTGAATACAAACAAGTTCAGAGAATTTGAAGGTTCAGCTGCCCGCTGCTTACCATTGCTAGTGGCACGATGCCGCCCAAGTCCTGCGGTGCCAGGCGGATGATCGTCTGCACCTCACTTGTCTGGGTGCGGGTGAGCGGATACTCCACCTGCCAAGTCACCTCTCTGCCAGCCTCAGGCACCATCAGCCCGTTCATCTCCAGATCCACCTGCAACACTCGCTGGTAGCCCGCCGCCTCTTCTCTGAATATTGGTGAGATGAAAAAGGTGTGAGTCAGTAGTGGATTTAGATTCAAACAAAAGAGGACGGTGGTTGAACAATGAGTGAAAGTGACAATGGAAGATAGCAAGTAAATTTAAAGGCAAAAGTGAAAAAGGATAATGAGGTAGAAGAGTCAAAATGGGAAGAGGAAATGGATGGATGAGGTGAACGGAGGGGCAAAAATATGATCATGGATTAAGTCGAACGGGACAAGGAAAGATAAGCAAACGATGTTCGCGGAATGAATGAAACAAGGGAATTTGAGGGGAAAGCAAGGTGAGATATCCGGAAAAGGGAAGGACAAAAATAATGAATTTGAATGTGAATTCTGAAAGAAAGTAGATGAGACCTTGGGACAAATGGCTCAGATTGCCCTCCAAAGTAAACAACAGAGCAAGTTGTTACAACAAAAGTCTTCTAATAACGGAAAATAGCATTCCAGTGGCAAAACCCTCCAGTATAATTGATAGGATTAAAGCAGGTATACTGTGACGTATTTATACAGCTATAATTTCTAATTACGTGAGGTTGAATGACTTGATATCATCCACAGTAATTGAATTAGGGGTTGAAGGACCAAAGTTGTTTCGTCGTAGACTATAATGTGATACAAGTTCAGTCGAAGTCGATTAATCGATGTTATTGAAATTCTTTCAGCTTAGCGTCCCCCAAGCTTTTTTTGCTCCACAGACCAGTTTCGCGTTAAGACATATTTTGACAGTCAGGCATAGAAAGAGATGAAAACAAATCATGAAAAATACAATTCAATATTACCCTAACTGTAGTTGTCGGAATTAGTGGGAGTCCCGTGCAAGTTTCTCGTCAACAAACCAGCCGCTTTAGCATCCATACGGCTGTATACACTGACATCACTGTTGTAAAGCAACAATTGTCGCTTGCCATAAAGTGACACAAGTGTCACAATGCTGATGTGTGTAGCAGCAAACAACTTCTATGATGACTAAATTCTTGCTAAACAACAACAAAAATAGGCAATACATGGGAATGTCCTTGCCCTAATTATTGAGTCAGTATATTTTACTTAATGCGTATTTCTGTCCCAAGATACAGTATTTGTTCTCTGCTTGTCACACAATGAAACAAGGCTGGCGAGAGCCCAAGTGAAGCAGCAGCAGGAGGGGGATAGAATGGAGAGAGCCAGGGCTTTCCTTGAACATTTTTTGTCCCAGCCAGCATTAAAATCACTACAAATTCCAGAAAATATGTTTATGCACACAGATGCAAGCCACACTTCAAAGTGCACACTTAATGGTTCCACTCTGCTGTAGGAGTACAGGCTGAAAATATAGATTTTTAAAAAGTGTTGTAAGAGAGGATTTGGGCAGAAATCTTGCCAATGGTTTACGGAAGGTGTAATCCTCTAAAAATACTGTAGCTATAAGCTGTCTAAAGAACAACATGATATTTGCTCAGGCCTACAACAGTGTGGAACGCAAACAAAACAGGAGTTCATGGCATTCAGAGAGATTGTCCCATTAAAAATATTTCAATAGTAACTATTCACTGATTAACTGATCGTTAAAGGGCCTATCTCACTGGCCTGGAGACCAGGTGGTGACCTGATGGCGACTCGAATCTCTGTCAGTTGCAGAGACATCTCTGCGATGTTTCCCGAAGACTAGCCGTGTTATCGGGGAGTCATAGGGAATTCTCACCATTCACTCACTATAGAGAAAAAGCTTAACATCGCTTCATGTCCGAAAACTAAGATCAATCGTTATCAAAATTCATGTTGACATCTCTATTAACTCCAGTTCAATCTCTGCAAATATCAGAATGATCGCGCCCCAATATTTTGGATTTTATGGACGTTAAGCGTTGTCCACTCTTTACGCTCACGATAGAAAAAACGCTTAATGTCGGTTCCTGTCAGAAAACTGCTATCAATCGTCATCAAAATGTATGTGGCTAACTGGCCATCTGTACTTTTGCCCACTTGAACCTCTGAAAACAATTGTTTGTCTAATGGACTTTAAGCATTGTCTTTTTTTCCATCAATCAATCAACTCCACCCAAAACAAAATCAGAATTCTAAATAATCAATTAATAGACTGATTATCATTTTACTAGATTTGTTTGTTGTTGTTTGAGTGTCTGACGTCAATTCTCAGACAGAACTGTTCCACATCTGACTTAAAACAGCAAAAGACGGAATGATGAATGAAATTTGTGAAAATCTGTTGTGTAGTTTTTGAGTGATTCTGCTAACAAACACACAATCAAAACTCTTGCCTTTGTGCTTCACAGAGGTAATTTTATTGTTTTATTAACCAAATACCTCTTTGACAGTGCCAGTCAAAACAGAGCATCTCTGCAAAATAATTTCAGCAAGTCCAAATTATCATTATTATTATTATTTTTTAACTATTCTCTCTGTCAGAAAGTAGGACTGCAGCGAGAGCTGCGTTGCGATAGCTGACAACATGCTGGGCTCATGGGTAATGGCTGCACTGATTATGTGGTTTACGTTCAAGATGTGCAATTAGAGCCCAATCAATTATGTGGACCAGCCAGTCCCGCCTGGCATTGGTGATCAAAAGGGCTGAGCTTGTCATTCACCTCCTGACTCAATCAGTCTTTTAGCTGTTTATCAGTGGGTGCTTTTATTCATAAGCAGACAAACTATGTAGAGCCTTTTGAGTTGCCCAGGTAATCATCTAAGTCATAATAAAACTCATATCACACAAACTGATATGTTTCCATGAGTTTAAATAAACATCACAGTGCTTTGGCTTTATTAACAGTTTGAGCATCCTGAGGCGACATTAATCTCAACCAAATGTTTGCTATAGCTGCAGATCAGACCTGCCCAACGGTCAGGATGAAATTCCTTCTACTCCTGTTTACAAAATGGTTGTTTCATATATTCTTTGACATGATGCCGCAGCATGTCAGTCAGGTTGAGGTCACGACTCCGACTGGGCCACTCCAGAGGGTGTATTTTTTTTTCTCCTGTTGATGCCATTCTGTTATTGATTTTTGACTTCTCTCTGTTGGGGCATTGTCCTGTTCCATCATCCATCTTATGTTAAGCTTCAATTGGCTGACAGATGGTCTTAAGACTTCAAGCAAAATGTCGTGATAAATGTCAAGAGAATTAATGTTGCCCATCGATGATAGGAATGTGTCCAGGTCCTGAGTTAGCAAAGCAGTACCAAACTGTAATTGCACTCATGGCATGCGATTTTGATGGTGGTGTGCTGTGCCTTTTTTCCCCTCACCACATAGCATTGTGTGAGCCTTCCAAACAACTCAACTTTGGTTTTATCTGTCTATATAATAGTTTGCCTATATCACTGTGATCAAGCAATATTTTGCAAACTTCAAACATGTCTGAATGTTTTTTTGGACAGCAGCAGCTTCCTTCGTGGTATCCTCAAATGACATGCATTGTTATTTCCTGTTTTAGTCATCATAGATTTGTCAAGAGAGATGTTAGCATATTCTAGAGATTTCTTTAAGTCTTCAGCTGACACAAGGATTTGTCTTCACCTCATTGAGCCAAGCTGTGCTCTGGCAGTCATTTTTATGAGAAGGCCGCTCTGAGGGATAGAAGCAGCAGTGCGGAACCTTCTCCGTTTATAGACATGAACATCTATGCTTTTAGACACTTTTATGACCCTTTCTAGCTTTATGCAAGTTAACGACTCTTAATTGTAGGTATTCTAAGAGCTCTTTTGTGCAAGGCATGGTTCATATTGGGCAATGCTTCTTGAAAACTCAAATCTGGTGGTTTTTTTTTTTAATATATAGGGTAGGGCAGCTTTAACAAACCTCCAATCTCATCACTTTGATTGGACTCAAGGTTAGCTGACACTTGACTGATTAGCTCTTGGAGACATGATTAGCCACTCTGAACAATGATGTTTAAATATTGTGTTCAGTAAAAACATGATTTGATCATTTTCTGTGTGGTATTCGTATAAGCAGACTGTGTTTCTCTATTCTTGTGACTTAGATGAAGAGCTGATCACATTTCATGACTAATCCAGGTATTTCAAAGAACATTTTCCTTGCAACTTTATTTTCTCCCCTCCTTTATCATCTTCCAGCCACCTGCAGTGTAATGCTGCTACCGATACATGTATGTACTCCCAATCTCTGGCCTAAATAAAGAATATGTGCAGCTCACAGGTTAGAGACGGTCAGCCCGCTTCCTCTGTGTCCCATTGGGAGAAAAAAATAACATGGCCTTTCCATGCACACTTACCATGGAATTCAATACAGTCACAGCAATGGGCACTCCTAATGCTCGAGGACAAGGGAGAAAGCAGAAAATGCACAGCACTAAACTGCCTGTGCAATGAAGAAGCTATAGAAGCAGTCGCAGCTATGTGTGGGAATCATTCTGGCTTTCATGAAGTGGAAAATCCTGTTTTTCTTTTCTGGCTGATAGCTGAGTGTCATCGCACAAACAAACAAGGTAAAATAAGTGTTTCAAAAGGAAAAAGACATTCAATTACTGTACGATTCATTTCAAACTGTCATAGCAAAATAAATAAAGAGCTGCACCCTAAGATGTAGAAGAGGAGGATGAAAGTGAGGCAGACAAACAAGTGGCCTGTTATGCTTTTCTCACACTTAACACCTTAGTGGATATCTGTTGGCTTTGTGAGACAGCGAGTAAAACGAAAAGTCTGCTGCTTCTTTCGGAGACCCGAGGGTTTTTGTTTTTCAATGCAGCAGTCATTTTGTGAGACTGGCAAAAGTGATACATCAAAAGGCATGAATATACAGTGGTCCACGGGAGAGAATCAACGTGCGAATCAGGTGGGAGGCACAGACCCGTTTGTGTGGACTGACACTCTGGTAACTTCAAGTGGATACTTTTCAACTTATTTTGTTTGCCACTGGGACTTTGCATGTACGGTATGTATTTCAGTTCAGCCAACACGGTGTAGTTACTCATTTTTATGCAGATATTTTGCTTGGGTTTAGTGCTGTAGATGGATTCTTGGGGAGCATAAGACATGGGACAAAATATGAATATCAAGATGTCGAGTATTGTTATTTTATAATAACAAATTAATCGATTGACTGATTGATTAAGTAATTGAAATGAATTAAATCGATTCAGTTCACTTGGGTGCGGCCAACAAAGGCGCTGCTGATTCAGTCGCAAGTAGTTTGTGGTCTTAACATGAACAACAGGTTATGAGAAGATCTTTTGCTATGGCACAACAATTACGCTGCTCGTTCATTTTTACTGTAGTTAATCAAGGAAATGTAGTCAAACGCCCATCCCAGTCTCTGACAGTACAGTAGAAATGTACACTGCCAGCATCAATTATAGATAACGGCAATTTCCAATGAAAACCAAGCATTTGAAATTAAATCTTCATACTCCGTTCCTCTGTGAGCGCATTCTGAAGTCTGCTTGGAAAATCAAATCAACCAGTCGCTGGAGCTACAGTAGCGCCCCCGTGTTGTTGTGACTTCACCTTTGACATCAAGGCATTAAAACCTTTCGGCATTCAAGTGCCATTTTTATTTTTTTTTTGCCTCGAAGATTGTGTTGTATATATTGTGACATAAATTACTTATCGTACTGTGTTTATTTACCAACTCCAAATGTTGATATTAGCGCTTTCTAATGAAAACAAAGCATGTTAAATCTGATTCATTTCTAATGATTTTATTTCCCTATGCATGCATTCTGAAGCGCGTTTCAGTCATTTTTAATTGCCGGTGCTAAATCTCTCTGTAATTCTGTTATTCGTGCTGTTTTTATAAAATAAACAAAACCGTGGCTCGAGGAGATGTGGAGCTGCCATTTTGCGATAACAAGCAGCAGGAGTTGTCTTTTAATTGCTTTTTACATCTTTTATTGTATTTCACTTCCTATGAAAGACATTTTAATTATTTTTGTTGCCATATGAATATTATTTTTTTTTTACATCATTCATCCTTTCACTCGTCTAGTGATTTTTCTGCTCAGGAATTTGGTCCTGTTGCAAACTTTATGAAGAATCAACTGGCCACAGAGCCCAGTTGAGTCTTCTGTTAGAAAAGGCCAATTTCCCAATTCCGCTAAAGATCTATTAGCATGGCGCAGAATGCTCAAAGCAGCAGACGGTGATACGAGGGCGTAAGAAAGGCTGAGGCAAAGAAAAGCTGAAGCGTCAAGTCGACGACCGTTGCCAGGAGATGAAGCAAGTGACGAAGAAAGATGACAGAGTCAACAGAAACTATTAGTTAATTAACCTCAAAACAATCAACAAACTCTTTTCATTGTCCTTCATTTTAGAATATAATATTATGAGAGCATTTTATTGTGCTTGAGTTTCATTTACGTAATTGTTATACACATTGAGCAAGACAGTTTTTAAAGTTTTCACTTCTTCAATTACCAATGTATCGTGATGTATTGTTGTTGTTATGGTGCTTCTTCAGCTACACAGATAATTGCATAACTGCTCAAACGTGAATAGCACAGTATTATGAGTTACTTTGTGATTGGCAGGCCTAATATACAGCATAAAACGTGTCAAAATGCAGGTCAGACAGGAACTCTAAGGTAAAAAAAAAACCATCTGTTTGAAAATGTATTTGAAGGAAGCTCATGTGTTTAATTATATAACCTGCATGTAGAGATAATGAATTATGTAACCTACCAACAGCTGCTTTGTCGAAAACTCGACTGCCGCCTTTGCAGCGTAACTGATGATGCCAGTGAAGAAATCTGTCAGGTCAGTTACACCTCCACTGAATTTTGTTCAAACTATTATTTGGACTTTTTTTTTTTTTTTTTCTCCCCAAATGCAAATTGACTTCCTTTTCGATTTGACAACATTTTCAATAGAAAAAAATACGCATGGCATCGCTCAAATTAATCCAGTGGCCCAAAAACATAACCCTAAAACCTGCATGCTGTATTGGCATAATGTCACAGGAGACCTTTGTTTTGGTGACATTCTAGTAAGGATCAGCTGAGGAAGGTTCAATGGACCACAAAAACTTTCCTGGTGTTAAAGTGGACATACAAAGAAAAAAAATATCAACGTAACACAAATTTTTCATGAGCTTAACTCAAAGAACTATTCTAAATAGACAAAAGACCTTTTTCTCTGAAATATTGTTCACATATCTGTCTACATCTGTGTTAGCGAGCACATTTTCTTAGCAGAAAGAATCCATCCAGCTGACTGGTGTGACATATCAAGATGTTGATTTGACAGCATGATTATTGCATCGGTGTGTCATACAGTAACACCGCACATCTTTCGAGTGGCCTTTTATTGTGGCCAGCCTAAGGCGCGCCGGTGCAATAATCATGTTATCTAATCAATATGCCACACCGGTAAGGTGGATTCACAAAATTCGGCAAAGGAGAAGTGCTGGCTAACACAAATCTTGACAGATTTGTGAAAAATATTTTCAGAGAAGTAGGCCTTTTGTGTATGCAGAAAATGTATCAGTTCTTAGAAAGCTAAATATTTTATGAGGTGATACTGGGCGTAAAAAGTTTGAGAATTATTCATTTAAATATAAAACTGACCTCTCCACACATGACTTCTGGCCTAAGCTCTGCTATTTTATTTTCTCACACACGACGAAAGGACTACACAGAAGTGACGGAACCATCAATCATGTCAATGAAATTTTAATTGCCTCCAATACCAGTACATAACCACATTTTACAATGTTACATGGTAGCAGTCACTCACATAACTACAACAGCTATACGTCAAGAACTACAAAGTGACACAAAGTTCATAGTTAACCATTCGGTAACATCGAGGTCGGACTCCATTTAAAATGTACGGCTGTGCCACTGTTTCTCTCCCAGGATTTATGCTCAGCAGTCATTAAGAGAGGCTGATAAGTGCGCTGTAATTCTTGATCATGCCACAGAATTAGTTCAATTTGTGGATATGGTGTGGCATAATGTGTCTTATAAACAAGTGTCAAACTGAGCGTTTTTAGTAAACGATGGCAGACAACAGTGTGTTAATTACGTGGGCCAACGACTCATTAGCAATGAGAAAAATTGGTTAAAATTGGCAACAAGAAGAAAGCAGACAAATACAAGTTTGACCCCTGATTCTCAACTGTTTTTTTGTTGTATTTTTTTGTACTTTGATACACAGCTATAATTCACAAAGTGAAAAAGTGATTTTGTGGTATTCCAAACCTTTTGGCTTGCGGGTTTCCTATATTAAAATGGGAAGCAGAGCGTTCCTGTTGTTAGCACTGTTGCCTTACAGCAATGATGGCTTCCGCTAAAACAAACTGCACAGATGATGGATGTTTGCGATGTTCATGGTGATTTAAGCTAATTGACTTCCAGCTTTATCTACACAGTGACAGTGTAATGTCTGCTGTGCATTTCTTGTTTGTTCAGGACGTAATCACTGTTCTTTCTTGCTTTCTGAGCACGGCTCTCTGTGATTATATGGGTCATTTGCAATTGCAGCTGTTTTAATTACTTGTCGTTCACTTTGTCCAGCTGTGACACTGTTGAGTCCTTCGAAAGCTGAAGATTTCTCCAACTTCACAATTGCTTTGAGCCATCAAGTAATCTATTACCGCCGTCACAGATGTTATGGTTTTAACGATGTAGGTGTTGCGGTTTATGTGCAACTTCAACCGGATATTTCAGGATGTTCTTGATAAACGACAAATACCGCACACGAATCATTTATGACTACATTGTATTCCACCGGGTGCAGTTCTTGTAACATACAGTAAAAGTAAAACAATCACATTACCAATGTAGTGCAAAGCCCAGTTTCAATTGACTATTGTCAGAGAGTTATTAGTTCAACAATTTGTTCATTGTCATGATTGTAGTTTAAAGTGGTGTAGAACTGGATGTCATCATACTGAGAGTTGTTTTGAAATATTATATTGAACCTCTCAAGTAGCTACAGGAGATAATCAAACTAGAACACTCTTAGTATGATGCAATGCAGTGCGGTTCTACACCACTTTAAACTGCAACCATAATAATTATCGTGTTAAATGAATATATCTCTCAGCATTATTAGTTTTGCAGACATAATTTGGAATACAGCACCAATAGTAGTAATAATACATGCAATACGTTTTCATCATTCCGTAGGCTACCAACAATTCTCGCTCAATTGATCAAAAATCTTTCATGTAAATGTTTTGTTAAACTTGAATTTAAGTGTAAAATTAGTTTAATGTTTTTGTTTATTTTCCAGGTGGAGAGCGACAGTTACGAGCAATGAAAAAGCCTTTTGTGTGTTCATTTAGAGCACAGTCAAACAGAAGTGCGCAGCATGCATTTTGAGGAAATTCAAGCAAAATATTGCAAAGCAGATTTGGACTTGGCAAAAATAAATCAAAGAGGAAGAGGAAGGCAAAAAGGAAAATGTGCGCACAAAAAAAGTGGTACAACAAGGCCAGGACCCAGGTGGTGGCCACTACCCCATTGAGAACAGGTCAAAATGTAAATTTTCTTCTTATTCACTGCCTTCTTGCGACGCGGCGGATAAGAAGGGCGCTGCGCGTTAATCGTGTAGTTCAACAGTCACTGACCTCACTTTGTGAGTATGAAATTAGTTCATGATGGAGAAGGGGGGGGGTCATTATAATGTAATGATTAATAAATTACAATCTAGTGGAGCAGAAACCTTGTGTGAGTGAGTGCGTGTGTGTGTATTTCCCATGGGAATCTAGGCTCCTATCTAATGAGTTTTATCAGATCAGGCCTAATATCTGTCTCCTCCCGCTGGTGATTCTGATCTGAAAGAACTATGAGAACCAGCTTTAAAACTGCTTCTATATGGCCTGGATTGATTTAGAACCGAATAGCTTAGTAAAGGCTTTTTAATATAGTCCTTGTGGGCTTTTGGAGAATAGTAGAGCAAAGTATTTAAGGATGCTCAAAAAGTGTGACTTTTACATCTTATCGGTCCTGTATAATTCACTAAAGAACAGAGACATGAACCACAAGATATTTGTTCCAAATAGTTGAAGACGACTAACACAGTCGTGACCTTGTGTTTATCGAGGGCTGGGGAAGGATTTCCATCCTCCAGGGATCCTTGTTTCATGCCGCGGCAAATATAAACATTGACGTGTGAAAGACAGATAATGAAGGAATTCATTAAATTGAAACCATGTCAACAGGAAAATGGAATAGAATAGAATAACCAAATTATGAATGTTGGAAATTTCCCTGAGGATCCATTGAAGCGTTGTACATCACGCCTGTCCCTGTCAGTGTGGATTAGTTTGCTTTTAAAGAAGGTCGACACTGAAATCATCATGGATCTGATCTGGGATGCACCGAAAACACTTTTTCAGAACAATTACAAGTACTTATACCAATAACTTGATAATGCTATTAGAGTACATCTTGCAATTATGTTGAAAAGGTTTTCCTTTTCAACATAATTCCTTTTTTTAATTTTTATTTTATTTTGTATTTTTATGTTATTCAGTCAGTCTAAACACCAAGGGCCACTATGTAAAAATTGTACACACAGTAAGAGATAAAGAAGAACAGTCTGGTGGATACAAACAGAGGGTGCCATGTTATCTCTGCGTGCTAATTATAAAATCAAGTGAGTAAATGGAACTATAAGACTGCTTCTTGACAATATGGGAGCACATCTGGATCAGCTGGATCAAAGCAGCTCCAAGTTTGCCGGATGGCGCTCGCCGCCAGAGTGGAGTTAATCATCCATTTTGCAGAGCATAATTTGCAGTCGTTCAAGTATCTCCACACAGATGAGTATGAGTAAAGTATTTGTCAAGCTGATCGTGTGGTGTCTGTGTGTAGTACGAGAGCATTTTTATGGATTCCGAGTACTGCATAGACATACAGTATCGGCATCGATTTCAATCCACCTAACATAATGTGAAGTGTGGGGACAGGAAGAAAGGAAACTCATCCAAAATGCATTTTGGTCGGTGGTGGCTTTCAAATATTCATAAATGTAGTGGAACCTCCCAAGGCAAATGCCGAAAGGTGGAACAATTCGGAGTTTAACCATAATGTTCTGAAGAAATATTCTTCTAAACAAAACCTTGGGAGGTTGAGCAGTCATCATTCAAGAGTGATGACACGTGAGACTTCATATAACTCAATTCATTGAGGGCTTTTTAAATTAATTAATTATTTATTATTTTTTTGCAAGGCCACCACAGAAGGGTAACAGTGATGTTAAATAGGAGAAATGTGATGATAACTACATCATATCCAAACAGAAAAAGACATTTTGTGGCAAAGGAAAGATTTACTGTTGACTGTTAGCGCTCCTAAGTAGTAAGTAAAACACATGTTTGAGGTACACATTTTTATAAGGTATCATAATATATTGATTAACATATGAGCTCTACTGTGATGTCTATTGAGTTTTGCTCATACTGCACGGCTATAAGACTTTGCTGATGTGTTTCATTCATTGTACGTTTTACAACTTTAGTGATTTGTTTCATTTTTGTTCTCATAGCTTGGTTTGCCAAAAGAATAATGCCATTTTTTTAAGTAAGAAAAAGAGGCAGAGAGTAAGACAGGAAGGACAGAAGAATGCGGAAAGGAAGGAGAATGCATAGAAAATATGAGCTTGAAAGAGCAAGGAAATCATCAGTGGAGGACAATGAGCAGAGGAACCCACAAATGAGAAAATCATGGTGTCCAGAGGATTCCTCTACCACTTTGGTCTCCTTCCCACTTTCCTCTCTTGACCAACCATCCCCTCTTTGGCTAAGCCATCCATCCTTCTTGTTTTCTTTCTATCGTGATGGCATATTTTTTACAATAGTCTTCTCAAGCGGTGTGTGAAATGAGTGAATTAGGGCCTGCAAGTAACAGATGAGGCTCCAAGTTGCAACCAATCAAAAGACACTTGCCACCGTAGTGCACAAACAGCCAATCATGGCTTAAATAGCAACATGGACACACAGACATTTTTCCTTGGATTGGAAATGTTCAAAAAAGGATATCCCCTTACTTGGCCGCATTCATCTTTCCTTCGATTGCAACCAGTCGTCCTGTCCCTGCAGCTGAAAAACACCCCCACTGCATGATGCTGCCACCACCATGCTTCACTGTTGGGACTGTATTGGACAGGTGATGAGCAGTGACTGGTTTTCTCCACAAATGCTGCTTAGAATTAAGACCAAAAACTTCTATCTTGGTCTCATCAGACCAGAGAATCTTATTTCTCACCATCTTGGAGTACTTCAGGTGTTTTTTTAGCAAACTCCATACGGGCTTTCATGTGTCTTGCACTGAGGAGAGGCTTCCGTCGGGCCACTCTGCCATAAAGCCCCGACTGGTGGAGGGCTGCAGTGATGGTTGACTTTCTAGAACTTTCTCCCATCTCCCGACTGCATCTCTGGAGCTCAGCCACAGTGATCGCTGGGTTCTTCTTTACTCTTCTCCCCCGATTGCTCAGCTTGGCCGGACGGCCAGCTCTAGGAAGGGTTCTGGTCGTCCCAAACGTCTTCCATTTCAGTATTATGGAGGCCACTGGGCTCTTAGGAACCTTAAGTGCAGCAGAATTATTTTTGTAACCTTGACCAGATATGTGCCTTGCCACAATTCTGTCTCTGAGCTCTTCAGGCAGTTCCTTTGACCTCATGATTCTCATTTGCTCTGACATGCACTGTGAGCTGTAAGGTCTTATATAAACAGGGGTGTGGCTTTCCTAATCTTGTCCAATCAGTATAATCAAACACCTGGACTCCAATGAACTTGTCGAACCATCTCAAGGATGATCAGAAGAAATGGACAGCACCCGAGTTAAATATATTAGTGTTACAGCAAAGGGTCTGTGTGATTTTTTAATAAATGTGCAAAGATTTCAACAATTCCATTTTTTTCCCTGTCAATATGGGGTGCTGTGTGTACATTCATGAGGGAAAAAAATTAACTTAAATGATTTTAGCAAATGAGTCACTGATGGTGTAGTGGTACACTCGCCTAACTTTGGTGCAGGCAGCGTGGGTTCAGTTCCCACTCAGTGACGGTGTGAATGTGAGTGCGAATGGTTGTCCGTGTCTATATGTGCCCCGTGACTGACTGGCAACCAGTTCAGGGTGTAGTCCGCCTTTCACCCGAAGCCAGCTGGGATAGGCTCCAGCGTCCCGCGACCCTAACCAGGACAAGCGGTGTTGAAAATGGATGGATGGATTTTAGCAAATGGCTGCAATATAACAAAGAGTGAAAAATTTAAGGGGGTCTGAATACTTTCCGTACCCACTGTGTGTGTGTGTGTGTGTGTGTGTGTGTGTGTGTGTGTATTCTTAATTCGGCAGAATCAGTGGCAAAGGCACCAGAAATGGTTGGTGATCACATTCAAAGGCAACGAGCTGCTGCCATCTGCTTCACTCCTCATTTGATGAGTACTCTGGCTCCAGCTGATTTGGAAGACTGCCCAACATTCTCGTTTGTCATACAGTCCTGCATTCCAGATGTACTGTGTGTAAAATGTGAATCTTTGTCACAAAATTTTTGAGTGATCCCAGATCATGAAAAAAGTAGTGATTGGATTTCCATTAAATGCTGCTCTGTTTAAATATTTCCAGAGAAATGACTGTGGGCTTATAGGTTTGTAGAATTGCTGGTGCATTTGCTTCAGGGTAAAATATGTTGACAATTCGTGGATTGCTGGAAACCTGAAAATCTACTGAAAATGTAAAAAATAATCTATAATAGATACTCTATTATATATCCTCAGTGTACTGTACGGTGACTGTAGCGATGTGACTATAATATCTTTGAGTGCTTGTTCACTTCAGCTAAAAAAGTAATGAGAAAAAAAAAATCTAGGGATGCCGCTAACTGGAGATAATTGTATGTACTACTGTCAACTACAATGAGGAAGCTTTGGAACTGTGATCCTTTGTGTGCCACACTACATATTGTGACAGCCTTAATCCCCTTTGTCATCAAAGAAAATAAAAAAACCCTCTTCCAAGGTATTTAGAGCCACCATGATCGCCCAAAGCCTTTTAAACGCTGGTCACTCTGAGTCATGCTAAGGAAAGTGATTACAATAGCCTATAACACAATCAATCACTGTATAAACATTGCTTAGTCCTCTTTATTGATTTCTGTGAGCCGTCAGAGTGTTAGTAAAATTCTCGAGAGGCGCTCATCCTCTTATCCCGGACAATAAGATTAAGTAGTGTAACTGGCTAATCTCCCCCTTGGAGCGTTAACTCTCCACCAAGAAATGTCACTTTTTCATATATATAGATGACAAAGGATTAGATTACCCTGCCCTCAACGTATTTGCCCTACAGTTGCTGCCTGCTGCTATTAATCCCATGATGTGCACACAGTCAGGGCCTTGTCTGTTTCAGCCTCACTTTGCTTCTTTCAAAACTCGATCATCTTGCCTTGTAGAATTAGATTAAAATTACCATAGTATCTTTAACAATGCATCTGCGCGTCTCGTGTGCCTTTCTTTTTACTCTCGGAAGAGCGTCAACAGTTTTTCCCTTGAATAATATTCTGCCTTAGAGTATGTGGATAGACGTAGGGGCATTTTACCTTTGCTGACACCTGAACACCGACTACAAGAATCATCTAGCATTTCTTTGTGGAGAGCATCCTGAATGGCTCATTCCCCCCAAAAAATAAAAAAATAAAAAATGTCATTATCGGCCCAAGGGACTGATTAGGCTGCATAACACGAAACTGAAATACCACATTTCAATTTCTGGGCCGTAAACTTTGCTCCGTATACAATCAAGCTGTGTGTCTTCTGTCCTGTCTTTCGTTATAGTGTATTTGCTTTTGAACTGAGACAGGATGTGTATTGTGTAGGGATCTGTTCACATTCAGGTTCCCAACCAAATATACTGTAGCAATGTGTCTTCAACTAGTATGGAAAGATCTCAATTATACACATGAAACATGTCAATATCCACTCCTTCGCACATAAGCGGACACTACCAGGCCACCACTAGACTGGCACGTTGGCCTAGTCGTCTGCAGGTCTGCCTTCCAGTTCCGAGGTTCTGGGTTTGAATCTCAGATCCAGACTTGCAGTTTGGAGTTTGCATGCTCTCCAGACGCTTGCGTAGGTTTTTTCCGAGTACCCTGGCTTTCTAACACGTTCTAAGAACATACATGCTAGGTTTATTGAAGACAGAAATTGTCTGTGGGTGTGAATGTGTGTATGAAAGGCTGGAGTCTCGACATTATGTGCTCGGCGATTGGCTTTTTGCTCAAAATTAGCTGGGCTCGGCTCTCGCTTACCTCATGAGGAAAAATGGGAAATGGATGAATGCATGGACCTGATATTATGAATTCATGAGGACCTAATGCACTGTAAATTAGTAGAAATGTGATGGATTTTCAGAGCCATTGGTAGTGCAGTGGTTAACACAGCTGCCTTTCAAGCAGCTGGTATGGGACCAATTCCCACTCAATGCCTCATTCACAATTGACGTGTGACTGACTGGCAATCAGTCTTGTAGGCTGCCTCTTACCCTTAAGTGAACAGTTCTGGCGAACATTACACGTAGCAAAGTAACTTCCAAGTCCAAAACAATCTGACAGTGTTTTTTTTTAAGTTCAACATTACTTTTAAAATGTCATAACTAATGTGGTAATTGCCACCATTATTGGAATAACACTTACCCCATCATTCAAATCCAAGGTGAATGTAATCTACTTGGCAGATCACTTTTTTGGGGGGGACTGCTTAAATGTTTAAAAATACATTTTCTACCAATTGTGAGCTGCATCCTAGAATGGTCCCCAGTTAACTGCAGCGCAAAAAAAAAATACAATTAAAAGGACTGGAAATGGTTAGTGTATGCCACATATTCAAATTGACCTTAATGTAATGGAATGATGATGGTGACTCATTATATTTCTACTACTCATATTATCTGTCGTTTTCTTTGTGGGCAAGCACTAGAGTTCAAGATCCCCCTCATACTATGACGCACTTGGATATATGAGCAAGCAACAAACCTGCATGCTTGCGCACGCCCCGACATAACTCGATATGAACCTGCTCTTGGTTATGCACATTAATCAAACTGCTGAACCCATCATGACCCCTTGATGACCTCAATCCTTGACTTCTCCTTTGCCTCATTAATCTGCCAAGTAAACAGTAACCTGACATCTTCACTAGACACAGAGAAAGAGAGAAAAACAATGTAGTTTGTCATGACATTGGAGCCTCACCTCTCCAATGCCTTAAACTCAGCTCTATAATTTTAGAGTCTGACCAAAATTTGTGGGAGCAATGTGAACAAAATGTTACATGTGGCACACACTGGAGTCGAACGCCACGAATCACAGAGAAGTTAAATGATAGAACATACAAGGCTTGGTGATGACTGAACTGGTAGAGCACAAATGAAACAGGAAATATGAGACGCACGAGACATAGCCTATTAGGAAAATAATGGGAGAGGACATAAACAACAGAAGGAAACAACAACAAAACCAACAAACAGGTAACAGACAGATCTGACAGCGACTGGTGTCATCCATGCGACTTTGTACTTTTTGACAAGAAGGAGCATTAACTGAAGATGTGGATTGCTTTATTAGTTTCCCCCTCTCGCTGCTAGCTAACAGCCAACTGGCTCTATCACTTGTGTTCAAAAAGTCGAGTGGTACACACACACACACACACATATATATATATATTTTAACAAACCCACCAAATATTAACAGATTGGAAATATGGGATAGTTTGAGGCATTGCTCAAGTGAAACTTGAGCTGCAAACCTGCAGTATCCAAGCCAACAGCCTTACAAAATGAACTTTTAACCCCCTCATATGTCTCCATTTCTCATCTTAACACATTATTGCACGTAACATGAGCTTTGTACTGTTCTGTAAGAATTTACCAACTCGGATTTCAAATTTGACATCTAAATTCAACACCACGCACAACATAAGGGAATAGCAGGTAGAAGTCCATGTGCAGAAAATTCCATGACAAGTTGTCCAAGTATAAAGTGCACCTCAAAGAAAGCTCCGAAACATGAACTGTGGCCTATGATTCAGGGGGTGGATTTATCGGAAGATGAAGTGGATCAGAGGATCTGAGTCCAAGGTTCCGGGGGCAATAGACCTGCCTTATCAAACAAAACCAGACTCCCTGGCCAATCTCCACTGTCTGTAGGTAAGTCCCCACCAGCACTGGCTTTGGCTGCTGATAAAGTGCAAGTCAGGAGGCACAGACCAGCTTCCATAGGCTATGATTTGACTTTTAAAAATGGCAAGTTCCAGAATAAATACCCCGAGAAACGAGACAATCTGCTTTTAAAAGCAGTGCTGCGAGAGTATAGAGAGAGTTTGCTTTTTTCAACACTGCCTTCCTCAATCTGATAGTGGGTCTCTGCTCAAGTCAATATTGGACATCAAAAGAGTGTTGTATAAATGTGACTGCATGACACAACAGAGAACAACTGGCAGATGTAGAAGATAAAAGTCAGAAATTGACTTCCTGACTTCACACTTTAGTATTTACCTGGCTTATACAGAGTGCCAAGGCTGAGGTCCGAGTCCCTGAGGGTTCAATCAGTGATGTTTTACTTCACACATACGCATGTACCACTTCAATGACAGCATGTGAGTCCATGATATGATAGAACCCAGAGTAAATATCTAATTTATGTCTTGAGCTGTTCAGGGAGAGACTCACATGAGGGACAATGAACGCAGTCTATCACAGTATACCCGAGAAGGAGGATGTGCTATCAGTCATTACACTGAGATTAGATTAATTTAATTTCATTAGTGCCAGGGTGTCAGTCTGGATTTCCATTAAAGATGACGGCTTTGGTTGGGGATAAGTCTCATGCACGTGTTGCATTTTAAAGAATATTTCTGATGGTATGATGAGGCACAGTCACACAGGATTCATACGCCACTCATTCAAATGAAATTAAACACGATCAAACACGTGATTCCCACACGTAGTTGGGAGCACGGCTTGAACGCTGGAGTCTTTTTAAATAGAATGGAGGCGGCCGGAAGAGAGCAATTCAGAATGCATTAGTGCCCTTAGCGATAAACATGGGCAAATAAGATGTCATAGATGATTTCTTTTAAAGGATTATGGAACGTATTGAAATATTATAATAATAATAATTTTAAAAAAAGGAAATATATGGTACCTGAACCTCCAATAGTTCACATATGTAAATTAGTCTACCTGAAAGGGTAATTGCTTTGTCTCCCTTATCTATAGTCTCTAAAGGATTTTCAAAAAAGGCAGCTCTAGTCACTTCAAGGACATGCAGGAAAAGAAAAAAAAAAAATGTCTGCTTTGCTCCTTAGCACTTTTTATTTTTTTTCCTTCAAAGAGTAATACAAAATAAAGTCAATCGTCACTGTTTTATTAGTGGCGGCAGTGTGTTTTTAGTCAGTGTCTTGCTGCACGATGAAGGATCTCCTGACCAATTTGGTTGCAAATCTGAACGCGAAGGTACACATTTAGCGCTATTTATTGTTTGAATAATCAATTTGGTAGGAGTCATAAGACACACCTGGGCAACGCAACTTACTGATCATGAATGTTTTCCTGTACAAAAGTGTCATCTTCTTGGTTGTCTATCTGATCCAAATGTAAACAACTACAAATAAAAGCTGTTGATATATATATATATTTTGGTCTAATATTCATCTTTTGATGTCAAACCTAAATGTTTTAGTTGATTGTAAAATCAAAGGAATTGGTTTCACTGTTCCAATATTAGAAGGCAGTGTAAACTATATGTATTCTGTACATTACGTCTACTCACAAAAAAAAAAAAACAACAACAACACACATTTAACTTTAGTGGGATCTCGTTCTATGGCGCATTCATAGGCCATAGAACGAGAGCAGGAAGGTAATTAACGTTCATGCATCTTGCAAAGAGGCATCCGATTGCACTGAAGGGAACTTTGATTTAAATTGAGCTGTAAAAGCAGTCCGACCGGTCCCGCTTGGGATAGCCATTGATTGCCACGCGGTCATTCGCCATTTGAGTTACGCTCGCCGCAATCAGAAGGAACAGCGCGAGGCTCTCTGACCTCATCGGCGAACCGAAGAGACCTGAGTATCGAACTCCTTTCTTGTTCAATCTTCACTCATCATTGCGCTGTCAATGGCTCCAGTTCCTAATTACTCTCAGGCATGAAATAAAGCAGCCTCAGAGACATATTCACTAACCTAAACAACGCATGTTTGCATGGGCTTGCATCTCATTGCCTGCCGCCAGTGAATAAACACACCATTCTTCGTTTGAATCTTGTTTTAGCTCCGCAACCACAGATTCTCAAATTACACAAGAGCAAATTTGTAAAGTATAATTCCATTATCCAATGTAGGGTGACAGCACCGCACATAGTAATGCATTCAGATGTGAATAAAAAATGTATCCAAAGGCGTAATTTTGACGAGAAGCCAAAAAGTAATGGTCTTGCTTTTGATATGACGGGAAGAGAGAGTGAAGGGAAACAGGGTGGAGGAGTGATGACAATGTTTCCACAACACATACACACACGGCCTTGAGCGATTATTACCATGGCATGAGAAAAATCTATCAAACCGGGTGAACATGTACATGATGATTCACTGCGACTTTCATAACGAGAACATACTCTCAAATGTGGAAAACGAACAACAAAGGCAAGTAACCGATGTCGGATCGAACGCACGCACCATTCAAGTACTTTACATTACCTGTTCAGGTTCTGGTTATCGATATTTGATTGTTGAATGTTAATACATTTGTAAATTGTTCGAAAGTCAGTTGGGCAGAAAGGTTTTCACTACTTGACGACAGCCAGCGCAGAGTGCAATTATTCTATTAGTCTATTCTATAGTCTAAATCAGTGGTTCTCTAACCTTTTACACAAAGTACAAGCTCAAAAAATACTTAGCTCTACAGTTACCGCCATATTGACCAACATCGAAATATGATATTACTGTTAGCCACTGTAACATAACGCACATGAACACTGTGCTTCAATTCAGGGGGAAAAAAATCAATTTAAATAATTATTCAAATAAAATATATTGCACATAAAAGTTAAATAGAAATTGTACCGAAATAAAAGTTTAAAAAAACAAATCATTCTTAAATATTAATTGAAAACATATTTTACAAGTTAAATACAACTGAACATTATTTGAAAAATGTACATGAAAAGTAAAAGTAAAAAAAACAAAACAAAAAAAAAACTGTATTGTGCTCACTTATTGCAAGCGACTGGGAAATTATGCACAGTTTGAACATGAATGCTGCACTTAAATATAGGAACAAATATGTACTTAAATAATGATTCAATTAAAGTGTATTGAACATAAAATTCAATCAACAATTGTGCCTAAATAAATGTTTCAAAACCAAATAGTTCTAACAAACTGGTTCAATGGGAATGAATTGTACTGAAAAGTTAAATACAAATGAATGTTTTTGGAGGGTAGGAGAATCCACTGGTTATGTCCTTGTGTGGCCCCAGCTTGGTTGTAAGATGGTGCTTGAAGTGCATGCGATGATTTGATGCATTCATTCCTAAGAAGTTTGCCACATACCACGCACCAAGTAACACTATTGTAAGTCCGTGTACCACTAGCATCCCTGATCTACATAGATTTTCATCCAATGGGCAGTCATGCAAACTCAAAAATAAGGTGGATCTCCAAATTGAAATGCTCCAAGGGTTGTACAATTATGAATTTGACCAACATTTCCAGAAAATATTTGCATGATGTCTGGCGACCTCGCTTGTCAGCATATTGCGTAAAACACACGAGAGCTGTCATTCTGCTGGCTGGCTGGCTGCAAATGCATCATCAGCGCTGGTCAAAAGCTGTGTTTTATCGATTTTAAATGTTATAATTTTTTTTCCCAATTCACTTATTTTTGCACTCGTGTGAAAGCTGAGAATGTTTTTTTTTCTTTTTTAAAAAGTGATCTGTGAGGCCCACCTGAAACATGACACCCTTATCATTTGTCATTGATATTGAGAGAATGTTGAAGATCCCACTGGATGGATGGATGGATGGATGGATGGAAATATGCGTATGACTGTTGGACTGGCAGACAGGGAATGAAGTGAGGTCAGCCAGGCTGGCAAGGATAGTGCATCAGTATCCGACTCATTAGTCTGCAAATTTGCAACTTCAGTGCCCTCGAAATGAGTTTTGTCATTGCTTGGCTGCCCGTCATTAGACCATTTTCACTTGTTGCCATATTCATATTTCTCAACAAGAAACAGTTGTCTGGAGTTATTTTATTTTGCTGCAGTTATCTAGGACAGTGAGAGATCACCAGGGTGCTCCGCAAAATCATCATTTCTCTTAATTTGTTTTATTTATTGTTTAATTATGTTTATTTAGGTTTAATATATTTACGCCAAATATATCTTTACAAATTTATCTCTTTACTATAAGTCAATTTGTGAATAAATTGAGGAGAGGTCATAATTCTATTATTATTCATATTTTTGCGACATATGTGCATTTTTTGTGATTTTTTTATTTTATTTATGACTGTAAAATGAGTGCCTTGGTGAAGATATATATTTTTTTATGAATTCATCTTTTTAGAGCAGAGAGGCTTTAGTACTTTCCAGGACTTAGAAAAAAAGTCTAATTACTTAAATACACTCAGTTGCATGATTTTTGATCAAGCAAGATATAAGATGCAACCATTTTTATTTTTTTGTCGCGCATCAGCAGTACACTCATTTAAATTCAAAAATATATTTTTTTTGTTTAAATGAGGAATGCTCTGGGGATGTTCACTGACAGCTTTTAAATTTACAGAAACAACAACTTGTATTCTATCAAGTCTTACTTGTTTAAATGTGTGTGCATATAAAATTGCCCCATTCATTTTTGTGAATGATTTGTTCTCAGATTTAAAAAAAAAAAGACTATGGTAATTTCGACAATATTATTGTATATTTCATTTTATATTATTTAATAATTGTTTCATTATATATAGTATCTCTATATTTGTAATAGTTCGAAGCATAAGCCAAGATGACTTCGAAAAATGTAGTGATTCGTGCTTTAAGCAGATTTGCATAAATGTTTCCAACAGGATTTTATGGCAGGTTAATGGATAGTGGTTTTCTTTTTCTTTTTTGTCTTGCAAAACAAAAATGGAAATATTTAAGAGTTTTACCCTAAGACACATTTAGCTTGTAACAAGAGATAAATAAAAAACACAGAGTTAGAACGTAAAACTTGATAGAGCTGAAGTATTTACCAAGGATTTGTACCCCAAAATGTGTTTCTCCATATTCATTAGCTGCTGCACTACAAGGTGTTGGGCTAGATAGACAAGAAGAATAGCAGCGGTGCTCAATACTGCGTTGCCGTCTTTTTAGGCTCATGCAATATGTATTTTAAGGTGTTTGGAGCTGCAAAACTGGGAGCGGAAAATGGAAATTCCGACAAATATGACTTAGAGGAAGCACAGATGGAAAAAGTTCACAAATAGTTCACAACCTCACATGAAAGACAAAGTATGGTGAGAGTCAAGCACTTTATTTTGTTTTTAATATTCACAGAGCCCTATTTTGTAGGTTTGGCATTCGTCGCTATTGCAAGTGCTTTTAATGCATATAAAGTGATCGTAGCCCCAAGATCTAGTGGAGTCCTCAAACTACTGTATTGAACTTTTGGGATTATGATATAGAGTTTGTGAATCATTTTGAAAGTGTCATGATTGTATTTGAAATTGAATCAGACAGGATAAGAATAGTAGAAAGGTTGGCTATAGGTCAACTGCGTGCAACTTTCAACTGATTTGAGGGAGTCAAGACATTTCCATTTTCCATTTCTACTACTGCATGTAAAAGCAAGATTCCTTTGGATTTTAAAAGTCGGGTGCAATGAATGATTGTACAGGCTCATATTTCATCTCAAAATTAAAATCTGGTTACATTTTAGTGGTTAAAAGGCAACCCTTAAATTCCCCCCCATCTAGTAGTTGTATTAGCAGTGCCATCGCCATTTCTCTTCAATCAGGACACACACAATATCTAATTTGTATGGATGTTAATCTGTATAATTGTCGAAAAAGAAGTCAACTCAATAAGAACATTAATTAATACATTAATTCCAACTGTGGCCCATTAAAAAAATAATAACAGTCAATAATTCCAGTCGGCAATCTCGCCACGTGAGCAGATACTCTCACTGCTTTCCATTGATGTAGAAGCACAACAAATGGAATGACGGCTGCTGCAAAGGAATTCTACCTTTCTTCTGTCAGAGTATGCTAAATATTTGAGATCAACAGAAGCCTCCGACCTATCACGGTGATACTTGCTTCCTCGGATTCACCGAAAAACCCGGAGAGGTTTACAGCGTGTCATCTCCCTCAACAGATGGCTGGGGCTAACACGGAGCCTTGATGACACTGACGCTTTAAAGTCAGCTTCAACCCGCTGCTGAACCTACTTCAAGCCACCAGTCCTCAAAAGATGTAGTAAGAACTAACCCTCGCAACATCAAGAAATAATGTCTGTGGAGGTTATGGGTTTCGTTGCCTCTATCAAGGTGGTGTTTTCATACTGTGATAGAAACTTCTGGTTTGTATTATGTTTGTATAGTTGCCATTTGTTTCTCGCGGATTTTTTTCTAGGGAAGCTATCCTCTGTTGTTTGCTGAAAAACTCAGCTCTTTGCTGTTTTCGCGCTCGCTCCAAAATTCCCTACCATGCCACACGATGGCGCTAAGGTCCTATCTAGAAACTTAGTTCTTTGGCAAAGTCTTGTGGCATCTTGGTGACGACGAACTGTTGAAGTGAGTGGCGGAACACTACTTTTCTATTAGGAGGGCCACAGCCCTGTCAAGTAGAAATGTAATGCTTTGGTGCCATCTTATGAGATCTATAGGCAATTATAAACATTTTTGGGCCCGCAGACAATTTAACATTAATGTGACTCTGTCCAACATTTGGCAAGCTATAGCAAACTTGGTAATACTAATTCACATACCGGAACATTAACATTTCACGTTTTTCCTTGTTTCTTGTTGTTGTTGCGTGATTGTCAGTCTTTTCGGCTAATGTTTACGATGACTTGGTCACAAAGGGAAACCTGTCTCGCAACAGCAGGTTCTTTGAATGTAGCGGCTTGCTTCATGACGCTGTACGGACTTTGTAGCAATAAACATGCATGAGCATTCTATTTGTTCACATGATTGTTTCAGTCAGACAGCACACAAAGTGGCTACGTGCATGCGCGCAGATGGGACTTAGTCCACATTTATTGTAGGAAGGAAGAAAACATTTGAGTACTGCCCATTCTTCCAGCCTAGCACTCACTCGCATAATTGTGCAGTCAATTTCTGCATATCTGAATAAGCACTGAGGGGCAGTGGGAGGAGGTGTGACCTGAGGCATACCATAATGATCAGTCTCCCTCGCTAAGTCTTCACCCTGCATACGTCTTTCTTACATCTTCTATACTGCCGGTCTGAGCAAAGAACATATAAATGAATTACCATTTGTAAAAAACACCTTTTCAGTTCCATTTGATAAGAAATAATGCAATAATAATAATACTTTGGATTTGAAATTACATTTGAAAGGTCAATCAGACCCAATCTTTTAATAATAAATAATTTCTTTATTAGGTTCAATTAGTGTCCAACTGAGTACTGAGCAACAGTAGTTCTCCCGCAATCTGTTTGAGAGGTTGAGCAAACAGAAACAAATAGTCCTTTTTATAAAATTATTATTTTTACTTTAACTCCTTAGGTTCTTTCCTGATCAATAAATCAACTAAAGATTAATGTGGATACTTTGGAAAAGGGATACACAATTAAATGCTAGACTGTTTTTGTTAACGTGCTACGCTGACATTGCAGCAGTATGCATATGCAAATGTTCAGGCTGCTGAAAACTAACTAACTCAGCTGACTATGGGTGAAAGGCCAGAGATATTCCGATTTGCCCAATTAAATTACTTCTCAGTGTAAACACAGCCATGAAAACATCATTGAAATGTAAGTACGGTATGTACAGGATTTGTATTTAGTTTAAAAGATTTTTTTATTAGGGTCTGTAGTACGCCTTTTTTCAGAACAAAGGCAATAAACAGGCTACTGTTGTTGATGTCACCGCCAAAAGATTTGCACACGGGTTTAATTATGCACACAGCTGATGGGGACGGAGAAAAGCCCAAAGTCACACAGCCATGAAGCAATACAATACAATTCACTTGATGTTAAGACGACTGCATCGTTTTGCTAACAGGGAACAAGATGCTTTAATTGACCTATTTCATCTTCCTAACTGAACAGGTGCTTTTTGTCTGATGACCAAAGCGCTGCTTTCATAATGCATCAGCTTGCTTTATTACCGCCTGGAGACCCAAGCTGCTTCAAATGGAACCCTACGGAGAGACATAAATACTTTGATTACTTATTCTTGATCCGTCTTGTGATATGTTGCCACAACATAATGCACATTGCATTACGTGCTGACTGTGAATACTCCGTAGGTGCTATGAGTATTCCTGAATGGCTCAGGTGAGTAATTCCAAACAGGGGAAACTTGGAAAATATTTAAAGCATATTGAGGATTAATAATAGGCTGGATGTGTTCTTTTTAAATGTTACTGGTGCGTGCAGTGATTTCCCCTAATAATATAGAATTAATATTGTTAATCTTCATTGAGTTCAATGGACAAAAAGAAAAAACAAATTCTCAAGACAAAATTTGCCATTGCTGTGGGCAATTTCTTTTTTTTTTTTTTTTTTTTTTAAATCCCAACAGGAAAAAGTGACACATACATAGCCTCAATCGTTAATCTCCAACTTTTTGCAATATTTTCTTCGACAATACAAGAACCAGCCTGCAATCTTTGCTGTCTGCATACAGTTACCCTCAAACAAACCTGCTGACCATAACCCTTTGTGATAGCAATCAGCATTTTTGGCTGAAATATGCTGGATTGGCATCTGAAGAGCCTCTATGGACACACTGGGGTGATGAAATATTGGCTGCGCATGATTTATGAAAAACAAGACTAAATGTATTTACTAAAGGCAGAGAATTGACTTAATTTCACGTAAAAGGTGAAAATATTACATTGTAGGCACCATAAAGAGAGCAACCATTTAAAACAATGCCGTTCTGTGAGCCTTTGTCACTTATGGGCCGATCGAGCACCACTGGGACTTCTATTACACATTCATGAATTTCCTTCAACAATATGTGAGAAGATGAATAACACTCATCACCACACCCAATAATAGAACGATAATTTGCCTTTGTCACATATACTGTAGGTATGCTCAAATTATATAAGGTAGCAGAAGGGTTCTGATGCTTTCCTTGCATGTAACCGCACAAAAAAAATAAAAAACATTTTTTAAAATCAGATGAACCGCCGATAGAAACTGTTTGAAACATACAAACAAACAATGATACAAGGTGTCCGAGTTTTAAGACATTTACTTTCCTACGGAGGCGACGTAACTTAAATATGTTAAGTCGAAACAAACCACAGTCCATTACTAACCTACGCTAATGCGGTAGAAAGTCAGAATTACAGTGAACATATGAATGAAAAACACTTCCGTTGTTGCACTCATGTTGCTATAGATAATAGTTCAATCTGATGGTAATATAATGTCTTGTACAATTATCTGCTAAAATGTTGTTGGACCACTGGTGGTCAACAAAAATGACTAAATTGAAAAAAGGAAGCTAAGTGTTAGTACAGAATTAACGACAAAATGAGGACTAGGACAGATTGAATTAATGTGAAAATTAGTCATTAAATTAATAAGTTCTAAAAATATGCGTTTCCTGTGTAGACCAGATAAGGTAGTAGATGACCGACTTTTTGAAAGTGGTTTTGTAATTACATGCGGCGTTCGTAAAATGAAAATGTCTTAATTATAGTAATTACTTGTATGAAAATAACGATTTGTAGGCCGCTGCCATAAGTTTATTGCGTGTCATCCGTAAACTCGAAAACAAGTGTTTAAGCAGCATACATTAATCTCTTCAGAGTAGCAATTGTTTACAAGCATCGACCCATTTTTGAATTCAGCACTTTACATGCAAATACACCTGCAGCTCTGGCTTTTTTCTCATCAAACTAAACTGCGTGGTCATGTTTGTTTTGACCGCCGTCAGTCGTATCAGCTCCAAGCTTCTTAAAAGGATTTGTGAGATTGCATTGCAGGATTTCACCAATCCAACTGCCTCAAGAGCTTATCTTGAAGCATCATAAACCTCTTCCATTGAAACCCGTGAGTGAGTGAGCGAGTGAGCGGTTTACGATGGAGTTCCGTGTGACATAACGCAAATTAGTATGCATTTTTGTAACAAAACAAAAAAGCTATTATGAATAACACATGTCCATTCTTGGGATTATCTTAATTACAGCAAATATTTGTATGAAAAACCATTCTAGGCCATAAATAAATAGACCATAAATATAAAACAATCAAATGAAAAACTAAGTATGGCGGTAATTTAGTAAACTAGTTCACTGTGCTCTGTTCGTAATCTTGAAACGTAGTATGTCGGTACTGAGGACCACCTATTTCTACAACCCCAATTCCAATGAAGTTGGGACGTTGTGTTAAACATAAATAAAAACAGAATACAACGATTTGCAAATCATGTTCAACCTATATTTAATTGAATACACTACAAAGACAAGCTATTTAATGTTCAAACTGATAAACCTGATTGTTTTTAGCAAATAATCATTAACTTTTAATTTTATGGCTGCAACACGTTCCAAAAACGTTCCAAAAAAGCTTGGACAGGTGGCAAAAAAGACTGAGAAAGTTGAGGAATGCTCATCAAACACCTGTTTGGAACAGGTGAACAGGCTGGGAACAGGTGGGTGTCATTATTGGGTATAAAAGGAGTCATTCACAAGCAAAGATGGGGTGAGTTTCACCTCTTTGTAAACAAGTGCGTGAGAAAATAGTCGAACAGTTTAAGGACTATATTCCTCAACGTACAATTGCAAAAAATTTTAAGGATTTCATCTAGCATGGTCCATAATATCATCAAAAGATTCAGAGAATCTGGAGAAATAGCTGCATGTAAGCGGCAAGGCCAAAAACCAACATTGAATGCCTGTGACCTTCGATCCCTCAGGCGTCACTGCATCAAAAAACCCCATCAATGTGTAAAAGATATCACCACTTGGGCTCAGGAACACTTCAGAAAACCAATGTCAGTATATACAGTTCAGTGCTACATCCGTAAGTGCAACTTGAAACTCTACTATGCAAAGCAAAATCCATTTATCAACAACATCCAGAAACACCGACGGCTTCTCTGGGCCCGAGCTCATCTAAGATGGACTGATGCAAAGTGGAAAAGTGTTCTGTGGTCCGACGAGTCCACATTTCAAATTGTTTTGGGAAATTGTGGACGTCGTGTCCTCCAGGCCAAAGAGGAAAAGAACCATCTGGACTGTTGTAGATGCAAAGTTCAAAAGCCAGCATCTGTGATGGTATGGGGCTGTGTTAGTGCCAATGGCATGGGTAACTTACACATCTGTGAAGGCACCATTAATGCTGAAAGGTACATACAGGTTTTGGAGAAACATATGCTCCCATCCAAGCAACGTCTTTTTCATGGACGGCCCTGCTTATTTCAGCAAGACAATGCCAAACTACATTCTGCACGTGTTACAACAGCGTGGCTTTGTAGTAAAAGAGTGCGGGTACGAGACTGGCCTGCCTGCAGTCCAAACCTGTCTCCCATTGAAAATGTGTGGCGCATTATGAAAATAAAATAAAATACGATAAAGGAGACCCCGGACTGTTGAACAGCTGAAGCTGTACATCAAGCAAGAATGGGAAAGAATTCCACCTACAATGCTTCAACAATTAGTGTCGTCAGTTCCCAAACGTTTATTGAATGTTCTTAAAAAAAAAGGTTTATCTAACACAGTGGTAAACATGACCCTGTCCAAGCTTTTTATTCAATTAAATATAGGTTGAACATGATTTGCAAATCATTGTATTCTGTTTTTATTTATGTTTAATACAACATCCCAACTTCATTGGAATTGGGGTTGTACTATACTCCAACTATAACGACTCCAACAAAAGACTCCTTTTTTAAACTGCAAGAACATGCAATAAGGTGAGACTTAAAGACAAACACATAGTCATAGTGCAATATAAAATTGGCCTATCTTTGGGCTAAAAGAGGACACCTGGTCAGCCTAAGAACTGTAACACATTGTTAGAATTTTACGTTGATTACTCTCTTTCCGCGGCACGGTGAGCGACTGGTTAGGGCGTCTGCCTCCCAGTTCTGAGGACCGGGGTTCAATCCCCGGCCCCACCTGTGTTCTCCCCGTGCCTGCGTGGGTTTTCTCCGGGCACTGCGGTTTCCTCCAACATCCCAAAAACATGCGTGGTAGGTTGATTGAAGACTCTAAATTGCCCGTAGGTGTGAATGTGAGGGCGAATGGTCGTTTGTTTATATGTGCCCTGCAATTGGCTGGCAACCAGTTCAGGGTGTACCCCGCCTCCTGCCCGAAGTTAGCTGGGATAGGCTCCAGCACGCCAGCGACCCTTGTGAGGATAAGCAGCTCAGAAAATGGATGGATGGATACTCTCCTTCCTTTAATAATTCTCACGATAAAACTCATGAAGCCTGTCTCTGTGTGATGGCGCTGATGCCATTATGTGTCACTCATCTCATACTCGAACTCACAGCAGTCGTGCAGGTTTTACTGCAAACAAAATGAGCTTCAAATGACTTGAGTCATTAGCTGTTCCGGAGCACTTGTCTTTTCAAACTAGAGACTGCACTACTTCAGATCGTTTTAAGTCGGTGCTAAGGTGATGAAGGTCAAGTTGATGATAATGTAAAGTAATTGATAATGTTTTTCAGTTACAGCAGCTACTGTATGAAAAGAGGACGAGTTGGTCGATCATCTACATTTTTATTTAGATAAATAGCGCTTAGTGTCAGCCATAACCATGCTAATAAAACGTAAGTATATCATCAACAAGCTACATTACATAATGACATTTTAAATAACATACTGTTCACTTTGTTAGGTATAGCATACAGCTATTTACCTTACTGCCACCTGTGTAAAGCAACAAGTGTTGTGGTGATGTTGCATGCGGTATTAAAAAATAATAATAAAACACATTTTAAAAAAGTCCTCATTAGCACTAACTAGTCATCACAAATTTGGTCGTTTGGAAGTGCAAATGTTAAAAAGACGTGATTAGTAACTTCAACCTCTAAAAGTCCTTGCAAATAGTCAGTTCAACCCCTATTTCAAAATCCAGTAGCCACTGTTCTCAATTTTTTTCAAGTGCTGGATAATTTTGATCTTTTTGTACTTAACCTGAATGATGGCTTTTCTCTACGGAGCATGAAATGACACTCCAAGGTTCAGATTGCCTAAAATCACCTGGGAAAGACTAACTCACCCATGACCCGAATGAGGACAAGTCAAAAAGAAAATGGATGGATAGATAGGATCCATCCATACTACATCTGGAGGTCATGTGATGGCATTTCCTTTCGTGTAAATTTACTGCAGGTACCATTCATGACTCATATCGCCATATGCCTTATTAAAGGTCCCGTATTTTATCTTTTTAGACCTCCATAGAGTGACTCTCTAACATCGACTTAGTATAAAAGTGTAAATTTCATTTTAAAAACACCTTGGTTTTGTCATAGAAGTGTCTAGAAAAGGCCCCTCTGACAGCTACTTCTGTTTGACCCAATTTTGTATCCGCTTTCTCTATATTTGGTTAAGACAGCCCCCTTTCCAGCGCGTGTCGAACACGCGCTGGTGAGAGCACCGTGACTCGGGAGCGGTAACGTAGATAAGGTCGAGAAATTCGAATGAACTGATTTCAGCCCGCTTGGCAGAAAAACGTCTGGAACTTAGGAATGCGTGGACGACTTTAATTCATATTTCACATGTTTACTGAGGCACCACAGAGACAATATTATATACCAAATACTAGAAAAAGTTGGTTCAGCAAAATATGTCCCTTTTAAAGCAGACTCCCTGCAAAAAATATACTGATTAAGAAAAGTAAATCATTCTAGAACAAATGGACTATTTTCAGTACTAGTGCAACTACAGCGACAAAAGAAAGATCTAATAAAATTAAAAATGTTTTTAAATGTTACATGATTGGATAATTTTTGTAAAATAGTGAAAATGAACCGTACAGAACAGTTCCGTTCATCTTAGCGCAGTACAATAACGAATGGGTTAACTGATCATTGACAATTGTGGGGAACTGATCGTTTCGTGTGTCTTTTAAAGCAAAATGAAGTGGACTAATTGGCTGCAGTCAGCAAGGGCTCTCTGCTGATTCTGTCTCAACTAGTTTGCAGTCTAAAGTAAAACAGCACAATGTCATGCGGGAAATTAGCTTCATCCACAAAGACCTACGCTAATGCAAAAGTCCTCCAGGCCGCATTCATTCTGCGCTTTACAATCCGGACATTCAAAGAGAGATTATCCTATTGAAATTAATTGAAATAATATCTGAAAATAATTATAATTATTTGATTGATTTTGAACATAATTGATCAAGGAAAAAGTTGTATGGTACAGATTGGCATTATACAGAGTACCTTTAACAACTTCCGATAGAAAACAGAATCTTTTTCAGAGAGTACTGAACAAATGTATTTTTTGCAATTAAGAAAAAAAAGCACAGGCTTTTGTTGGATGTCACATTATCATCTCATTGCTTGAGGAAGTCTTTTGTTGGCGAAAAAAGGATGTCAGGATACAATAGCAGGTTCAGTGCGTATGACCTTCATTTGAACAGCCGTGTACACTATGACTCATAAAGTCTCCGCAGATGGGCTTTGAGAGAGATGCATGTAAATGACATTCAACACTGTCATCGTCTGGACACCCAGAAGGACATAAGAGCAGTCAGGGTTGAGCCGTTTCCTGTGTCCTGTTTCTGTTAATAAGGTGTCATAAATACAGGCGCCACTTACACTTTACATCAGAATATACAGTATATATTTAAGCCCTTTGGAAATCACTTTGAAAGTTGATTGTACTGTCAGCACAAACGGTTCAAATGGTTCATTGTATTTGAAGATAAAATATGAAATAGTCGATTTCCTATTGTAATATCTTTTAAATTGTTTTGAGTTCACATCATGTATAATTTCCAGGGCATTTCTAAAACAAATCACAGCCAGCGATTATTTTTTCATTATAGTGTCATATGCATACAAACTAAAGCGTGGCAATTGGCACTAGTTGCTGAACAGGAATAAGGTGAACCGCAAAACTATGAAGGCAAGGTGCCCCCCAAACTTCTTGGGGCACTTATCAGCGTGCAGACCCCTCACTGTACCTCGCCTAGTGAATGAGCATAAGATCTCGGATGTAAGTTATTCTGGCCCGTGTATGTGTATACAGTCGCATGTTCAATGAGTAACAGTGTACATTGCATCTAGGCCCAATGCTTTTTATAGCTTAGAATTAACTTTTTAAATGTATGACTTAAAACGCATGTCATCAAAATTAGTTTTGGGTAATTATCCTGATGGATGTTAAAGCCGCAAAATAATAGGTAATTCCTTTCAGAGAATAGCACATTGACTATTGATTTTGGAAGCTAGTGTGGTTGTTCGCTTTGCAGTCAATAATAACCACTCAGTGCCTCATTTATAACCGCGCTGTGATTGAGTAGCGACCAGTACATGGTGTAGTGCCTTTTTCTCAGCCTTTTTAGACTGATCTCAAAGAATCCAAAAAGAATGTGATTTGATGACTTACGGACAATCAAAGTCCTGCTGTGCAGAGTGTTTCTGTATTTCTCAGTGTATTTTGAAGGGCATCTTTCTAATGCTTGCTATTTTTTGATGATTACAACAACAGGACATACGATGAACTCTGCAGAGAACAGTGCCAAAAGTCATGCAAATTGCAATCAATGTTGCTTTCAGTTCTATTAGCTTTAGTCCATTCACACTCACATTCACGGCTAAGGGCAATTTAAGAGTCTTCAATCAACCGAAGAAGCATTTTTTGGAATGTGGGAGGAACCCGTAGTACCCGGAGAGAACTCACGCATGGAAAGAAAATGCAAACTCCACACAGGAATGTCGGATTCAAACATCCAACTTTGAGGCGGATGTGCCGCTCTAAGCTGCAAGGCTCTATTTTCGTGACTGGCGTAAAACCGACGCGGCACGTGGCATAACTTTGCGCAGAGGCAATTCAGATCCGGTGTTGGTTATTTCGCAGACAAGCGCAGCCCGGCAGATCAAAAATAGGAGGGCTGCGTTGCTGTGGGAGTGATCACAGCCGATTTCAATCATGTCCTGTCATTCTCTTTAAATGTGCCCCGCACTGAGAGTCTTTGATATGAAGCAGCGCAGACAACCAAATTTTTCTCAAAAAGAAACAGATTTGCTCGAGTCCGGGAGATCAAAGCGCGTAAAGTACATTTCTACGGAACTGCAAGTAGGCTTCCACATGTGGATGATATATCTGCGCAGTGAGTCATTAGAGTGCCCCCCATAGCTGTGCCCAGTGGGATGATTAAAAAAAAATAATGATGATGATAATAATGCGTTCAATGAATTGATTACTACAATAATGCCGAGGGTTTGATGCTCGCTGTTTACACATTTATGAATGGAATACACCTGACATCAACTACACATGACTGTGGAGTGGAGCTCGCCTATCTGTCTGCCTGTGCCCCAATCAAATTCACCAGAATCGCATTAGACCAGCTGCGGCAGGACTTAGACTTGATCTGAGCAGGCATAAGTTAAGAACGACTTTCAGCCACCAAACTGTCACGTTGTCCACCCATTTGGACACCGCCATAGATGCGCCATCAACGAAAATAGAGTCCTTAGTCTTTAAATGACTGCGGCAGCCTAGGTGATGTTGTTGTTACTACTTGTACATGACACATTATATTCCATTAACTTGAGAAGTTATATTTGTATACCCAGGCAAAGGAATTAAGGCAGAGTCACGCTGCCTTTTGTTGTAGGTCTTCACACATTGAAGAAGTCTTGGCATTTGAGTATCTCTGGCTCATATCGATTGATGAGGTCAGCCAGACGTACCTTTGACCGAAGTTGTTCTCCTTCCTTCGGCAGTGCAGGGTGACGACTCTGTGACCTTCACTTCTGACATCCTGACTCACCGTCCACGGTACCGGGTTACTGGCTCTGGCCCCCAGGAATGCCACTCCATCTTTCAGCTTCACCCTGGAAAACAAACCAGTACACTAGGTTAAAAACAAATCAAGCGAATTATAAGAAACAATTACAATAAGAGTTTGTGAGGCATTCTGTGACAGTCTCAGAAGCCTCTTCCACACAGGCCATCTAGATTTGCTTTTTTCCTCGCTCCTGGTCCTGTGTGTTAGGTAGGCTACTGATGCGGGATCGGGAGTTGTGGTCAACTCGCATATTTGCCGCCTTCTGACATAGTATCAGAGGCAGTATGACGCTAGTGTATCAGGGGATAGTGACAAACCAAAACCAGAGAGTGACATTTGACACCAGAAACTCACTGCTACCGACCCTTTGTGTTGAAAGCATTTGTTGCTGTCCCAGATGCATCCAAAGTTATCTGAACGAAGCTACTAGATATTCACTTACGGAAAGGCACAAAACTCACTGCACACACACAAACTCCTCCTCCTCTATGAAAAGAAGACGTGAAGTCATCAGTTACACACATATTAGATCGCAGAAAACATTAATTCATGCAAAAAGTAGCAAACGGCAGCCAAACATTCTTACTATTCTTGGACCGCATCCATTTTTGGAGAACATGAGAAATCTTTTATGAGGGCTTGATTCAGACTAAGGTTATTCAATTGGCAAATTGAAGGAGGGAGACAACAAAACATCCATGTTTACAACTTAAAATGATCATCATTTACCTCTGTTTTGAACTTTGTGTTTGACAATGGAAGTTAACAGATGACACTTCAATAAGAATGCCAGACCAGTAAGTAAATTACACAATTTCGATATCATCTCTGGTACCTTGACTAACGAGTTTGATTACTTCCATGACCATGGCTGTAATTGAAAACACTCCATTAATTCCACTAATCTGTTACATCCACACATAAAGCACCAACGAAAAATGTTTTACGTTTTTAAATAAGAAAATAGCACACACCGGTCAAAAAAACCCTGTAATAATGAATTAGAATGTCAAGACGTTTGTGCACCATGATGAATTCATGTCTCTTTCTTGTGTGTGCCCCTTTGCCACCAGGGGGCAGTATAATACAGACATACAGATATACATGAAGGAGACAGTCACAACTGCTCAGTAAGCTGCAATAATACACCTTTTAGTGTTGTATTGTCCATCTACATGTGTTGCCTCACGGTTTGTGTTAAAATATCTGCTTATAACACTGTGACATGAATGCCATTTGTTAGCCCGTCTATGGTGTTTTGTATTGTGGGTTAGCATTAAGCTAGAGGACGTTCCTAAGGCAAAGTTGTGTTGTTTTAAATACACAACATTATCTTTGTGTTTTGTTTAGTTTGACAGTAAACTTCAACTGGGACACGAAATAAACAGCTTGAAGCAAGCGCTTGGCCTTGTTGTTGTGTTTTTGGAAGAATTGTTTACTGTATGCCGAAGTGCTGCTTGTTGTGAAGTTCGCGCTGCCACCATCTAGTGTTCGTATCTAATTTGTGTTGCATCTCAACATTACATTTTGGAAACTGCTTCCAAATGTTTGCCAACTTAATGAGTATGGATTTCCATCATGTCAGTTTCCAAATGGGCACATTTAGCTGCTATGAAAAGGGCAGTCTATCTTCGGTGGTCAAAAAGATGGAACAGACAGATGAGGCAGATGCGAAGAAAAACAACTGGAACAACAACAGTGAGGATTATGACACGCCTTTTCGTCAAAAAAGAATGTTGGGTCTTTTCGTCTTTTCCCCCACTACTTTTAAATAATTTGAGTCTGCCCTTATTCGGGGGCTGCAAAAGACACAGAAGTAAAAGGAGAAGCTCAACATTAATGGAAAGTAATGATATAACCACCGCCATCTCATCCTCTGTGTTCAACTTGGTGTCTTTGATGGTATCCAGGCGACAGATGTGACAATAACTCGTGTCGCTCACTGCTCCTGACGGATAAGATGAAGCTTGTTGGCGTGGAGGAGAGGGAGAGCACTGATTGCCGCCTGGCCTCCTTTTTTCAAAGCCCACCTTTTCCACAGCAAAGTAATCACTGACTCACATACTTAGCTTTGGTGAAGGACTACAAGGGGGCTGATCATCTAAAGAGCTGAAGTCTTGTTTTAACTAACCCTAGAGTCAGAACTGTTTTGACTTCTTACACAAGTCAGATGCATTGATGTTTTGAAATGTTTATGGTATTTTAAGAAACACATTTTAAAAACCAACCCTTCAAATGCATGCAGTTCTGCTCCCTAGTACCAAAAGATCTTAAAAAATAAAGGCACTGTGAAAATTCTCCCAAAAAGTCCTAGTGTCATTATAACTTCAATCTTTGCAAAAGCTGCATTTACACTGCACATGGTAACACCCAATTCTGATTTAGTGCCTATAACTACATAGAGATGTAAACTGGAGGAGAAATGAAACTGAGCTTATCATACAAGCCATGGTTCTGCAAAACACTGCCTGTCATGTCATGTAGCAGCCAAAGCGGGGGAAGCCCAGACTTCCCTCTCCCCAGCCACTTCTTCCAGCTCTTCCAAGGCCAGGCGGGAGACAGTCTTTCCAGCGTGTCCTGTGTCATCCCCAGGGCCTCCTCCCGGTGGGACGTGCCCGGAACACCTCACAAGGGAAGCGTCCAGGGGGCATCTTAACCAGATGCCCAAGCCACCTCATCTGGCTCCTCTTGATGAGGAGGAGCAGCGGCTCGACTCTGTCTGAACCCCTCCCGGATGACTGAGCTTCTCAACCTGGGAGAGCTCAGACACCCCGGAGAGAAAACTCATTCCAGCCGCTTGCATCCGTGATCTTATTCTTTTAGTCATGACCCGCAGCTTGTGACCATAGGTAACGGTGGGAACGTAGATCGACCATTAAATCGAGAGCTTTGCCTTTCGGCTCAGGTCCTTCTTCACCACGACAGACCATACCAGAGTCTGCATCACTGCAGACGGTGCACCGATCAGCCTGTCGATCCCCCGCTCCATTCTTCCCTCACCCCTGAACGAGACCACCAGACAAGTGAACTTCCCCACTTAGGTCAGGCTCTCTACCGCGACCTGGAGAGGGGACTACGCCTTTTTCCAACCGATGCCCATGTCCTCAGATTTGGAGGTGCTGATTCTCATCCTAACAATCCAATCAATTCCACACAAATTACTAACAATCATTTAATTGATAATTAATTATTAACACCATTTGCACTGAATGGCGTGCGTGTATTTGTAGCAGGTAACAAGTGTCAAGCAGAGTGAGCAAGTGATGTGCGACAGGCTGCCTCGTTGTGCATCTGTGAAGTGATAGAGAAAGATACCGGTCGACTAGCAGAGGAAAAACATGCATCAAAAATGCATATCCTTGTCACTGTCATCTACAGGCGAAAACAACATCGCTCCATCGTGACACATCAGGCCAAGGATGGGCAGCCAATGAGAATGAGCTCTAAATGATCAAACGGCACCTCGTAATAAGATTGCTCTCTCTAATATGATTATTGCTGAGCGAGGGTGCAGGCAGAGCCAATAAAGGGATGAAATTTGAAGGGAGGTCCTCTTTTCACATGCATCAGCACAAGGGGTTGCATGATTAATTCCATGAAAACGTCCACGTGTGAGTATGAGTATTTACACACGAGGAGCGCTCGTCAGTAGCGACAGTGCCCTCGATAATGACACACTTGGATGGCAGCTGCCCAAATAATAAGTCAACAAGTCACCTTGCTCCCAGTCATGGTTCTCACAAGCTGAATGAAAGACCGGTGCACATTAATATTAATGTACTGTATACAAGGGGAAATGAAATGGAATATCAACAATTATTTATGAAGTCAAAGACTGACCAAGGGTCTTGGAAATACAAACATTTACACATTATTATTATTACGTGCGTGCGTGTGTGTGTGTGTGTGTGTGTGTGTATGTGTGTGTGTGCTTTATCAGTATCAGTAAGCAACTCTAGGATTAAGACCTTTGCTCTGATTGTTGTTGTACTTTTTGTGTTTAAAGATGGCAATACAAAAGGTCAAAGAAACACCAACAAACTGCAGTATTGGACTTATTGGAACTCAGGGTTATTGTAATCCTAACATTTCTGTGATCTTCCAATTTGAAGTAATGTAATGAACAATATGTAAAAGCAACCCACCTTGAATTAATAGCCTCCAGTAAAAAGGCAAAATGTCACGCTGATTGTCATTTTTAATAATGTGTTCCTTGACTAAAACTTCCTATAACAATACATTAGCGTGTGGTTGAAAGACCCACTTAACCAACTTAACTTACAGTTTAGTTTGTGCTTGAACACCATCCATCCATTTTCTGAGCCGCTTCTCCTCACTAGGGTCACGGGCGTGCTGGAGCCTATCCCAGCTGTCATCGGGCAGGAGGCGGGGTACACCCTGAACTGGTTGCCAGCCAATAGCAGGGCACATAGAAACAAACAACCATTCGCACTCACAGTCGCACCTACGGGCAATTTAGAGTCTCCAATTTATGCATGTTTTTGGGATGTGGGAGGAAACCGGAGTGCCCGGAGAAAACCCACGCAGGCACGGGGAGAACATGCAAAATCCACACAGGCGTGGCCGGGGATTGAACCCCGGTCCTCAGAACTGTGAGGCAGACACTCAGTCGTCCACCGTGCCGCCTATATATATATATATATATATATATATATATATATATATATATATTATATTTTATTATATATATATTTTTTTTTTTTTATATATATATATATTTTTTTTTTTTTTCAGGATTGAAAATATTCAGGATTGTTTTTACACATGGATTCATTAATTTAAATGTTTCTGTCTTGTGTTCAAGCACGGGGAGGAGTTAGCTCAGGTGGTTGGGGCGCTCGCTCGGTGTGATTGTAAGTGCGAATGGTTGTTTGTTTGTATGTGTCCTGTGATTGGCTGGCAACCAGTTCAGGGTGTACCCCGCCTCCTGTCCGATGATAGCTGGGATTGGCTCCAGCACTCCCGCGACCCTTGTGAGGAGAAGCGGCTCAGAAACTGGATGGAAAGATGGATGGATATATATATATATATATATATATATATATATATATATATATATATATATATATATATATATATATATATATATATATATATATATATTAATATATATATATATTAAAATATTTAAATACAGTCAATTGATTGGTTATTTTCTCCCCCACAGTGAAGAAAGGATATTTTGCCTGATGACCTCTCCTGGTCATAGCGGCTCGTAAACCTCACATGAAAAAACATGTAGAAACTAATACTTCTTATGATTACTTACAATAGGATTATAAAGGGGCGCAAACATTTTCGCAAAGGATTTTGTTTTGCACTGAATTTATATTGATATTGGGAGTTTATGAGAATTACCTGGAATTGGAACAAACTATCCTATAAAAACACTGACGAACATTTTGCTTTACTATAATAACATATGCATGTAAATGAATTACAATAGTAGTAGTACATTTTTAGATTTTGATTCACAGTGCAGGGTAGAAATAATTCACATTTAGCCTACATTTAATTGTAATTATAACTGTGCTGCTATTTTTCTACAATTATTTTTACTTTACCCTGTAATAAACTAGCCTGCCTTTTTTTGACAGTTCATTCCCTTTTTTAAATTTTCAAGGAAAGTTTCTAACTAACATGCAATCCTTGCTTAGTGATCTTATCTGTTAAAATGCCAAACAAATCATCTGAAGACACAGCATATCCATATAATGCAGCTGTCTTTTAACCATTTAAATACAACACATTTGATTGTTTTTGTTATTATTGTTCATTACAAAAAATAAATTGTATTGTTTTGACTTATCTTTACAGAAACTAAAGAGAATGAAGAAAGACAAAATGACATGAAATGAGGATGACAAGGCTGGTTATTACACAAAACATGCACAGTGAACCTCCTCATATTTGTGGTCCAGCATTCGTGCAATCACATATTTGTTCTATTTTTTTATTTTTTTTTAAACCTACCCTTCATTATTCAATGAAAAACTCAATTATTTTTGTGCTCAAGCTAAGTCATCTTGTGGCATCTTGATGCCGAGGAATTATGTTAAAGTGAGTTGAGGAACTTCATTTAGACAAACGTTCTACTTTGTTGCCATATTGGGGTATCTTGGTGCCGAGCAACAATGTTAAAGTGAGTTGAAGAGCTTCATTTAGACAAACGTGCTTGGCTTGGGGCATCTCATCTACAGGCAATTATAAACGTCCTGGAGAGAGTTGTCAAATACTGGCAGATTTTGTTTTTACTATTCATTGTCGGGCTTGGTAGCAGAATGACACAAGAGCAACCTTGTCTGGATGCTAAGTATGTACTTTGAGGCAAAATCATTGATTTTTCTATTTCAGAAAATAACCATTTCATGGATTGCGAAATGTAAAACACAACCTGCAAATGGTACGTCTACTTACATTGATAATCAAGTTGTTTTCCTAATAATGGCAAACTGAAATTGCAAAACTTCATTTTGAGGCACAACAAATTCACACAAGGAGCATAAATGGGAAGGTTAATGGTTTCTTGTTCAAAGATTCAGAAGATGGCAGATCATTACATGAAAGCCACACTGGAGAACAGGGGGAAGCAGATACAAACATCCGCAGATACACACTCGGGCCGTGTCTATATCTGATATAAAGTTAACACACTGGCACAGAGTGGGGCCGCTACATTGAGTTGCCCTTTTGGAGAGATAAATGGAAGTGAGAGCAATTGCTCTGGTATCTGCTGTGTCACAAAGAAACCACTTTTGGTTCCTGCATCGGCGGCTGACTCCAACAAAGGTAGAGATGGATGAAGGGGATAACTGCTGTGAGATTAGTCACAGCTCATTCATATACAAACTGCTTTCTTTCTTGGGAGTCTCTAAAGGGGTGACATGTAAAATATTGTTTTAATTTCATGTATATTATTTGGATCTCTGGAATGCCGGCCTACTCTTCAAGTGTGACATAGACAACAAGTCAAATTTTCGTAAACTGCCCATGTCAGAAAATGGGTTTGGAAGGAAATCGTTCAGATTTGCCCCAATTGTTAGGTCACAATCAGGCTAATTTAAATAATACCGCCAAACCACCATGACTTCATCTTGATGAAGATACACCATTTTATTTTCTTGCAAGCAAACCAGATTACATGAAACCACAATTGTGCCAAAGCCAAAAGCTACGCAGAGCAACGGTCTTTGACGCACAGGTTAGCGTTAGATAGGGTTATCAGCCTTGGCTTCTGATAACCTGCATGTAATGATACGTTATGATTTTAAAGTGCTACACTCACATGCATAGCAACTGCAATCAGAAAATCAATCTTTGCATACACTACTTTCTGCACACAGCAGTCATCATGGTAACACAAAGTCGCACTTGCACACCCCCTACTAGACAACTGAGGCAGGACATTCCCCCTTGAAAAACAGCTGCTCTCATCATGAGTGATGACAGAGATTTGTTAGTGTGCTGTAATTCTTCATCATTGTGGTATTTTGACTAAAGAATGTCACAGACATTTTATTACGACATTTTCAGACTTTTCATTTGTGCGGGGGGGCGGGGGGAGTCGTATGTCTCCTTTAACTGAAACTGATGAAACACTGGAATTATAAAAACGACACTGTAATTCCCTCAGAAAATGGGAAAAGCTTTTAGTGATAGGGAATGACAAAAATGTTACTTTGGCGTTTTTGTGAGTCGATTGGCTTGACTCCACTGAGCACTGCTATTAAGCAGAATGCTTGCAATTAAATGCCAAAGAGAGTATTAATTGTCGATTAGCCTGGTAGCCCACCTCATGGTGCATTCTCTCCCGTCTCTGTCTGCTTCATGTTAAAAATAATAATCATCTCCAATATTTATACAATGGTGGCTAAAGACAGGTAAACACACATCGGTCAGTAATAAGTATGTTGCTAGCTTTGTGCTGGAGACTATCATAGTCAATTAGTGGATGCAGGCGGAGAGTATTTCAGGCAGTAGACAGAGGCAGATGCTGAGATAAAGAGTGCGCTGATTCAATTAATGGGTTTGAGGCTGTTCCAGCCATTATCAGGGCTAGTTAAAAGTGTTGGTGCGTAGCAATGGGTCTGAAAACCAAGGACAAGATTAACACCAACAGTTTGAACAGGGCACACCAGACAAAGCGGTTCCGCTCATGCATGTCCCAAACTTTTTGCCCGTCCTCCATGTTTCGTTACCCATCTCATTTCATTTGGTCAACAATGTAACCTTAAATGGCCCCAAGGTCATACAGGGTGTCCTGGGTTTACAACGGTGGCGACGTAACCCAAATTGGTACATAAATTGGCCACAGTCTATCACTAATCTACATTAACACAATAATAAAGTGATGATTACTGTAAATATTTTGATGAACATATTTGTATTGGATGAATATGTAACAATGAAAAACAATAGGTACTGCGGTGAGTGAGCCTACCTTCTTCTGCCACGTGAGGATGCATTCGTATGCTGCTACGCAAACAATTTATTCGGTGCCGTTTGTAATCTCGAAATGTCGTGTGTTAGTACCATGATCAACCAAAGACCCCCTATACAGGTTAAAGTTCAACAATTCTGGACAGTTGCACACAATTTTTGAGTTCAGTGATGCAATATCACGCAACAAACAGGGCGATTCGTTTGTAGATAATCACAGCCGTGATGATATACGGTTCAATATCATGATCTTGAGTTTGATATTGTTTTCATACAGCAGTTATACATTTATTAGTTAACAGTAATGAGTGTCAACAAACTAAGATTTGTTTGCTAATTTAATCAGTTATTTGGCCCCACCGACACAAATAGCCTACCAGCAAACAGTGGTGTTAGCTGCCGAGTTAGTGTAAGCGCGATATGCTAATAAGCCAAAGTGTCAACATTGACAAAAAAAAACTATTGAAGCTTTTTACTTTTTCAGTTGTGTAACATCGTTATACATTTAGTGAGCACTCCACGATGATCAAAAATGCGAAATGAAGCCAATTGACGTGACGACTGTGAACTTGTAACCTGCGTTAGCGTTTTGGTCGAATTTTCGCTCCTGTCACTACACTTAATATGTTATTAATGTTTAGTTAATGTGTCCTTTATTCACATGAGCAAACCTGGAGGTTTGCGGTGACATCTCCAGGCTTCTCTCATTGCCTTCGACCCCATCTGACGATGATGACAAAATATCAAATGTTATTTCTGGAAATATTCTGCAGAGACCAGAGTTCAAAGCATAAAAGTGTGTTTTACTCATTGTTTGACTTGTTTTTGTTTTTGTTTTGCAACACTTATGCCTAAAGACCGCCATCATAGACAACCTAACAGATGATAACAGAGTCAGCATCTTACAAGAGACTGATTGCCTGTAAGTGTGTGTTGCTTTGCCTTTGGCCTTTTCGTTGTTGCTTTTTGCTGTACCTACTCCCAAAAAACAAGCGGTGTTCAGACAAAAATAACTTTTCATAAAGTATTCACAGCAGAGAGAGCTCAGTGTCGCCACAAGTGTCATTTGTCATTCAAACTGAAACTGATAACTAATGATTATTTAATAGTCTGTAAATTGTAAACATAGTTATCTATATTTACTCTTGCATGACTGTTAGGCCAAGGTGTACCATCTCTCTTCTTCTGTCTTGTCTTAACCTAACATGCATGTTTTTGGAGTATGGGAGGAAGTTGACGACAACATGCCAGCACCACAGCAGAAGGTCGGGAGCGGTATTCAAACCCAGTTACTTAGAATTTTAAATAATACCTTTGAATTAATTTTAACATGAAACTAGGTTGGTCTTGAAAGGTGAACAAACATGACAGGTCATATAAGTACACAGAAGGTATTTTGAGTATAGTTCCAAGACAGAAAATAACATCCCGTGTAGAAATGTGTGTCGGCTTATATCTTGTATATAGCTAAAGAAATATGGCTCAATGATTAGAAAACTATTTACGGACACTAAAGGTGCATTTCACACAGTCTCGGTCCCAAGGGCATGATGTACTGAAGAGACATAATCTGGATTAACTAACCTTGATTCTTAAGAAATCACTTTTTTATCCCCATTCACGTGTGTTCTGACAGAACAAAATCAATGTTTCAATACGGCACGGAAAAGCAAAACATATTGGCAGTGATTTTTTTTTTTTGTCTCATGGACGAGATGCAAATCATTACTTCACACGGGTGAGATGATGTTGGACGGTTAAAGATTAAAGATTAAGGATAAACTCTGGACCTTCAACAGGGGCGGTTATGTGTGTGTCAAATTTGGGCGGTATGGGCAGCTGCTCAGGGCGGCATTGAGTGAGGGGTGGCAACTACTCCCAACTATTGTGCTGTGCAGCTGCACATTAGTGTGCTGTGAGAGATCATCAGTGGGGCACAGAAAATGATCCCAAAATTCTAATTTACAACAAATAATGTATCTATGCCAGTGACATATAGTGACAGGCAGAACAATCAAATGGTCTTTCAAAAGATGGCGAAAATTACAATTAATCTGTGTCTCCACATGTTGCTATTAATTAAAAGTTATGATTCAACCCCTTTATTGAAGTAAAAGTAAAAAAGTACAGACTGAAATGAAAACATGAATTGGAAAAAACAATACCAAAGTATATTTCTTTTTTTTTGTCATTTATATACAATACCTATTTTGATAACTTGGCACAAAGAAAAACAACTTTACATCGACACGCAAATTAGGTTCCCTCTTTTATTAACACGGGCTTCATCAAAACACTGTGGCCCATAGATTTGCCAAACAAAATAAATGCTGAATTAGCTCATGATAACAGCTGAAAAAACACACACCGGATGGATTTTTTTTCCAGATTAGACAGATCAGTTTTGAATGCCAGAAGCTGGTGTTTTTTAGGCTCGCACAAGACAATTTGCAAATCGAAACATTCTTGGAGCAGCTACTGTCAATTTTGTTAATAGGGGCATGGATTGGGAATACCTTCTTCTCTGAATCTGTTGTGTCATCTGTCATGGGTGTGTGTTCCGGGTTTTGTCTTCCCCCCCCTGTTTCACACACACCTGCTCCTGTGAGCATCTCCACCACCTGTGCCTCGTTCACCCTAATTACCTATTGTATTTAACCCCGTGTCTCATTCCCTCTCGTTGCCAGTTCGTTGTACCTTGTCGTCGCGTTCCAGCATTCCTTGTTTCCACGTCACAGACTCACAGTAAGACTTGACCCTGTTCCGATTATCGACCTCGCCTCTTTGCCTCATGTTTTTGGATACTGTTGCCTTTCTTGGATTGCCTGCCTGTGCACCGACCTCTGCCCGTCTATTAAACCTCTCTTTTTGGAAACTGTCCATTTGTTTTGGAGTCGTGCATTTTTGGGTCCTATCCACTGTTCCGTTCATGACAGTCATCATTAATGTTCCCTGGTTCATGTTCCTCCATGTCACGGTTTTGTTTTTTGTTTTTTCCCACATTAATAAGTCCCAGAGATCTCAAATCAGCCATTCAAATATCCACCGCGGTTGAGTTTAGTTTTTCGTTTTTGTGTCATCATCTGCTAAGCTTGAAAAAAGTAAAAAGCCTATTTTGACAAAGGAGGAGAAAGTACTGAAAAATATATACACAAGTAGATTTTTCTGGTATGTGCACTATACTTACAGTAAGTACAGTAGTATTTGATAATACTGCAATATTTTTTGTCCAATTTGGAGGAATACAACATAATTAAATTACATTGACAAATCGCCCTAAACCTGTCAGATAGAGGAAGAGAGAGGAAATAAAGTCCATTCCATACAAAGTAATTATGTCATATATTTTTGGGGGCCAAAAGTAGCCAATCTTCTGATGAAAGCCTTTTTGTAATGGTGTAGGCCAAACCTCAACCAAAAGAAAACATTTTCCAGGAAAGAAGCAAGCAGATGGATATCGACTAAAATGACAAGGAGATTAATGTACGTGTGTGTGTGTGTGTGTGTGTGTGTGTGTGTGTGTGTGTGTGTGTGTGGCTGTTTCGAATGAAAGCAGTCCAAAAGGATGCTGACACCTATGGGTGTGATAGCGACATACCCTTAACGTGGCTATGCTCATAAAGATTGAAAAAAAAATAATATATATATATATATATATTAATTTAAAAAAAAAAAAGCAAAAAACCTTAAAGAACATGATCAGTGTAGTGGCCTACATTTAGGATACGATGATCCTGTTTGATGTTGTGTGTTATGGGATTTGGAGGCCAGTCAGAGGATTTTAGATTACCACTTTTTTTTTTTTTTTTTTTTTAGTGTGTCATTATTATGCCTTTTTAATTCAGTGTGTTTGCTGCAAACTTTTTCTTTTTAATGCATCCTCATGCTAGCTACTAGGCAAGCACTCCCGCCCGTTACTTTTGTAGATTAGCTAAAAGAATGAGGTCATTTAACAGCTAAATCATTTTGCTGCACCTACTATACATTTATCGAGCTAGCTACTGGCCAAACCATATGGGAAGCCCACACAATCCAATGCAAGAGCTGCATCGAATACAATGCCTGTCGTAAAGATAGTATGCTTGATTGAATTGATTTTGATTGACACTGTCAGAATTAATTAACAATTTTTTTTTTTGTCCTCAATTTGCGACCCACTTTTAGAGAAGGTAAGCACCGTAGAGAAAACGCATTGCTAAAAAAAAAACAGTTGAGAATCACGGATGTATGGGTTGACAATTAGACGCTGGAACTGCCGGGTTGAACGGATGAGCCGGTTCTGATCCCATGTTTGGACGGGCGCAGAAGAGGGCCAAGCAGTTTAATCTCAGGATGCAAGTGCGACAGATTATAGTAAATTTGTAAACCTGCAATTGGGTGGGAGGCACAGATTAGCAATGATCCTGTAGGATGTTATGGTAACATGGATGTTCCAATAGCTCTGTTGTGAAAATTAAAATCAAATTAAGCTGTTTAGCCCAATTACAACGTTGCCTTAAGGGTTTTAATAATGTGCACATTATTTTTAGACGCTTAGAATTTGATAAGGGCAAAGAAGTTGAACAACTTAAATGAAGTGATTGGTTTTTCTATTTATGTAGGGATGTCATGCTGAACATCTGATAATTCGCATTTTGTGTTTGTCAGCTTGTAAACCCTACTTAGTATACCATACTATATTCATTAAGAAATGAAAATTGAAACTTAAAAAGAGTGCTGTAATGTTATTATTAAGCTTTTTCCACTATCCTATATCAAGCTGTAGTTAATCTTTGGTCATAATTGAAACATTTCAATCACATTTGTTGCAAACGGCTGATTATTCATCATGCGTTCTAATGATCAGGGTTGGTGAACGAGGGCACAGATCTGGGAACAAAAGCATACATAAGCCTGCTAGCACGAACGCTGCCTTAATGGGGCTGTGGCTGAGCGATGCTAAAAGGACTAAATGTTTGCTCAATCCCGACTTCATCTCCAAGTGATTTATTGACTGACTGACATAGCCGCTGATGAGTGCTTTGAGCCTGCTAGAGGTCTTGTCAGGTAATCAGGTTCAGGGGTCAAATGTTACTATGCGTCATTCAGCTGTCCAGGCAAGGAGGATTATCAATATTCCTGATGGATGGATGGGCGGGTCGGGTACTAGCTGGTTTGAGCCAGCTAGAAGCCCTGGCATCAGGCAACACCTTCTCACCCTCATGCACCGTTGTGACATTTTTTGCCAAGGAGAGACAGTCAGCGTGACAAGTGAGATGGCACAACCTTGCAAACTGAACATTTTTGACATTGCCCACCCAGAAAGTGTCACAAACTGTTTGCAAAGATTGGACAAAATGCATCTAGGGAAAATACACTGAATAAAATAAATTCCGCTTCAGAAGGATTGTCAATTTTAAGGGTTGTGTACACATGCTATGCTAGAATGTGCGCTTAGTAGGGTGTAGAAAAACTAAACTGACTTTGGATATTGTGAGCAATCATAGATTTAATTTAATTGTTTTTATCTAAATCTTTTCTCTCAAAGTAACAGCAATGCAAACAACTTCCTTGTTGGAGGGTAATAAATCATTTGTCTTTAACGTGCATCCACTGAACTGAACTGGTTAAAAAAAAAAGGTTTGCTGCTAAAACTATTCAAGTGTGAGTAGCACTGGTGCATTAGCCTCATTTGGACTTCATTATGCACATCAGTAGGCTTCTAGACATAAGGAGATGGGAATGGACACAAAGTCATGATCCGTGTGGTGGCTAAAATGTGGTTATGTGTGCGTGTGAGAAGTAATAGAAGAGAAGCTGTCGGGATGATTTGACAGTCAAATAATTGACTTTGATTGGACACCAATACGCTTTGTCTGCTGCTTTGCTTTTGTAACACAGAGAGTAGGCAAAATAATCCACTCCAAAAAGTCAGCATTTCAGTTTTTTATTCCAAGTATTTATATCAGGATCCAATTCACAAGATAAAATATGTCAACTTTTGTTTGAAGCCATTTTACTGGTGGGCAAAAGGATTGGGACACATTCCTGACAAGTCAAACAAATTTGGCGCCAATGTGAGTGTGAATCTTTCTTTGTCACTATGCGCTCGTTGATTAACTGGTGACCAGTCCAGGCCTGTGATAGCCCATCCGTGACTCTAAACAGGGTAAACGGTAGTAAATGGGTGGAGGGATGGACTTAATGAATAAACTTGGCTGGGCTTGACAAAACTTCTAAACTAAACTATGTCTGTCCCTAACAACAACTGAACAAGACAGAGGGTAAACTTAAAAAAAAAAAAAAAAAAAAATATATATATATATATATATGAACAGCTCCCATTATAAGGGAGTAAATATGAAGGTAGGCCATGATGTGACTGGCACATCTGTCGTAGTGCCAGTTAAGGCGCATTCAATTCGTCCTCCTGCTTTGTGCAGACAGGCCACCCAACAATTTCTAAATCAATCTGCATGACGTTGAGCTAGCAGCACCCCAATTTGACTGTCGTTCTTCTTTCAGTCATGACAAGTTTGCTTTTTGGAGAATTTTCCATGTGTCTACATCATGGTCAATGTCTGTGCTTTGCCAGCTTTGCATTTACGTGTTTTTGCTGACTAACTGAAACCTGTCCTACATTGCACCTCTGTCAGGTACTTCCATTGCCTTAAAGAACTTATATTGACATTACCTGTAAAGAAAAAAAATATTTCTATTATTTCTGTGGAAGTTGATATGAGATAATGCTCAAAAAAGGTTTTAAAGTTTGTTTGGTATCAGGAGAAATGAAGCAAATCTCACCTGCACAAGCGTGCGACACCCCAGCGGCACAGAGTTGTTTGATAACAAGCTTGCTTTTGAAGGGAACAATTCATTTCTTCTTCTTTGCAAATAAAAAGTTCAGTATAATATTAGTTTACAAATAATACAAGACAGAATGATAAGACTGGTGTATGTTTTCATCATTAACTATGCTTCATGCCTAATGCGCAAGTTACAAGCAGGAGAGAGGCGGCTGCAAGTGTGACGGCAGAACCAGAAAAGTGAATGTCGGCTGCATGACGTGATGAGTGACAATCGGAAACGGAAGAGCATTCGGATGCTTTTTGATAGTCAACTACTACAATGTTCACAAAAACATCATGTTAACTTTAGTTTCAATCTTGTTTTTGCCTGTTGTGTTCTTTAACATTCGTTGCTGGAAAAACAAAATGTCAGAAAACTACAAAACCTGCAGGATTCTGTGTTGTCCCATTAGTGTTTTGAAATGGTAACTCTGAAATATTTCAACAGTGGTGACCAACTCACTTATCTATGTGAAATTGCCTACACGCAGGCAGATAAACAGGACAAGTTTGAGTACCCCTGACCTCTTCCCAATCAAAGTAATCAACCTTCTTGATTGTTACATGTAACAGAATGACAGCTAATTAAGAAGTATCATGAAGATCGGTGGCGTTTATCATGCTTTGTTTGTCAATTGGAGTACACCACACACTAAGAGAGCAGAAAGCATACACATGCTGAGTTTTCCCCACGTCATGAGTGAGTGGGGATTTCTCACATTTTAAAAATCAGTTAAGCTGTTAAACGTCAATATGCGTGTACCCCACTTCAGCTGTACTATTTCCCCAAGCACTGCTATCAATTCACGCAGCAGGGCCGCCAACACCTTGACTACCACTGGATGGTTGTACTGATTCCTTTGTAGGGCGCTCCCTTAGGTGGCTTTGTGTGCGTGCGTGTGTGTGTGTGTGTGTGTGTGTGTGTGTGTGCGTGCGTGTGTGCGCGCGCGCGCCTGCAGGACCCCGATGGTCCCACAAGCCATTTTATTACACTGCAGGGATCATGGTGAGATTGAATGACAGTGAATTTCAACAGCGCGTGAGAGAGTGTCGCACAAACCACAGCGTTGAGGACCACAATGTGTCATTTTAAACCATCTTTATATAGCTGGAATCTTTTGGTGACACATTAAGAGGAAACAAGTGCAACCTAGCATCATTTGAGTCACTAGAATAAGTGCTTTTGCTTTTCATATTGAGAGAATGAGACCATATATGACCTTGTTGGAGTGTTCATTAGATATACCCGACTAATGCCAAAATGCTGACTTTTTGAAAAAATGCTCAGTTTTGATTTACACAGCCAGATGAGTACTGATGTAACAACACTATGTTTTTTTTTTTGTTTGTTTTTTTTTTTTACTGGGGTTATAATGCATGGTTTCATACAATTTGTGGAAAGAAAGGCAGTTTTTTGTTCCTGGGTTCTTTACAAGTGTAGTGTACTGACTAAAATGTGTTGAACTGTATGTGTTTGAATTGCTGTTGTGAAAACTAGTTAAAATGGATGGATACTGGGGTGTCCTGCGTTCCGAGGGGGTCTGTGAACATTTCAGAGTTTTGTTTTTTAATGATTAATTGAAGAGGCGGCGGGAGGATAGAGTTGTTTTTTTGGGGGGGTCGGGACCTGGTTTTTTGAACACGAACGGATTGACTGTTTCAACGCGAACGGATTTACTCCGGGCTGCCGCTTCGACGCTACGGGTACTGCCTGCTAAACGCCACCGGGCTGCCGCTTCGACGCTACGGGATCCAGTCGCTGTGCCTACTGAAGCGTTTTGAGGGCGCGTTCCTATGGAAATGGGTTTGGGTTTCTTTTCCCCAGTAAACTGAGGGTTCAACGGTTTTGTGAGTACTGCCAGTGAGGGCTACACAAGGAAGGATGATTGGGTGTGTCTACACAGACTGAGCTGAGAAAAATGGTACATGATCACTATAATTGTACAAACATGAAAACATTCATCAATACGTAGATGACTAACTCGAGCCTAGAGTCATACAGATAATTATGCACGGGAGGGTTTAATGCCTTGTTCAAGAGCAATTCCGAATCCTTGGCTACTCTATCCAATTTCCATATTACCAGATGATGTCGCCAATGACGTCATAATTCTCTTTTGTAATTCTCTTTTTTTTTGCACACCATAAATCACAGCTGGGTCAAGATCATTATGAAGTGCCTTAGGTGTCCTTATCAGAATTAGTTAACAGAATAATGAAACTCTGATGTCTTTTTAACTGCGATTGGCTGGCAACCAGTTCAGGGTGTACCCCGCCTCCTGCCCGATGACAGCTGGGATAGGCTCCAGCGCGCCCGTGACCTGAGTGAGGAGAAGCGGCTCAGATAATGCATGGATGTCTTTTTAATGTTGACAAACATTTGCACACATATCGGTATAATTACAAGTCTGATGAGTTTCATTTTTAAATATTTTCTCCCCCTGTGATCCCACACGCTCCTCTGCTAAGTGGTTAAGTGGTTAAATGATACTAAAAAAAATTTACATGGTTATTATTGTCCACAAGTTATTTGATGAAATGAGCCATTTTGATCATGAATACTTAATCTTGAACATTTGTGTCCCTGGAATTGCTGTCCACACTGTCATAATGGGGAAACTGAAACCCTGTGATGTTTTCAGTGAAATTGATACCAACATCTTGTCTTTCTTTAATTGACACTGCAACCGTGGCTAGTTGCAGAGTATTTTCATTTATGTTTCATCATTTTCATCATACCATGTGCGTAAGTTGTCCACTGTGTCATAGTGAAATATTAATTGAGGTAAAATCCTCTCAGAAATTCAAAATATATTTGTTAAACAGTACATAGTCAGCTTGCTAAATGAATCATGTTGCTACGTAAATGAAGTACACTATGTGCTCATCAAATAATAACATTCGCCAAAGATGTCCCACCTGTAAGCCAGCCTTTGATGACAGGGTGGACATGCACATACTGTAGTTTAGTCCACAAAGTTGCCTAAGTACCTAAAGTAGCTGCCATAAAAGCCACTATGAGAATCCACCAAGCTATCAGTGTGACACCTGGCCATATGAAATATAGAGAGAAATATAGATCTCATGGCTGCATAGGCTGTTTGGGACTACTTCTGCTTTAACCTTCAAGCGGTCACTCGTGCTAATGTTCCTGTTTCATCTGACGAATTCCCAGTGTGTGGAAAGACACCAGATAATCCCAGGAGACCAGAAATGATTGAGGGAAAGCACGTTGGGTAATTAATTAGGACAATGGAGCATACCCAGGTGGCACCATGGTTGCAGAAGGGCACAGTGTGAAAGTTTATGCACCACAAGTTCCATTCCAAGTCTCTGTGATAACATTTGGCTAGCGGTCTGTACAGATTGAAGCATCAGCAAGGAAATTTCTGGAAAAGGAACTACAGATTTGAGCCAAGTCTGAAAAAAGGGAGAGATTGTTTGGAGATTCGTCAAAGAAATCTTTCTGTACAATTGTGTTCTTTAAAATCAACCGTTCCCCACATTTTTGTTTTTGTTTTGTTCTTCAGTTGAATGTTTGAGTTCACAATCCAGAATGATGTGCAGCGTTTAACACTAAAAGGGATTGCAGAAAGGTATAAAGTGGATTAAAAGCACTCTGTTCAACTGCTAAGTAAAATGGGAAAAAGACAACTGACATTCTTATTTACACCACTTGCTTTAGATTTATTGCATTTCTCAGGCCATTCAGTGATATTGTCCACCCTGTCATGTCACCGTCCACTCTGTTATTTTCAAGTTCAATGAAAAAAAGTGATTACTAGTTCCAGTTATGTGAGAAAAATAACATGTCTTTTATTTAGAAGGGAATCAAGTTTGCCATAATTTAATTATTATGCAAATACTTTTTCCCCATTAACTCAAATACAATGTCGATAAAGTTACTAAACAGCTTTCTGAAAATGTACATTTTATAATCACTAGATCATTACAATATATTTTACTCTACAGTACTTTGAAATTATCCATGACAAGGTGAATCTATTTTGCTGTTTGCATTTATGTTGTCTTTTATATTTTATTTTTAAAAAAAGAAACTTCCTAAGCTTGACCAATATGCATTTCTAACAGCATAGTTTTTTGTTTTTCCAGGGAGGTTCTCAAAGGCACCTTATGGTAATGAGGAGGATATGTACTGTATATATGTAATAATGGCTTCCTATGAAGAAGCTGTACCAAGTGTTTATCCTCCTATTAGGGTACAATTATGTGTAAAAAAAAAATAATAATAATAAAAAATAAAAAATTTCCTCAAAGCTCACAATGTCAAAGCAGTTTGTTGATAATGAATTTAGAGTCTAATTTTTACCTGCAGGCATTATTCAGACTCACAAAAAAAAAAACACTACGTTAACTATCCAAGATCTTTTGAACTTTGAATCAATAAAAATACATGTTTTTATTGATTCAAGTTGAATTATTTCTTATGTTTTTTAATTTTTATTTTTTACATTTTATTAAACAAAGAAAAGGCACAAGTACAGATAGGGACATTGATTTGGAGCTTTGATTCGCCAATGACAATGACAAAATCAAAAGTGTGACCGTAATTATTATCAAATTAAACTGCTTTATTTTGTATTTTCTGCCACTTTTCCGTGTTGCGATAATTTCCATTTCTGATTCTATGGTTTTCCAGTTTTCCTCGTTAACATTAGTCAATTACACTTCTATGGTGGCATGCATCCTTACATAGTGGAGTTACATGGTTTTTATCATAAAACAGCAATATTCAAGGTGGACAGCAAGAATCAGCTAAAACCTAAGCAATGTTTTGCAAGTGAGCAACTGCCTCATTAAACAGACTGGTTGTTTTATTTTTAGATACAAACTTTGTATTTCCATTGCAGAATTTCCCACTGAGCTGTAAGTAAAGATGAAGATTTGAACTAGGATGGCGTGTAAATGGACCACAGCAATAGGCCAACCCAGTGCAGACATAAAAGGAAAAAAATATTCACGAGAACAAATTACTGCAGGTGCATTTGTGTCACTTTGTGATCCTGAGAAATGAGACAACGAATTAGAGTGAGTCCTTGAGGTTATAACACAGCTTGTGCAAACGGAAAAATAAAATGGAGCCCTATTGCAGGACAAATCCCTATTTTGCTTTATCTTGAGGACCAAATTGCATCATACTACAAGGTGAACGGGCTGAAATACTGGTCTAAAGCTACTATTGCATCGAAAATCCGGAAAAGCTCACATGCATTCTGGTGACACGCCCACTGGGCTTTTGGAGCAGCATGTCAACTCAAGTGTTTGACTCAGATGGCAGACGAGCCGAAAAAGCTGTTGCGGAAAATGCAAAAGGGGCTTAACTCCAGAGTAAAAGCACCACCTTTGTTCCAATGGCCTCAAACACAGAGAGACAATCATTGCTTCAGACACGAGACACAGGCAATCAAATCATGTACTGTATTGTTTCTTTACCGGTGGGAGACAAACTCATTGAGATTCTTTTTTTCAACAGTACTAAAACAACAGGGATTTTAAACACTTTGTAATCGATCGCCAGGTGCTCAGACAGGCTTTTATCCGTGCCAAGTGACGTGTTGAAGGTCACACTTAACACAATTTTGTGTTCAATCAATAATTTGTTAACATCTTTAGTAGTGATAGTAGTTTAGACATTTTCTTCACCTTCACACCAGTATGCATGCTGTGTTTCCTGATGATTAGAATCATCAGGAATCTTTATTGCTAACCAAGTCCCAAATGTATGTCAAGCTCAATATCGTGGCCTATATTTACACAAACACAGTACATACATACATAGTCCACGAATGGCGAAAGTCAGCGGATAATTGACGCTTATTAGAATAGCATTGGGGGAAAAAAAAAATCATGAATAAGCAGGGATATTACTCTCAATAAGCGTTTTCTGTGTTGGTTCCACCCAAAAAAAAAAAAAATCTAATAAAAAATGAAAACACATTTTGAAAAAAAATAATAAATAAATAACTTAGTGAATAGGTGAATCCGTGGATGCCGAACCACAAGTATGCAGGGGTCCACTGCATACATCATCATATTATATCCTCATATTCACGTTTTTTTCTGCTCAAGCCAAAGCAGTAACAGTATTGCTTTAGTGCTTTCCAGTAGAATCTTGGTGCTGAAGTAAGTTGAGGCGCTTCATTTAGACAAAATAGTCATACACCGCCATCTTGTGATATCTAAAGACAATTATCGTACAGTATTAACCATTTAAGGTAGGAGTGTCAATTACTTGCAGATTTTGCTGTTCGGATCTCAGTCTACCTATTCTCAGTGTATATAATGTAATTAGAAACTAATTTATGACTTCACTTTCACAGAGCCTTCAAAAAGGCGGCACGGTGGACGACTGGTTAGCACATCTGCTTCACAGTTCTGTGAATTTGAGTGCGAATGGTTGTTTGTGCCCTGCGATTGGCTGGCTCAATTGTGTTCAGAGTGTACCCCGCCTCTCGCCCACTGTCAGCTGGGATAGTGAGGATAAGCCAAGGTGTCAAACTCAAGGCACGTGGGCCAGATGCGGCCCGCCACATCATTTTACGCGGCCCGCAAAAGCAAATCATGCTCGTTAACGTCTTTGATTTTTGCTCAAATCTGTACCCAAATTCAAAATTTTCATAATAATAAACAATAATGTTGAGATATTGCATTTTTCTGTTACCAAACCCTTCTTCTACAGTAATTTAAACAATACTTGAACAAACTATTATCTTTGTCTCCTGATTTCAAAACTAGTTATGCCTCAATTTGTTGTGTCGTGGTAATAATATGTTTTTTGTGATGAAACATTTATATGGTTTCACTGTTCTAACGGCCCTCTGAGGGAAATGATAACTACAATGCGGCCCGAGACAAAAAAAGAGTTTGACGCCCCTGGGATAAGCGGTACGGAAACTGGATCGATAGGTGGATGAGTCTTTAAAAAGGAAATTGTCCATAAAACGTCCCCTTTAAAGCTTGCACACACATAACCATCAGGGTTGTGTGCGTGTATGCGCGTGTGTGTGTGTGTGTGTGTGTGTGTGTGTTCGCCCAGTAATTGGAGCTCTGTGCTTTGTGGCAAGTCAAACTTTGCTACCTTGCCCACACACAATATCGAAAACTCAAATGTTTCCCAATTTAGCATCTGGCCATCTGTCTCACCGAATGCTCGAAGCCCTAATTATTACCACTGCTGATCATTTGTCTTATAATTAGTTCTCTTTAATGGTACACTGCATATATTTGCTGCTTCTGGATGAGGCTCATACACCGACAAAACTATAACTGCTAATGAACAAAACGCTATCTCGATGAGTTCTCCTCGTCTTTATCAGTTTGGAAGAAATGTACAGTATGGTATACATGACGGGCTCTGGGGAATATTGTATAATAATAGGTCAATAAGTTGACCTATACGTATGTAACCTTCACCTAACTGAAATTGTATTTATTGTATATTGGCTCTCAAGCAATCAAAGAAAAATATATTATATATTTTTTAAGGGGGGGGGGGGGGGGCTGTCATCTGTTTCAGTGAGCCTATGAACAAAGCCCGCTTACTTCTTGACAAAAAAAAAAGGTATTATTCATGCATTCACTATATTTTTTTTCTCATCTGACTCACTGCTTTTTTTCTTACCCGTTTATAAACATTTGTGAAATGAACCACATTTTGCTGTACCATTGACTTTAAGGTGTCAGATCAGCTATTCCGATCTTTGCGGATCTTTTTGAACATCAGGAATGTGACTAGATACTGTAACTCAGATTTCTAACTAGTTTTTGATCAAAAAATATTTTTAATGTCGTAATTAAGTATGCCAGGAGGGGGTCTTTATATTTGTATTCACGAAGAAAAACATACTGATAAGTGGGGGCTGGATCTTTTGCGATCAATACATGAGATTTCCTTTTTCTTCCAAAATTGCACTCAGCAATTGTTTACACAGTGAGCTGAAATTGTATTTGTACTGGAATAGTAGTATTCCATAGATAAAGTCCATAGAGATCAGCATTATTGATTTATTATTTATTCTCAACTCGCCTGACTGAGATTTTAGAAACGGAAATGTTCAGCAGTGCTTGAATAAAAACAAAGCTAAATGTGATGCTTCATCTTTGTCACGATCTACTTTTAACTCAACTTTTTGCTTATGTAAATTGTGACTGACTTGTTCATGTTATATAACATTACATGACACTACAGTTTTGATTCAAGACATTTTCCATTATTATGTACCCCTTGCTAGAACTGTAAAACCCAGAGGTGGACTTGGGGCCGGTCAGATGACCTTTCGATGAGCCACACCCCAGAAACACACACTGGCCAATCACATCGCAGCACAGACCAGACATCCGATGGCAGCACTCAACTTTACAGGAGTATAAGTGTTTCTTCTGAATATTTGTTTTATTTCCTTCAACAAACATGCACACCCTTCTGCCTGCTTCTGTCTGAAATGTGCTTTTTAAAAAAAAAATAATAATAATAATAATAATTCTCCAGCAAACACAGACAGTGGAAGTGTCTGGTTGAAAGCTTATCAGACTTGGGAACAATAATTTAAGGAGGTGGGCCGGTATTAGTGGAAGGTCAGTTAGTACTAAAAGGCAAGTGCGGCAAGAAAATGATTCCACCAACAATTACCTGAACCGCTGCTACAAGGTAGGATTCATCCGTGTTTAATCAAATTCTGACCAGACCATTCAGACTTTCTTGCTAGATTTATTGAACAGTCTGAAATGCTCTTACCTTAGCTGATGTTTGATTTTGTAATGCCTTTCTATCAACGGAGTCAAACCATTTTCTCTGGCCTCTGGCATCACATCAAGGCATTTTTGTCAGACTACCACTCAACAAATAGTTTCACTTTTTCTCAACAAAAAAAATACAAAAAATATTTTTAAAAAAAAACAAAATATATATATATATATATATATATATATATATATATATATATGTTTGCAAATGATTTAGTAGTTTTGAAAATACTGAGACCAGAAATGTTAAAAGTTAGGCCCTCTTTATACTGCCAGCCCTGAATCTGTTTTTTTTTTTTTTTATTATTAAAACTGACAGCAACAAGAATACATGTTTTCAAGACTGAGCCAAACCACACGTGCAGATACCGTCAAACAAAATTCTATTCGCTCTTGTGTCTGGATGCTCAGATATCACAAAGATGTTTGTGTGACTTGCAGCGCAACAACAGAAAACCGAATGTGACCGCTTTCATCGCAGCTCAAAATATCTCTATTTGCGTCCCGTCGCTGTGTCGGTTGGTGCGGTGGACAACTTCGCATCGCAGCTTGCCAGATGTTGCATTGTTACAGGTGCAGTACTGTCACATGTTACTGATCCCTACATTGCCACAGGAATCTGTTGATATGTCAGAACGTACAAGCGCTCAGGTGTGGACGCAGCAATTCCAGTATTATCACTGGCAGTGGAGCGGGTAGCCACCGTGAGCAAGTCAGATTTCCCTGTAGGGTGATGAAGACCTTAGATTACCAACAGTTCACGCCGTAAGGACTTGGCTTTGGGATCAGAGGGTTGAAGGTTCGAATCGTGCCGTGGATGAAAAAAAATAAGCACATCGGGACTAGTTTTACAGAGACGTGGAGCTTGTCTGCCGATTGAGCATTGTCATTTTGCATTTGTCCCTTGAAATTTGTCATTTATCAAAAGACCAAAACTCTCAAACCGCTCAGGGGTGCAACATCATGACAAAAAGCACACACACAAGCAGCCACTTGCATCATTCTCTAATCCAGTACACCCAAACCCCCACATAGAACTTGAGCATATCAAGGCTTATCTACCCGCATTGGTGGCAGTCCCAGTGGATGATGAAGGCTTGGATCCAAAGTACCAGCTTATATCTCCAGATCAATGCGTGACCTCCCAGCCATCAGCAGAAACACTGACCAAAACAACACAGCTGAAAGCCCAGCCGGAGGTGCTGCTCCAAAACACATGCTGAATAACACATTGCTCTAATGATCCCTTCTAAGACGTCTCCCTTTGCTTGTCCCGTTTCTCAGATGCTCTCTGAAGATATCTTTCTCATTATTATTTTCTGCTTGTCTACTGTCCATTTATGCCTGTATGTAGTCTGTCAGGTCCAGTCATTTGTTTATTCCAAGCCTATCAACATGGGAGCTTGATGGATAAACGCCCTATTCTTCCCATCATGAGGATAATTATTTTTAATGGGATGGGATGATCTCTCTGAATGTTCTGAACACCTGTAACCTCCCATAGTTGACATCATTTTGGATCTTTTTAGACAGAAAACGAGTAGCAAGTGAATCAACAGCACCTCCGTTGCTTGCAGCCAAATAGCGAACTCATTACTTTCTTGATTGCTTCAAGAAACAATTAATAAACAACCAAGTCCACACGTTCGACCAAACCCCTAACAACTGATTAATATACTATTATTCATAAATCAGATTACATCATATTTTGGTAGAAGGTGAAAAGAATGGAGATTGGAGGATTGAGATGTCTTTTTTGTTTCCACTGTGACAACTTGCTTATTTGACTGTGTGAATATATGAAACTTTCTCAGCATGTGTGGGTGAAACAAGTTGGGATAAGTTACTGCATATTTTCTGTTTTAGGGATTAACGTCAATCCAAAAATATTTATTTTTAAAAGTCTATATGACAAGCACAACATTTCATCATTTTCTTCCCTTACCCTCTCCCTATTTGTTTGCCTCAAGTCTTGTATTAAAATATGCATGATTCAGAGTTGCTATAACAGCTGTCAAGTCAGGGTGATCAAACTAATCAAAGTAAATCCTTATGAGAAACATGGAGGATAAACAAGTGATTAGAGGGACAAGCTTGTGATTGTCTGGAGGAGAGACAGAGCGGCAACTTGGAGCGAGCCAGTAGAGCTTATTCTGCCACAACATAATCCATGATTGTCAGCCCCTACAGCGCTCCATTCATCATCCGCAGCTCAGAGTGCACAAGCTCCAACTAACAGTGCTGAAAAAGATGGGCTTTTGGCTCCTCACACTTGCCTAAGAAATATTATCAATAGTGAAATAGTGGCGGCACGGTGGACGACTGGTTAGAGCGTCAGCCTCACAGTTCTGAGGTCTGGGGTTCAATCCCCAGCCCCGCCTGTGTGGAGTTTGCATGTTCTCCCCGTGCCCGTGTGGGTTTTCTCCGGGCACTCCGGTATCCTCCCACATCCCAAAAACATGCATGAATTGGAGACTCTAAATTGCCCGTAGGTGTGACTGTGAGTGCGAATGTTTGTTTGTATGTGCCCTGCGATTGGCTGGCAACCAGTTCAGGGTGTACCCCGCCTCCTGCCCGATGACAGCTGGGATAGGCTCCAGCACGCCCGCGACCCAAGTGAGGAGAAGCGGCTCAGAAAATGGATGGATGGATGGATGGATGGATAGTGAAATAATAGAAATGTGGGCTGGGCATAATAATCACTCAATTAATTGAGCGTGAGGAATTGATTTTTTTAGTAATTCTTTCAGTGCAGGTAAACTGGAGTGCTGTCTGAAGAATAGCAGCAGGACGTCATTTGCTGGCACCCAAAGTCAGCTGCGGTGGGCTCCAGCTCACCCCCAACGTTAAAGACAATGAGTTATTGATAAAAGAAATTTAGTCAAATGCCCTTTCCTAATAATAACAACTCACAGCAGCATGACCTAGTTCACAAAAACATCAACACTCCATTAGCTCTATGATTGACTTATTTCAATCATGTTTCACGCAGCTCTTATTGCAAGTCCCATTTGATTAAAAATAAAAAAATAAAAATGTAAATAAATAAATAAATAAAATGAAAACTTTTTTTGTTTTAATATTAAAGCTGATCACTGGCTAAATAGCACATCCAAAACATAATGATTGTTTTATTAGTGTTATCCTCCAGGAGGATTGTTTTCCATTACCTTAAATCAGAGTTTCGTCCTGCACGGGTTTAAACATTTTTTTCACAAAAAATCATGTCAATTGAAAAAAAACTTTAGAATAAATGTAATAATTTGGCTGAAAGCTCAAGTCAGTGTCATTTTCTTTCTCCAGTGTTTGAGAGTAAACAAAGATTATTGCTTTCAGAAGAAAAGTGTCCCGCAACTGTCAGACACACAATTTGATTTTGAATAGTATATTTTTAAGTATAGGGCATGACAATAAGAGCAAGATGTAAACTAACAACTCTAGAATTAGAGTTGAACACAATCTGTTCCAGGATGCTGTTTTTTTCCGATTTTGAAACAATTCTCCCAATGAAAGTTATAGAAAGAATCATCTTAACTTCTCCACAGTTATATATGTTTGGAAATAAGCTAAGCAGTCTTAATGAAACGTAAACACAAGTTGACAAATGACTAAGACGTAATGAGAAGGTGAGTTGCGTTGCAGATGCAGCTCATCCATCTCACTTTCTTACATTAACTAACACAAAACAAAACAAAAGGTGAGTGTTATTATTAACATCTGGTGCATATAGTCCCTTTTTGAGCACATAAAGGTTATCTTCATGAGGTATGCAAAGGTTTTGTGAGATGTCATGCATGACTGCGGTTTGAACTCTGGAGTTTTGTACAACCTTTCAAGCATATTCTTTCCAGAAAATTTACAATCCGGTGCAATCTGTGTGTGAGTGAAAACCACAACTAAAAGAATGAAAAAGCCAAACATAGAGAGCCCATATATAATTTATAATAATGAATGTATTTACATACAAGAGCTTATTACTCACATGCACACAGTGCATGCATAAGTGCCGTCTCTCTCTTAAAGACATGGCTCAGCTTTAGAAGAGTTGTATGCGGCAAAAGTCGAGATGCCGTGGAATTCATGTTTCCCATTCCACTACGGACCACCTCCAAGATTTGATATGCCCTATTACGTACTGGTAGGTTTAATTGCGTTCACCCCGTTTTAATTTAACCAGCTAGTCACCTGCGCTGTGACTACCATGACAAATACAGTCGTTTGACAGTTAAACAATCTTGCTTTGACCATCCAATTTTTTCGACAGTAACTGGAAACGGAGCTGCCGGGAACATAATGTAAACTCTGCCAAAGGCGGCTCCTGAAGTTTTACCCCTAATGGAACATCCAATGGGCCTGATGTATTTGAATCGTTCATATATTTGAATTCTGGGTCAAACTTTTTGCGTATTCCTCACGCAGTTGTGGCAGAAGGCGTGCGTAAAGAGCAAAAGATAAAAGTCAGAGCCCATCAAAAGCAAACTGACATAGTTCGGCATATTTCCACAAACCTGAGGTTGATCAAACATGGAGCCAAGCGGAAAGATAGTTTCTTCCGTACATGCTGGACATGCTTCAGTAATCCTTCCACACAGGTCTAAAATGGGAATCCAGCCAATGCCAGCCTGCTTAATTCTCACTGCTGCCTTTACAAGGAGCATGAAATACTTTCACAAGTTCAAAGCAACATGAGAGAAAAAGAAGGAATAAAAATGTCACCTCTGACTCTGTCGATATTCCTAGTCTCGGAGGCAGGGGTCTAACTTAATGCTACGACACATTCGTATGACCCTCTGTCAGCAGCATACCTCTGGGACAGACAGCTTTTTCTAAAGGACAACGGACAGAGTGCGAACTAGATAAAGAAGACAGGGGGCAGGAAAATGGCAACACAATAGATTCTGCCCTTCTAATGTCCAATACATTCATCAATTTGGAACCAAATTCAAGAAAAGAAATGTGACGGAAAATCATTCAGGTAGAAAATACAAGGATTCAAATTACTTGCTGCAGGCAACGTGTGATTGCTTTGGTGGCAGCGGGCTCCTGCGGAGAGTCGGATCTACATAGTGAGCAGTCTCCACAGGCTGCAAACTGCTAATTACTTATTAATGAGTGTAGGGGAAAAGTTGTTTTCACTGTAAATACTAGTGAATGGGCCAAGCGAGCAAATCGGGGGTAATGAACAGGTTAAAGGAAGGATTAGGTGACTACCATTTAGACAAAAACAGATCTGTTTGCAGGTTATGCAGATAAATATTTTTAAATATGATTTTTTTTTTAATGCGGGACACCCTCCACATAGAAAATTGTCACATCTGTCCTTACTGCTCTTATAGGTGTGTAGTGCACTTAATTAAAACAGCACATCGGACACTTAACGATCAGTGTGGCAGCAATAATTCTCGTCTTCCAAACCTCAAGTCTCGTGCAATCAAACACGACCTGATGTAGTACCGGGCCCGACCTGTGAAAGGCGGCCTTGTGTAGCAGGGCATCCGGACTGCCCAAAAATTAAAAGGCGACCAAGAAGAAGCTGGGCAAGCTGTTGGCTTATCTGGTAACACCAATGCACAGTAAGTCCTATCTTTGTCATTTCAATTGTGAGACTCGGAGGACACATTATACAAACAGCAAACTTAAGCTTGCTTTTATTGGCAAGTAAGTCACATTCAAAATTCTTTACATTCTTTACAAAATGCTAAATTTTTCTGGTTCTTGTTACGGAACGTAAGGGATGAAGTTCTGAACTTCTGTTTGGCTGTAATTGATGGTGGGGTAGACATGCTCTCCAAGATATAATGCCCGAGTAACATGCATTCAGTGTGTTACTAAATGGAAACAACTGTTCCTTAGCCACCTTAGTAGTTGCAGTTCAATCAACAGTGCCCCCTAATCGCTCCTCATTTGACTACACAGCATACAAACCTTTGATCAACCAGATCTCATTCCATTTTACTGCACAATCCAGAGCGAAGGCACAGCAACAAAGTATGCCAACCTTAACGTGTGCTTATTTTCGTCAAAAGTTACAATGACTTAGTATCTGTTGTCCAATGAGCGGCAGTGGTTTTACGTCACACATTCATTTGCAGGGCCAGCCAGGCCAGGAACCTGAAATAGTACCTGATAGTGGCCACTGAAAAGCATTTCTTGAGGGTTGTGGGTGAACAGCAGCCGATCACAATTGACTTTGGGGAAGAGGTGAGGTCACATTCACACCGATGGACAATTAGGAGTCCTTAATTAACCTAACATGCATATTTTTGGAAATGAGAGAGGAAAACAGTATTTTGCACAGCATACTCTCAGCTCTTACAATCTCTATAACCAAGCCATTCATACTAAACGCTCGTTCACCGATAGCTCACTGAACAGTCGAATGCTTAATGCTAACCATTTTAGGCTGGCACAGCGAGAAATACCTCATACCTTCAGCAGTCCAATAATAGATATTCATTTGCATTCATCAGCCAAACCCTCCCCTCCCCAGGGGAATCTGTGGAAATATGTTGGATTGTTTAGTCAAAAATTACAGTACAGCTGGGGAAATTTATCGTTTGAAAAGCCAGTTAATTTGTGCAGGAGAAAATTGTGTTTTCATTTGCATGTCGAATGAGGAATAGCTTGGCGAACCCTTTCCAACCTGTTACACCATTCTCTCCGAGGCTAATGAGGCACGGAGGAGGGAATTACAGATTCCGCTGGGAGCCTTTAGCGTGATAAACACACCGTGACTTTACAGTGGGCACAATGCAGGTCCGAGCATGTAATAAATTGGAGTGTCACGATATTGTATGTGAGCACACGTGTCTGCAAATTTGAGTGGATATGTGTGGGCAAGATTTTTGTTCAGCTAGAATCAAAAGCCTGGAATTACATTCCTAATAATTACATTTGTTTGGATTAGATCAAACACATCCAATTAGCCAATAAGCCAGAGAGAAAATTGCTAATGGAATACCCTTTTGTTCAACTGCGATGATTTTTCAGTGCAAGTACTGACAGGCTATTCATGTGGAATCATACCCTTATTTACAGGCCTGAGTACAAAGCTACGTATCACTGAATGGCAACATCTTGGATTATATATCATCAGTAAAGTACTTTTGCGAATATTTAACCTTCACTAACTCGGCCATATAATGGCGTCTCATTTGAAATCAATTGAGGTCTTACTAGGAATGGTCGTAGTAATCAGTTAGACAATTCAGACTACAGCAACTCCTCCGAGCAGTTTTATTCTGATCAGTTAGACAATGGCAGCAAAAACAGGAGTTTGGGAAAAGCTTTTGAGACATCCCTTTAAAAATACAATGGTGCCTTGACATATGGGTTTAATTTGTTCTTTGACCACACTCCTAACTCAAAACGCTTGTATCTCAAAACATCTTTCCCCATTGAAATGAATGGGAATGCCATTAGACCATTCCAGCCTCCCCCCCCAAAAAACAAATTTTTTGTGTCTTTAATGAGAAAAGTGGCACTCTCTAATATTGCAGTTTGTAAAAACACAGTAATGACGAAATAGAATAGAATATTGACCATTTTACACAATTTTGTTTAAATTGTCCTACTCTTGGTGTGCACACCTTGAACGCCTGGGACTAGTATAATACTGACATATAGACATAACACAAAGAAGAGATTCACAACTGAATTAGTAAGCTACAATAATATTAGTCATATTTGACAAAGGAGAAATAATATATGCCTGTGAGTATTGTTGTATTGTCTGTCTACATGCTGCTGGACTGTATGTGTTCAAATGCATGTTGCTTCAAGTGTTATAACACAGCAACAACGATGCTGTTCGATAGCCCGTCTATGGCATTTTGTATTTTTTTTGTTAGCATTAAGCTAAACAGACCTTATTAATGCAAACCTATGTGGTTGTTTTAAATACACAGCATGTAATTCTCTTTGTTTTATGTATAGTTTGACAGTAAACTTCAACAGGGAGTGGAAATGAACAACTTGAATCCTCTTTGTCTTGAATAATTGTTCATTACCTGCAAAACTGCTCCTTGTTGTGAAGTGAGTTGAGTCCACTGCCACCATAAAGCACGGGTATCTCACATTTTTGCTCTCAAGTCAAAGCAAAACATTGTCTGAACGCTGGCTTATATTGTGAAAACTCAAGTCAAGTCACCAGTGTAATAAAGTATTTAAAAAAACAACAACAAATCGACTAATTTGGTGCGGTCTAAAGAAGGAAATATGACGGCAGCTACTAAACAGTAAATTAAATCAACAATCCACTACCCTAATTACATTAAACAAGCCCTCCTCATGATTTCAAATATACAATTGTTTGAGACAAAATTATATTTTCAGATCTCACGTCGCAACCTGTATTGGTAAATTTCCATTCCAGTGAAATTCCCTTCCCTGGTTGTTACTATGACAGAGACGTCACGTATGTGGATGCCAAAAAACCTTAACGAGGCCTGTCCATCTTAATATTTATTTTTCACAAGTATTCTGCGGTGGAGGAGGAGATGCATCAGTGGCAGTGAAAAGGTAATTGGGATGAGATCAGAGCAGGTCCAGACAACATACTGTAAATAGTTAATGATTCTTTCACTGCTGGGAAAAACATGCCGCAGCGACTTGTAAAATAAGATGGCTATGGTCACACCCACACAAGTCCCAATCGTATTAGATACAACCTAGTGGAAAAGTGAATGAAGTCAGAACTTGACAAATGACGGCGGCTAAAGGACCCCATCATGGACACAGTCTAACCCCCACACCAAGTCATATTGCAAACGGATTTCCAACATTCAGATAATCACAGGGATTTAGGCCACATGTACAGTTAGGCTCAGAAAGATGCATACCCTGATCAAATTTAGAGTTATAGTTTGTTTTTATTTGTTGTATAGCTATCTTCTAGACAAAAAGAAAATGTTTAAGTTTGCCAGCTATTAATTTATTTTACATAATGTTTAACCTTCCAAATCAAATGGAATCATTTTGAGGAAACGGGATCCTTTGAACCATAGGAGTCTTCGAGCTGAATCTAGGGCATTATAATTTAGAACATTGGATAATTTGGGACATTGAAACAACTTTAAAAAAATACAATAAAGGAATACATCTCCCACTTTAATGTGCAATATCCATCTAAAACGCCAGAGCATGAATAATGTGGGTTTATACTCTATTTAACTGCATTGAAAAACAACTTTAGCGTAAAACCCCCAAAAATGCATTTGTTGACTGTCAGGTCCATGGCAAAGCAACAGGTGCTATAACCCAAATTCATAGGGCAGCTCCAGCCAATCAGAAGCAAGTAGAAAGTCATTTAAGAGGAAAGGCACCCAGCAATGGCAAGTAAAGGCCTAGTATTTACTTTAGTTGAGCGGTGGATTACTCTTGAATATCACACTGGAGTATGAATAAAAAGCATAAAACAATAATATGTTAATCTATATAAATAAAATGTAAATTATGTAATTTGAACTAAAACAGCCAAAAAGCATAGAACAATATTAACAGTGGTACCTCAACTTATGAGTGACCCAACTCTTTATTTTTCAAGATACGAGGTGTCGTTCAACTGATTTTTTGCTTTAACTTGCAAGCAAAAATGTGAGTTGAAGTCTTTTGACTGTCAAACATAAAACAAAGAAAATTATTTAAAAGTATTTCAAACAACCCTTAACTTTTCCTTAGGAAAGTCCACTAGCTTAATGCTAACACTTTTGCCAAACGCCATAGATGGGCTAACAAATAGCATCGATGTAGCGTTATAACCCCTTAAGCAATGGATATTTGAAGACAAATGGTGCAGCAAAACGCTGCACCAGACAATATAATAACTCACAGGCAATATATTCTTTTTGTGAAAAATACTAATATTTCTGCGTCACAGTAGACCATCCCCTTTGTGTATACAGTATATCCATATCTCTGTTATACTGCCTCCTGGTGGCTCAGGCATCCACATCAGAAAGACCTGCACAATGAATTAGTCATGATACACAAACTGTTTAATACCATCTTACAATACTTTTTCTATAAAATACAATACTGCAGAGTGCTATTTTTCGTACCCGTCTACCTACAGTACGTGTACATACCCTTGGCATCTAAACCGGAGCATGGACTTAAAGGATGGTACAAAGTAAACTTTATTCACTATTATGAATTCCGTGTGTCTGTGCGATAAACGCGATGCTCAGAATGAGTTAACATGGGATTATGCAAGAGTGCAATTACTGAGTTTGGTAAGCTTGCAGTCAAGTACTGTATAAAGTAGTCTGCAATTTTCAAACCCTTTGAAGTTGAATGTTTTGGCTGCTAATGAGGTAGTTTTGGTTGCATTTGAAGTGTTCACTCTCCCAAAGGGAAAAAAATAAAGGGAAACTTATAAACAACTGGTGTGTGCTACGGACACAAAAAGTGCTAGACCATGAAACGGACCTTCGAGTTCCAATTTACACACGCATGGTGGAGAGTGTGATTAACAAAACAGAGAACGCTAATGCTTCATGGGAGTTCATCAGCACTGGAGTGAGAAAAAAGGCAATGAGGCTTTTTTGGCAGATTTCCTACTCACCCAGGGTTGACAAATTGCAGAGGCACCGTGTCACAGCACCACTTTGAGGACGCTAACGGTTTCATCTTTCATGATTTAGATCTCAAGCGTACAGGAAGCCCAGCGGAAATATCCTGTACGCCTTCATTTGCATCAAACAACACAGAGCAATTAAAGTCTTTTTGAATAATATTTCACACGAGACAAGGCTCGATGGATCAATGACAGCCGCGTTGGTGTAGAATCACCTCAAACACACTGTGCTCAGAAAGGATAATTGCAAGGAGAGTGCATTAAAGAATCCTCACAAACTGCGCAAAGCTACATTTAAGATGTTGACCAGTGAACACAAATCATTAGAACATGTTAAAACTACTTCTTAGGCTGTGACCATACAACTTCTACCTTCATTTCTCAAAACAACCACCATGAACCACGTTAGTTAAATATATTGTAAAGTGATTTTGGTGATTGGTTTCTAAACACATTAGATATGTTTAAAGATAAGTGCTGAAAACATGTAAAGACTGAGAACAATTTAGTACTGAATCCTGAGACATAGCGTGAAACTTTTTTTTCCCCTTTCACCATTTCAGTTGGTTGTATTTTTTTGGGGGCGTCGAGGCTTAAAACAAGACCAAATACACCTTGGGCTTTCTGGTATGAGTCAGCTGTCCCCCACTATTGAAGTACTGAGCGTCTCTATTCTATCAGTGGCTATTCCCCACAATTGTAAGTTAGTTATAATAACTTGACCTATTCCTACCACTACAGCATGCAGTTAGCCATCAAGCTATGCCCACAACACGAAAAAAAAAATACATCTTCCCTGCAGTTTAATGTGTTTTGTGTTATTTGGGCAACAGTGTCTCTGTTGTGTGGACCCACGCACGGCACACAGAGCGAGGCGCTGGCAAATTGGACGGCCCCGCCACAGATATGTGAGCCCACCAGCAGCCAGCAGCCAGTAGCTAGTAGCCACTAGCGGGCTCGCGAACCAACTGACTGGCGTTGGGGTCATCCAATTCTCCACAGCTTCACTCCTTACACAATGTGTGTGTTCACATTCCACACAACACACTGGGAACGTTAGCTGTTAACATTCGCTAGCCAGTGAGCTAATGAGCTAGCAAGCTCGCTAGACCAGCGGCAGCGTCGTCTAATACGTCACTCCCAGTGTTATTTTGTGTCGGCCGACGTAATAGAGACACTTCAGGGTAAGTGAACTGTTTATTAAACACAGCTGTGTTGACAGGTGAAGATAGAGCGGGGTGGGGTTTTAAGGCATTCAGCAGACATGCCCACAGTGTCCGAGATCTGGGAGGTCTATTGTTCATCATTTTCAATAATCTTCTCCACTATATAAGAGCTTGAGCACCTTCGTTCGCATCGGGGCTAGCTCGCTATACCTACATCGTGGAAATGCAAATTCCCTTCGGATAGTCCACTGGCCTGCTTTAGAGCTCCTCATTTTTTATCGTGAGTGCACGCACGTTACGAGAAAGGCAGAAGAGGAAGAAGGGGGGATTATTTATTTTATTTTTTTTAAGTCCCACTTGAAAGCCAGCGTGTGGACCGGGGCTCAGGGCTGGTGTGGTCGCTATAGAGTGCCTTGTTGTCGGCCGTAAATTCCTTGTGATAGAAGTGGGATTTGATTGACAGTTGAGTAGGGTGTTGAGCATATTCAGGTGATACAACGGCTTGATTTTTCATGACTTTGAAGCCTCATTTCATATTCTCTGTGAAATTTTCTAAAATTTTAATTTGGCAGGGTGGTTAACAACAGTATTCTTTGTGGTTTGTCAAGTTTACAAGACACACTTTAACATTATGGAGTGGCCACCCCAATCCCAGAACACAACGATCTAACTGTAGAATGACTCACAGGAAAGTAAAATCAGCATTTCAGTTCACATGGTAAATATTTGGGTTCGTAAAGAATGTTGAAACTGCTATTTTGTTTTTTGTTTTTACACTGTAATATTATTTTTGCGTCACTCCTATGTAAAGTTTAACCACACTGCTATTATTCTGAACACAACTGTAGGTGACCACAAATAGAAGTGTTTGAAGAAAAACAGGTATTAAGTGGTACCCCATCTGAGAATAAGTGCTTGGCTGGCCAATTTTTGCCAAAGAAATTTGTCTGTATAATCTGGTATCTGACTTTATAACTATGAGAACACGCTGGTTTCTTTACACCATACTCCATTTTCAACACTACATTTGTCGGCTCACTAGGTAAATGGCCCAAATAAACAAATGCCAGGCAGTAGACTGGTGGTGTCATGGCAACGTCGCCTGCGATCGAGAGGGTGCTGTGGCAAATCAAAAAGCTTATCATGCACACATATTATAAACTCTAATGCCACACACTAATCCACAAATTTGCCCACTGCTGATAATTCGGATGAAGCACACTAATATTTTCAAAAACCACCACACAGAACAGTTTACATCATTTTGTGCCTTCCACTGTGGGCACCAATGACAAGAGTTTTAAAGGGTGGAGCTAGCTAGACAGTGCAGTCTATTGAATGGTAAACGGTAAATTGTCTGATCAGGAATGGGAAGGGGAAAATACTTTTTGGTAACAACAATGTACCCACTTTGTTCAAAATAACGAGAGTGAAATTCAGACAACAACATGGACGAGTTGCCAGTCAATCACAGAGCAGAAGTATGGACTCGAGTCACATGACTTGGACTAGAGTCAGACTCGAGTCAAGAATTTGATTACTTTCGACTCGACAATATGTTAAAAGACTTGCAACTCGACTTGGACTTGAACAGCAATGACTCGTGACTTCACTTGGATTTGAATCCCTTAACTTGAAAAGACTTGCTACTTTGACCCAAGCACTGAGAAACCAACACTTATAGTACATGGCGGGCCGGCCGTGCACTCTCTGGGCTTCCTGTACATTACAGTCAGGTTTAATCAGTGTAGTGTTCTCAGAATCAGTCTTGTACTGCATTTCCCTTTTTTTTCCTATCCACTCTATTTACCAATCAATCAGCACACAGCTAGCATCTATTCGACATGAAACTACATTCTTCGTGTTCTTTCCGTCGCCTCTTTTTGACCTAATACATTTACATAGTGCTCCCCAGTGTTCCAACTGAGATACCACATATGGATAAAATTGTACCTTTATAACAAGATGACAAACTTGTGTTCCTCTTTTTTTAAATGAATGCCTTGTTTTTGAGACTCATAACAAATCCCAAGTTTAAACTGAAATCTATTTATATATTTTTTAAATTGCCTCACTAGAAATGTTTGGTAGACAAGAAAATGCAGTTTCCTCCCATATGCACAATGTGAATTTAAGAAAACTACTGTTGTCTAAAAGAGGAAACCAATTGGTCGTTCATGATGAAGTGAAATGTCTCATTTTCTCTTGTGGATTCATAATTGCTTTTTAACCAAGCAAAAATATATATTTTATCCTTATACTTTATTATTCCGATAGAATTGTCAGTAGAATACTCATTACTAATTCCAGTCCTACTGAATGCAAATTCTTATTTGTGACAGGTGTATTTAATGTCACTTCATTAATGTCACTTCTATTTAATGTCACTTCATTAATTGGAGACTCTAAATTGCCCGTAGGTGTGAATGTGAGTGTGGATGGTTGTTTGTTTCTATGTGGCCTGCGATTGGCTGGCAACCAGTTCAGGGTGTACCCCGCCTCCTGCCCGATGACAGCTGGGATAGGCTCCAGCACGCCACTAGTGAGGAGAAGCGACTCAGAAAATGGATGGATGGAACATGCCAGGAATAAAGAACACAAAACAATAGCTTTCCAAAATCGTTGCCATGTTTGCATTTGTCGTGCATCTTTGTTAAATTCATTCTCACTCTATGAAGGGATGATGTCACTCTTTTGAACCGGGTTTTTCCCATACCAGACCTTTACCACTTGATAGAAAAATAGCATAGAAAAATAGCAGAATTGTCATTGAGGCTCATTTGTGTCACATAATAAGCTTTGTTTGTCAGCCTTTTTTCCCACCTAAACACACAGTGGCATCAAACAACCTGATTAGTTTAGCACTGTCCCCTGTGTCATTTTACATGAGTCACAACCATATGACTCAGTGCATCAGTGATTCAAGAAAATGAGCTGCAACAACAATTCCACACACTGATGATGGTTTGAAAACTGAAAATGTCACTGGGCTTGGCTAAATCTGTGGTTGTTTTTCCAACTCCTGCTAAACCATTTTTAATGATATGGCTTATGATTACTGTTGAAATTAGTTTGGAGGATCTGAGAGATGCAGTGCTAAGTTGAGCATGCACTGTACAATTCCAACACACACCTAATCGCCTGTGGGAAATAAAGCTATCGATTGAAGTGTTCACACTGTACAGACCGACTGAGAGCCACGACTTGACCACTGACCGACCATGTTTGGGTCGTTTGTACCATGTGTTTCAACTGCTGTTGACTGTACAAACATTACAACAAGACCCTGTTCCAGATAATTCTACAAATAAAACATTCAACAGAGTAGCATGCTTCTCTTTTTGTGTGTGTGTGTTCTTTCATCTGCAACACCACCATTCATAACATGGTTCTAGTCGACTGTCCACTTTGCACAGGCATGGAGAAAGACTCAAAGTTCGGAAAATCAAATCTTAACTTTGAAATTAATGTCTCTTTGAAGAGACAACGCTCGATGGATCAATGACAATGCTGCCACTTTCGGGTAAAATCACCTAAAAAAGACAAAGGAAAATTGGAGTAGCTACCAGTCATAATGCACAACAATCGACGCCAAAGACTTGAAATTAGCCCATTGTTATTGCCGGAGAATTGCTTACCTGAGGGTGAACATCTGCACTGACGAAAGCATCGACAGAGCCAGGAAAGCAGATACAGTTTCTCTCTGTCGGATAGGTTTGGAGGGCACCATGACCAAAAAGTTACTGTCCAGTTTCAGTTCCAATAGTGGCTGAAAGAGCCTGACGCTCCCAATGCGTTGCATTGGTGTATGCCCCCCAGAATAGCCCCTCGGACCATGCTGCTCCGTACGGATAGTGTTGCCTTTCCGGGAGTCCTCGGCATTGCAGTGCCCAGTGTTGGTGGTTTGAACTATGTAGTAGAGCTCCACAGGAGTGCCTTGAGCCTGCTCGGATACCCTCTGCCTACCTGGCCTGACACTGGGTGGGCTGAACCAGCTAGCAAGAGGCGCCAGCTCAGCAACACAAATCCCCAGTTCACCTTTCAGCCTGCATGTCCCCTGCACCTCTTGAGTCTCATGGAATGCAAACATCCTGATGCAGGGCAGCTTTTGGATGGCGCTGTAATCATCCCAGTCCCTCCCTGCGATATAGAACAACACTTGGACTTTTGGCCAGCTGGGGTGAATCCTCTCATTGATGATGTAAGTATGAACCTTCCAGTTAAATGTAAAGAGCGGTGACAATGGCGGGGATGTTGGCACTGATGATAATGTGAAAGTGGGCGTATTGAATGGCCCAGGTTGGGTCTGGAGCATCTCCAGCGGGACAGGTTGCTGTACAGACAGTGGCCCGTAACTAGCGTTGACAAAGGGCATCTGCCGAGCCTGGTGGATGAAGAAGGACTCTGTACGGGCCTGAAGGCTGGAATTCCTCATTAAATCCTGGTTTGTCTCCTGTAGGAAGAAAGCTGACTCAGCATTAAGGATCCGGTAGCTGACAGGCAGATAGATTGGCATTGGGTTGTACCTCTGCAGGCCCTCCAGGATCGCCTTGCTGTCCACCACTGAAACAGAGAGTAGACACAGCAGAAAAAGAGAAGTTATCTATTGCTCCTTTGTTTCATTAACTGAACGTGATAAGATTATACAAGAAACCCACGGAAATGATTTTACAGGCCTTTTACCTGAAAGAGACATTTTCTAAACCTTATCAACAAAGCTCCAGTCAGGCATGAAATTAAGTAGAATATGAGAAAGGGAAAATAACAAGCGACCTTGCAAGGAGCTATTCACAGCTCCCGTAACATTTACATGCATTCCTTGAAAAATTAGGCCATCATACTGTTCATCAATTCTATTGAATAATGTTAAATAGTCAGTTGGATCCATTTTAAAAAAGATAATTTTCCTGGGGTGCAGCATTTAAATATTTCAACTCAGTTTAAGACGCTTGCATCCACTATCCTAATCCTTCTCATTACTGAATGCTAAAGCAACGTGAAGTTGTTGTTTTGTTTCTCAATCTCAATTTCTCTTTCTTCCTGTTTTCTCCCCCAATCTCTTCATTGCAATCACGAATTAAGACTTGGCTACAAAACAATGGTCAGATTATGCATGGTTCCCAATATCTTAAAATTATTGTGTTTGCACAGGAAATGTGATCTACATAGAAAGACAGTCTATTATTTTCCCACAGTGCAACATAGAAAGGAAACACAGAACTGATTAAAATACAATCTGTGGAGAAGCAGTTTGGAGAAGATCCATAGGCGAGATAAAAAAAACCTTTTCCACTCAGGATTTCTAATTAGCTGGAGCATATAAAATGTGGTAGTTTGACGGATACCAGCAAATGCATTTTTTATTCTAAAGCAGACATACTGTGCCAGTATGTCCATCGACATCATGAGGAAACCCAATGTTTCCATGTATTTCTTTTTGCAAACCCACACCACCACCTCTTCTCCAGCCATCATGCTTTAGATATTGACTGACAAACTAAAAAGTCACTAAAAGAGTTTTCCCAATGTCTAAGAATCAACATGATTCATTAGGAGAGTAACTGCTCCGTCCACCAGGCTATTCAAGAGTTCACTGTGGTCCATCTATAACTTAAGCAGACTACTTCCTGTCTTTTCCAGCAATGGAGCCAAATGGGCTTCTCCGTGGATCAATTACAGAATAAATATCTCAACTTTCTGCATCTGTTTAACTTGCAATTCTAGACGTAATGGGCCAGCCAAGACTTTTTCTGGTCTATTACACTGGTCAGGCCTCGGATTGAAGTTTGGCTGGCAAGAAAAAAAAGCTAATTTATTTCCCAATAAATGTACAAATAATGAGAATATGGCCTTCATCTTAGCCACTGCTTTGAAAATGCTATTGGCTTTTTGCATGATAAACAAGCCCCGAGCAGAACCTAATTACAGACCTCCCATTCAATAAAAGAATATGCATCAGTAATACATGTCAGGCGTGACTGACAAAGCCATTTAAATAATAGGCATGAATCATAAACACAAATTATCTGAATTAATTTGGAATCTTTTTCAATCTGTATTCATGCCATGCTCTTTCTTCTAACTACTCATTAAAGTACATCCCCAATGGGTAGGTGTAACCAGGAGATTAAAAAGACTTTCAGTCAGACAGTACTCAGTGAGTAATGGGAGTTTAGAGTTTGATGCCCCTGATTTGAAAGATGACAAAACGGGGCTCAATGTCAAGGGAGCAAGCGGGTGTCGTTGGTGCTGGATCATACTTGTGGTGCTGGGAGATTATTTCCCAGTCGCTCCGTTTCTCTGGCGGATGTGACACACTGTCCTAGTTTCTACTTACTATGAAACCGATGAGACGAAAGACCTCTTTACAGTTGGAAAGGATTCAAAACAATTGTAACTCCAGATTTTGTCTATTTTATGACACCGCTAGGGTTGTTATAAACAACACTAGCTAAGCCAGTGTGATTTGCAACTGTGAGTTATCCTTGGATTTCATGTCAGTAGCTACTGTAATTGTAAATCATGTATGCAACCAGACTGCTTCTGAAAATGAAAAAGAAAATGATTTGTGGAGATAAATTAACCCCCTGTGGTAAATCTCGGTTGCAAAACTCTTGTGAGGAGAGGCTTGCTGGGTACTGACAACGCCCAGTACGCAGGCAGAAGAGTACGAAGACTATCTACGAGTAGTATTATATATTGTTTCCCAGATGTTGCGTTCAGAATTTAATGTGTACATACATAATCCACCATGGGACGAAATACAAGGGCATGTTGTTGTTCCAACTTTCGGCTTGTCCTATCAGGGGTCGCCACAGCGAGAGTATAAATTTGTGTATGTGTCCTTTTTTTTTGTGTCCTTTTGTCCATTTTCTATACCATGCGTATCCTCACTAGGGTCGAAGGTTAGCTGAAGCCTATCCCAGCTGACTTTGGGTGAAAAGCGAGGTACACCCTGGAGTAGTTGCGAGCCAGTCACTTGAGCAAATATAGACAAACAACCATTCACCCTCACATACAAAACAATTTTAAGGCTTCAATTAACCAAATAAATATTTTTGGGGAAAAGTACAAGGAAGTTGGAGTATCGGCGAAAACCCACACGAGCACAGGAAGGCCAGAGCCAAGATTCAAAACCCTAAATCTCAAACTGTGAGGCAGACGTGTTCAACACTAGTCTACAATTTTACCCTTCATTTGATCAATTTTAAATATTTTTTTCTTAGAGCCACCAACCTCGAAACCTTGAGGTTAATGTGCTAATCACTCATCCCAATATGCCACCTGATAACCTTAAAACAATTGAAATCACATGTTGTGATCATTTTTTGGGGATTGTTTTGTTTCTTAACAATGCTTGTAACACATATCTTGAATAATCTTTCCCCATTTAAATGAAGAGAAATGCAATTGATCTGTTCCAGCCTTCCAAAAAAAAAAATAAGTACAATACATTTTTTGTTTGTGTCACTACATAATATTGTACATTATAAAAAACAATAACATAATTAAATAGAATAAAGAATTAAACTACTTGTGCATCATGATGAACTCATTGTGATTGTGTAGCTCCTTCCACTTGTGGGCAGTATAATATATACATACAGATGTAAATGGCAACAGAAGAGATGGTCACAATTCCTCAGTAAACTGCAGTAATAGTTGTTTTTCGCAGAGGATAAAGAATGTATCCCTGAATATTGTTATATTGTCTACATGTGTTGCACAACCTTTTTTTCAAATGTCATGTTGCTTTAACAGTTAAAACACTGGGACATTGATGCTATTCATAAGCCCATCTATGTCATTTTGCACTGTTGGTTAGCATTTAGCTAAGCAGTCTTTCTTAAGGCAAAGCTATGAGTGTTAAGGTTGATGAGTTGAGTCCACTGCCACCATACAGCACTCTTATCTCAAGACTGTGCTTGCACGTCAAAGCAAAAAAATAAATAAAGAACCGCTTATACTGTATTTCAAACAACTCATCAGTCAGGTCGTTCGTATCTGTGTTGAGCTTCAAATCCAATCACCTGTTCTCCTCCCTTGTGACAAAAGAAGAATTTTCATCCTCTCATCTTGCCTTGTATAATCCCGTCTTTATCCTGCACCATGTGCGCGTATTTACGAGCACTCCCCCCTCATCGAACATTTTAAGTTGTGCCAACTTTCCTTAACACATTCGCCAAACATATTTGGTTTAATCAGATACGCGTGATCGAGGTGAGGGCACGGAAGCGAGTAAGAGGAAACTTAGGTTATTGAAATTGGACAGCGTGAAGATTTGATGAGAGAAACATACGATGCGTACATCGCTCATGCCTCGAGCGATCGCTCAACAATTAAGACTTGTTTTCTTGTCACGACAACACAACCGTGGCAGAACGGTTCATTGCTCACTGGTTGTGAGTCATATGTTTATGCTGTTTCCCAGGAAATAACCTGAAGTAGTCTCAGGAATTAGAAATCTATGTATTTTCCTATTAAGAACAATATCAGCTTCAATAACAATCGAGGCAATTAACTCATTCACTGCCATCCATTTTCAAAGCATTTTCCCATAGTGCCACCCATTTTTGAGCAATTAAAGGTAAATTTCAACTATTTCGGTGGTCCTATTTCAGCTGGACTCAGCATTTTGACAACTTTATTTTTGGGGAAAGCAGGTCACATTGGTACTTAAATAAGACATATGGTGTTTGTTGTTGATTTTCCCAAATGGTAGCTTTATTTCCTGTTCAGAAATACCCCAGGGGACCTTTGAGTCATGCTCCTCAGTTGCGCCTCCGTCACTCAGTTTGAAAGGTAACGTTTTCACATTACTAAGCTCAGAAAAGTGTAATTTCGGGGTATGTTGTGGCTCCTGGAAAAATGAAAAACATTTAGGTTATATATAAATATCAACAGCTGATCACACAAAATGCCGTCGGCAAAGTCTAACTTTTCACTTTTACAAGGTGCTAACTTTACAACCTTGGAAGCATCTTAACATATCAATGCACAGCATTATACTCTGGTTGGCGTTCCACAAGAATAAAAACACACAGGGACACTAATCACTCGACGAGCCCATCGAATGCACCCTGACACAGCGAGAGTGCCGCGGCGGAGCCGAACGTCCAATCCCAGCAGGAGGTTAATCGGATCCCATAAAAGCAAGGCACACTTCATCTTTCATCACCAGGCAACACATTTATGCAGAGATCAATAGGCGGAATCATATTTTCCCTTTCAGAGAAATGAGGGAAAATTAAGTGATGTGACCAGACCAATAGGGATGAAGGATGCATCAACCTATCCCAGCAATCGATCAGTTAAATCCATTGCCTCAGGTTGTTGTTTTCTTTCAGAAATTTGAACTGAGAAGAAACTGGAACTCTTGCTGATAATTTGATGATATTTAACTTAATGGTGAATAACCTGTGGAAGACTAAACAAAAGACATGTTTCTTGTTTTGAAATTTTTTGACTGAGGGTTCTGGTTTTATAAAGTATCATTTTTCAATATCTTTGATCACCTACGAGGGTCCTCAATTTACAATAAAGCGGCATTACTATAGAGGCGCCATTGCCTGTTAGTCGAAGCGCACTGTTACCCTTTCCTGTAATGGAGTCATTATTACTTAAATATTTGTATGAAAAACACTTGTAGGCCTTTATATAAATCAATCAAATGAAAAACAGTAAGCACGACGGTAACTGATGCATGCGTTCTTGTGCCGTATGAGGAAGTATTCTTATGCCACTACATAAACTAGTTCATTGTGCACCGTTTTTAACCTCAAAACGCCCTAAGTCGTAAAGCTTGGATGTCGTCCAGAAGGTTGGTGATTAAAAAAACTTAAATGAAAATTAAAATTTACTTCCTGCACCATTTAGTAGTGATCAGCTAAGCAAGAAAATGTCAACATTTAACCGTAAGACAGTTTTCATCATCACTGGACTTCAATATATTGTTTTATTGTTGTCATATTCTATTTATTATTGTCATAAGACGACACAATTCTAGTTTGTCAACAATGACACTGACTTTTCTTGATGCAGATGGTTGTTTAATGCAGCTTGATTAAAAAAAACAAAAACTGATGGGAATGTCGATGTTGCTACAAACTGTCAGTTTATAGAGTTACTCAAAAGATAACCGCTGCTGAATAACACTTCTATTCCTCCTCCTCGACAGTCTCCTTGGAATGAAAATGATCTCAAAGGCAGAGTGGGGAGTAAAAAGAAGAAGGAAAAAAAAAAAAGTTAAACCTCCCTATTGGGTGTTAGTTATGCCAAACTTGGGAAGACTTGCAGCTGCTTCCAGCCATCTCTTGCAGTTTCCCACTGCTCGTTCTGCATCATGTTAGCCCACTGGGGGTTACCCGGCAACGGCGCTTGCAGAGGAAAGCTTTCTCCCTTAAAGACACATTGGGGACATTGAATGGCCTTTTTATGCCGGTTCAGCCCATCGCCGGTGGCCGCAGTGTGTGCGCACATTATACAGTGTCAGGGTGACAGGAGGTGAATGGCGGCGTAGGGATTCACAATAGAGCCATAGGTTGTTTAGATGGAATGAGCTATGAGACGAGAGCTCTTGAACGAAATGCCGCTAAATGTGCCGGGCGGAGCAGAGGAGCAGTTAGGCTCGCAATCAGAGCACCCAAAGGGCTAATCGAAGGCAACACTTTTAACTATGCAGACCCATTTAACACCTTAGAGTACCTTGGAGAACTTATCAATGTGACTAGCTCCTTACCTCCCCAGTTAATACTGTCCTTTAAAATGATTCAAACAAACAGTGTGACAGTGATGGACGATGCAACGAGGCTGCTTAGATGGAGGGAGTCTTGTGTCATAAATAATAATGACTCCCTGTGTGCGCAAAATTCCTATCCAAGTGAATCCGGTTCACCTGTTCCATACGCTGGGGATGTTTTTTGGGGTTTTTTTTTGTGCAAATGTAATTCAACCGGAGTTGGTGAGTATAAAGCAATGAGTAGGCAAAAAGGAGAAAGGTGAGCAATGGCTTGGCATTTGCATCACGGTTGCGCAGTAAGAAAGTCAATAGACTTTGGACATCGGCCACTTCCTTTAAATAATGCAAACCTTTGGTTTTTCATTTGGTTCAGACGAGAGGCTGGGCGGGAGTTCTATTTGATTGCTTACTATGAAAAACAACACACGCAAAAGAAAGGAATGCATAGTCAATTTAATTTTCGACAATCTGATTCCACAAGAGTTTTCTTATACTATTTTTTTATTAGGCAGCCAAACAAGCCTAAAGCAACTTCCCACCGCCAAATAATGTGGGGGTCACAAATAAGATGATGATTCCGCATTTAACTGGGCAACTTGGCTACAGAAATTCAAAGCCTATAAATCACCGTATGAAGTCCCAATTTTGAGTCGTCAAACATGCACAATTCTTGAATGTGGGAGGAACCCACAGTACGAGCGGGGAAAAAAACAACGTGCGCTTGGGAAGAGCATACAAACACTGCATTGATATTTTCTTTGTTTTTATTTTCTTATACATGGTCCACTTGTGTGCACTGTTTGTTTGTATGTGGAGTGTACTTGAATGTGTGTATTGCTGCTGCCAACAATGTGAATTTCCCCATTGTGGGATAAGTAAAGGCATATCTGAGCTTATACTGAAATCTGCATAATTCCCAATTGACACATTGACCCACCTGATTTTGACGTGGCGGCACGGTGACTGACTGGTTAGCACATCTGCCTCACAGTTCTGGGGACCGGGGTTCAAATCCCGGCCCCGCCTGTGTGGAGTTTGCATGTTCTCCCCGTGCTTGAGTGGGTTTTCTCCGGGCACTACGGTTTCCTCCCACATCTCAAAACCAATGCGTGGTAGGTTGATTGAGGACTCTAAATTGCGCGTAGGTGTGAATGTGATTGCGAATGGTTGTTTGTTTCTATGTGCCCTGTGATTGGCTGCCGACTGGTTCAGGGTGTACCCCGCCTCCCGCCCCAAGATAGCTGTGATAGGCTCCAGCAGCCCGCGACACTCGTGAGGAAAAGCGGTACAGAAAATGGATGGGTGGATGGATGATTTTGACCTGCCTGTAGAAATATGAATCATTTTAACAATGATGCACCTTTATCAATCATAAGTACCACCTAAAAAAAGACTTACCTCTCCAACTACCACCATAATAACCAACAAAATAGTCCCGTAGACCCAAGTGTTTGTCAAAAATGAGTTTTATGTTTTACTCCAAGAAAAGTGTATTTAATATAATAAATAAATAATATATATAAACACTGTAATGTTTCACACAGTTTGAACATTTGAGTTAGTGATTCGTTCGTGCACCACTAGAGGGAACCTGCGTACTATGGTACTCGCACCATACTTTGAGAATCACTTTCTAACGGTATAATATTCATCGTCGAAGGTTTGTCAGTCGTTGGTTTAACAAAAGAAACTAAGGACGACGGGGTGTTGTCTTGACAGTGTTGTAAATGTTGGCTGTCTAATAATAGTAATAAAACACTTTTTCATTTTTTTTTTTTAAGATGGCCGACTGAAACTGTGCCGTCAGGAGATAAAAACACGAAATGCGATGATATTTTGGGTGCACGTTCAAGCAAATTCAGCCAGTTTATCCATAAAACACGGCCATTTGTTCTAGAGTTGCCCCAAAAAGGCCAAACCACGGCTAATAAAACGTGGAGCCTGCAAAAACTCGAACAAGTATGCATGTTGTTAGTAGTGCTTCTGACACAGATATACTGCAGCATGTTGATCGGCAGCACCGGAAGAAAGATGCACACCGGCGCCTAGAACGTGGTGCTTAAAAGCGCGGAACAGAAGCGCCTGGTCTACCACGGCCCACGGGAAGTCAAAAGGCACACAACAGCACCAGCTCGGGTAAAGAACAGAGAGTCATTTCACTGCTGCTCAGAAAACTGAAATTAGTTGAACTCTGAGGCTCCTCCTGCGGCAAGCGTAACTCACGGCACACATTTCTTTATCCACATCTTTTCCCCCCCATAAAAAATGCGCCATGGAGATTTGTGTGTCTTTTAGTGAGCTTGCCGATTGGGGAATATGAAGAAAATGGAAATTGCGCTGCCAGAAAAAAAGGCTGTTGATCATACCATTTCAATGATGGGGTGCCAGATTTTGTCACAGAAAATGCATGCAAAGTTTAGTCACACAGGAACCTCATGATCACTTTGGGTTTTGCAGCGGGGGTGAAAACATCCAGATACAAATTGTGTTTTTCAACACAGAGGCACGATTTGAAAACCTGTTTCGCTTTCACACACTGGTGATTCTAATGCTGTATGTCAAAGGCAGGAACAACCAAGATAACCTGTTTTTTCAACAAAATAGAATAACACATCTGTTAAAACCAAGGATTGAGAGTCACTTATTTCATATCCTTGTGGGTTGAGCAGCTATGATATTTTACCTCCTTGTTTCGAGTTCACACAGTCTAATTGGGCCACACTTCAAAATAACAGGTAGTGGAAAATAGAGAGAATAATGACAGAGAGGTAACGAAAAGTTCAGTCGAGACACAAGTTTCAATAATTATCTGTTTCAAGTTGATGTGACGAAGAAGTTCCATTTATTAGTGGGAAAAGTGGCCTATTAAATTAGAATATTGGTGATTAAACCTGTAGCCTTCTGGTTAAGAAACAAATACTCAATAACCTGAGTTTACGCACTCCACTGTTGTTGACCATCACAACTCGTTATGTCCGCTTCTATGGTGATCTCTTGTTAAAACGATAAACCTTTTACTGTGTCCAATAAGAGTTTATGGTCTCCAACAGTAGTAACAAGTGTTTTTCCAATTCAGCCTGACTTTCTATTAAATAAATCTAGGCCGTTTGGCGTGAAGTGGACATTCAAGATAGCCATGCCCTAACGCGAGGCCGCCGCTCGCTCCACACTGTCACCCAAAGGCAATCACGTCCAGTTCCCGAAAGCCAACATGGCAGCTGTCAAAAAATTTCAAATGCTAGACTTTCAAAGTGTCAACACAATGTTGCGAAGGTGAAAAAATTACTGCTGCAGGATATTTGAGCACTAAGTAAGAGCACAGTCTGGAAATGCGGTAACGCTTTCAGTAACTGAAATTTCAAGACCTTTACTTTTGTAAAGGTTGTTACATCCAGTTTATATTTATTGAAAGAGAGCGAGAGAGAGAGAGAGAGAAAGAGGAATGTTTGTTCTTCTCTTGTCAATGCAAAGGCCGCAAAGTTGAGCTTTTTACCACAAGCAGCCAATTAAATTTTTAATGCTGAGGCCGGGTGCATTTTTGAATATACGCTTTAATCTAAAAGTCGTAAACTTCTGCAGTTTGTTTGCTTGAGCGGTGATGTTGCTTTGTTTATTTATTTCCACATCCAATTTGAACTCTGCGACTGGTTGCTGCTCCAGCTGTTAATCATCCCGATGCCATCTCGTTCGCTCTCTCGGTTCACTACTTTATCTCTTGGGGGGTATCAGGGGTGTACTTTTGTGTGTGTTCACATTAACACACTAATGGTATTAAAATGGGCATAGACAGTTGTAGTAAGAAGAACGAATGTCCTGGCCTATGGTTGACCGCAACTGCTAATGAGCAGCGGCATAACGTGGGTTTCCACTATTATGACCCCTACGCCGGTAACACCCTCACAGTACATTCTACCAGTTCATTATTTCATTCATGGTAAATACACTACTTAAAACATGATGCCCCAAAATGTGTCGTTAATGTGTGTTTCATCTCAAAATGAATTAATAACTACATATGCTATGTAGATAGACCAATAATTTCAGTAAATTTATTCCAGCAAGTACTGCCAAACACTAAGACTCCTCAAATTAAGTAAATAATGAATATATTTTTAAAGATTTTTTTTTTTTCTAGTGTTTTATGCATAAGTCAAAATGATTCTGTGACATGGTTGAAGTCTGACATCTATGCGGTTTTGTCGATCAAATGCAAAAGTCAACTAACGGCATTAGGCTTGCAAAACGGGTGGATTGGAAATCGCTGACATTGTGAGTTTTGTCCACTAATATTCAAGTACCCGCCCACTTTACGGTTGGTACCCGCCCACTCCACTCAGCTGAACGGCAACACGGCATTTCCGGGTTTTAAGCGAACTAGACTCAGCCGCTGCCAGGCCATGAATACATAAATACAGTCTGTAAAGTATACACGTTGGGTTTTACAACAATACTTACTATTTACTTACGATACGATACTACACTTACTATGATCTCACAGTGAATGAAATAGGGAAGCTTGCGGTCATTTTCGCCAGCGATGATCATCGCGGCAGGTCAATTCCAATGAATGGGAGTGGATGACAAGAATAACCTCAAAAAATCCCCCTCTCTTTTTTATTTTCATCCAGGTTCACTTTTATGTCACATCACCTATTAGTGGGCCAACAATCCGACGCTTGGTGGATTGTCCATCACAATGATAGTAACGGGGACGGGCTGACTGCTCGTCATCCCAATTGCCAGACGTAATGGCATTATCAAGTATTGGTACTCAGTATCATCAAGTACTCAAATATAAGTACTTTTTTTTTTTATAGTTGGTCTTTTTTTTTTATACTTGGTCTGAAAAATGTGGTATTGGTGCATCCCTAATAGATTTATGAATGTGCCAAATACAAATAAGACATTAGTAAACAATCAGAATAATAAAACATTTAAATAACAGTATTGAAATCTGCATTAATTCAATTTTGCAATTGAAATTTTGAATTTGTCCTGTCCCACTCAATTTAAATAATTTATGTTAATTCCCTTTGAACTGTTATTGTGTTATAATAATAATGATACGCTATATTTTAATTGGCGCTGTCAGACAGGTACACACATGCTGGTACACCGCACATCACAGCTGTTTTCTAATATTTTTTGAAACTCTAGCGAAAAAAAAATTTTTTTTCTTAACCCATGTGGCCACCCTGCGCCCTTAATGAGCAGACTTATGCTTCCCCTCTTGATTTTTCTCTATCAGCAGGTGCACAAGCACATTTGTTCCACCGTGCATTAGTATTCATATCATGTGTTTGGGTGTCCGGCAAGCTGAGTGGGCTCTTAAGAGAAAAGCACTCGGTTGATGAGAAACAGATCAATATCTAAGCAGCCTGTTATCGTCCACATCCAAACTGGCAACCCCGTAAGATTCTCGCTGCAATGATAACGACCTCTCCAAAACACAGACGCGTGACAAGTCGACTGTTATGTAAGCGGCGATGTTTATTGTGTACACAGTGATTATGCCTAATGGCAAAAAAAAAAAACGCAAATTCAAGCAACACAAAAAAAAAAAAGTGCTTCATCAATAGCTGCAGTTGATAAAAGGCTAAAAAGGCACAGATTCAATTGAGACTTGGGATTTAACAACCCAGCTGAGCCGGACAGTGGCTCCCTTGACCACTACTGAGCTCCTATTTGGTTTTATATTCTCACTTGTGCTGCAAGAGCCATCAAAGATAAAAGCACGGTCGGTCTTTGTCACACCGAGACAACGGTCATGAAATGTTAACAGCTTGAAGCGCCCGCCTCATGCTGGAGAAGAAGAACGTCTCGCAGAGTAGGACTCACCTTCAGCTTTTTGGAGCAAATGAAATGCAAAAGTCAACCTGTAAATGGAACGATGTTTGCACTGTGACCTTTAATATAAGAAGCTATACAAGCATGCCTTTCTGCTTTAGCGAATTCTTTAATACTAAAACAAAATGTATTCTTGTTTTGTACCCCCAAAAAAAATGTAAATTTAAAATATGGAACATTGGAAGTCTTCTATGAAAGAAATTTAGAGCCCGCTCGCCCAGGGCCAATCTCCAAATAATATTATTACAAATGATAATGCCAAATAAATCCCCTCCACTTCTCATTTTCCTCAGGCTGAGCGGAACCTGCTAGCTCTCTGTGGGGGGGAGCAGCGAATTTATCGATGGGACCCCAAGAGAACTTTGACAACATGTCAAAACTACCTAAACTGTCTGGAACATAGGGAAGAAGAAAAAAACTCCTCTCTTAGCACATCTGTACAACACTAGTAATAGCCGTTCTACGCAGATGATAATTGATATATGAATGTGAGTACTGTTAAATTGCCAGTCTACATGTTTTTGCTGTGTTGTTTGTTTTCAAGCCATTGCTTAAAGCACCACAGCAAAAAATGCTAAATAGCATGAGCATTAAGTTAGCGGAATGAAAGGCTAAGCTATGGTTGTTTTAAATACACAGTTTAATTGTCTTTGTTTTATGTTTAGTTTGACAGTAAACTTCAAGTGTGGCATTAAACAGCTTGAAGCGTCTTTTTTGATGAATGGTTCAATATTTGCCAAACTGCTGCTTATTGTGAAATGTGTTGAGTTCACCGCCAACACACGGTACTCGAATGTCAAATCTGCGCTTGCAAGACAAGGCAAAAAAATCTGCTAAACGATGGCTCGTATCTCGGAAAACTCAGTTCGTATCTCAAGGCACCACTGTAATTGTTTTAAAACGCGTGTTATGTTCAGTGTTAAAGTACACATTAACATTATTAATACTCTATAACTTCACATACGCACATATTTAACTGCAATTTATGGCTTATTTGCATCTGATAATCAATTTCACTCAAATTGACTGTAATAATAATATATAATAATCTACTATGCATATCAGAAAAAATACATTGTAGATTATAAACACATAGTAGACAACATGTATCGATTAGGTTTTTCTTTGTTTTTTGGAGGAATAATTTTTTAAATAATAGCTGTAAAGTATGGCATTCTTGACATTTGGGTTATGTCAACAAAAGATGTGTTAAGATACCTCAGAACCGTTTTAAAAGTGTGAAAAAAATGCATAATATTTGTCCTTTAATTGTTATGTTTAAATGGTATCCTGTTTGGTTACAATTATGTCTAGTATGTAATTTGTAAACTTTCCAGGCGAAAGGTATTCAAAGTGATCGTAAACAACCCAGGAACAAGAAGTGATGTTTTAAAAGTTAACTTCAGCACTGCTGGGTGGGTGCTGATTTTAATCACGCTTCCCGCTTCCCAAGCAGCCGTCCGTCTTGGCAGATGAATGTCTGTCAACGGCTCCAGAACTCTGGCCCGGAATATCAGCAAGGACACTGTTCACAGTTGAGTAATCTCTCCAGGGCTCTCATTCGCAACTCAGTGCCAGCATGAACTCATTTCTGAGCCACAGGATGTTTCTGGCTCCTTCTTCACGATGAGATGAGATACCTTCAAAGGTCACAGTGTCGCCCATATGAGGGAAGAGCATGTGTATCTGTTTGTAGTGTGTGCGCACAGGCTAGTGTAAGCCTCAAACATGGGTCCTAACTCGTTTTTGTGTCCATGTGGAGGCCATCAAATACCTTGGAACATAAGATGGTCGTGCTTTATAGGATTTATGCGTGTGCGCGCCACATCTGAGCTCAATTCCCTCCCCATCCCCCCTGCTGAGAGCAGCGGGGCCCCGGTTTGAGCAGCACGCACTCCTGCACACATTGCTCAGTAGCTTGGGTATGAAGCAAAACAGTGGGCAGATCAACGCATGGGAGAAAAGCGCCAAAATATGCCTGCTCAGAAAACTTCATTTGAATTTAAATCAGACAATGTGAATGTGAATTTGACAAAAATCTATTTGCATCACATGAGGACAAGTGAGCACGCTAGTTGCTAGACTAACCATTTTTTTTTTTTTTTCACGGAAACAGGAGAGAGGTTTCAAAACACATTTACATACACTTCCCTAATGCTTATACTGGCATGATTTAGATTATCGTTTTTAAAAAAAATCATAATTATAACATTTGTCAAGTTCTAATTAGTTTTTTTTCATCCACCACCTTCATGTTTTAACCTGTAATTATAGTCTTCTAAGCGCTCGGTGGGCGACAAATGCTGTAAACACAGTCCCTCTTATTTTCACCTTCTTAGATAATGAGGCAGCTCGCTTGGTTAAGTGTCTTACACCCGGCACACGCTACCAGTAGGTGAGTGTTCACTCAGAATAAACCAATCTTTGATGTATGAATAAACAGTGGAGTAGCATGGAAGTCTGTGGTGTGGCGCAAAAGAAAAAAGAAGAAAAAATATATATACACTAGCGGGGGTGGGGATGGTTGGTGGTTGGAGTAGTAGCAGTAGTGTAAGTGATAGTAGTAGCAATGGTGGTGCTAGCGGTTTTAGTGTTAGTAGTAGTCGTGGTTTTTGTGATGTAGAACTGGTAGTAGAGTCAACCCCTACATATTTGCGGCCCAGCATTTGCAAATTCACATATTCAGATATATACTGTAGATACATCATCTATAGACATACATCTTGGTGCCAAGGAACTATGTGGAAGGGAGTTGCAGAGCTTCATTTAGAAAAGAGAAGTGCTTTGCTGCCATCTGTAGGCAATTATATACCTTTTAGGGAGGGTGTGTTACTCGTGGCTTTTCACTGTTCACTGTTATTGAACTCAGGCCAAGGCAATAGAACTATTACTTTTCTCCCATCTTGTGGCATCATGGTGCCAAGGAACTATGTTGATGTGAGTTGAGGAGCGCCATTTACGTAGAAAAAAGTAGTGCTTTGCCACCATCTTGTGGCATCTATAGGAATTACAAACCTTTTCGGGGCGCCTCAAATACTTGTATGCTAACACGAATATGCATTTTTGCTAGTCACTGTTTTGTTCTCAGTCCAAAGCAATAAAAGTACTGTAATATATAAACAGTGTCTAGCATATCAGTGGCAAAGGCTAATATTTGAGCGAGTAACTTCAGTTGACAAAGACTAAAATTAGAGGTAATTGACAATTTAAGCTACATTAAGATCGAACAGGAGCTACAATTAAGTGTGTCATTAGTGTAGAAAGAAATGTGAAAATGTAATTCATGCACAGGTTTTCCTTGCCTTTCATGGGATGCTTTGTCACATAAAAATTACATTACTTTTGCTTTTGAGCTAGATTGAGTCAGGCCACACCAAATGACATTTACAAATATGCATGGTTTGAGTTTCATTGCTCTTTTGAATAAATGTTTATAACTTTCCACTCCACCACTTATACAGCTGACACTTAATTAAAGCCATTTCAATTCATTTCGCTTAGTGTAATTTTTTTAATTCATCTAAAAAATTTTAAAAAATGAAGTTTGCATTTTAAAATAAAGGTCAATCATGGAGCTCACACAGTGTTGGTAAAACATCGCTCTGCATTCTTATAATTACAGTATTTTTTTCAAAATTAACTTTTCTATTCCAGCTGTCTCTCATGCACTTTTAATTCTGGCTGCCTTTCCTCTATGGAGAAAGTCGATTCCCTCGGCGTCACATCACAGGGACTCAGACACTGCAGTTCAACTCTCAGAGAAAACAAAAGAATACACAGAAGAAGAAAAAAAACACTTCACACGTTTCCACCCAATGCCCTATTGTGAGTTTCTTAAAGAGAAACATCACAGACATAACTGTAAAATCAGCATGTCAACAAGCAAATACAAAAGACAATGGCGGACACGCAAACACACCAACACCGCAGGATCACCGGGGGAGTTCAAACACATCGCCGTGCGGCACGCTGGGAGGAAGCGCACAGCGGCTGTCTCGGTTGCCGTCACGGTCAGCTGCCTTCCCCGCTGCGCTCCCTTCGCAGCGAGTTCCCAATCTACATGCGTCAATATTTACGGGGCGCCAAAGGAGACGCTCCCCACAAGCCTCCCAAAGACAACCATCTCACTTGCAACCTGCTGCCTGGCTAATTAGACACATTTGTCTTCCATTTAGCCAGGCTTCAAGGAATCAGGGCACACTTACGGCATCTTTCATTCTGAGTTTCAGTCAACATCGTTGACGCCAGAGCGTTTATTTAGTCGATCACAAGGAAACATGGCGCAGGCCTTGTCGCTGTGTGTTTCGTCTTGTCATTAACCGGCGGCTGATAGTTATGCTTTTATTCCCACAATGTTTGTTTTGCTTGCATGTTACACATATACTGCACATCCGTACATACTGTACATCCAGTTTCTACACGGCCAAAATAGGGTCACGGGTGAGCCGGGTACACTCTGAATTGGCTACCATTCACGTTCACACCGAACAATATGGACAAAAAAAAATACAATCGGCGACTCCCTGCAACACATCAGGCAATTGATCCTCGCACATGTAAAACGACTTGCTGCAACAGAAAAACGCTGCCGAGACCCTACTATGTCTGGAAACAATGTTTTTAGGCTCCACATACAGTATTCAGAACATGGAAATTCCTCACTGGTCACTGTGCTTACACATACAGAACTAATCAATTCCACGTAGTTCCAACCAATGGTGGGAAGTATTGAAGTACCATAATTTCACGTGTATAATGCACATTTTTTTCCCCACAAAAATTGTCAAAAGTCAATAGTGTGCATAATACATAGGTATAGGGGAAATTGAAAAAAAAATCTTTCACATTTGATAAATGTATACCGCCATCTAGAGGTTATGAAATAGGTCAATATGCCACTGCCACCCCGGGGTTATGAAAAAGGTGTAGCCTTCACCTTTATTCCAATATGATGTATGACTGCATATATGTACAGTTGTGCTCATAAGTTTATATACCCTGGTAGAAATTGAGATTTTTTTTTTTAAATATGATTGATGACTGAACAAAAAACATTATTTATGGTTATGTTTTGTTTAATGATAGTACTTTTCTGAACTGCTTGACAGTTTATTTTGAATCCCATTAAAACAAAATTAAATGTGGTTTGCCTGGCCTGTCATGTTTTCTTCAAAGAATTGTACACACCTTGAAAATTCTGCCCGGGTAGTCAAACATATGAGCACAACTGTGTGTTTTCTCATTTACTAAATAAAAGTAGGGCTGTGAATTTCAAAATAAGAGCAAGTAAATACAAATAAAATATTACTGTGTTCAAATAACGTGCTTAACTTTAGAATAATTCTTTGAAAATTTGAACACAATACATATAATACTTAATGCTTTGATCATATGGGTAGAAGCAAAATCATGCATTGTAAAAATACATTATAACTAGGTAGAAGGGTTTTCCAGAATTTTGATGTCAACAATGGGGGTGCGTATTATACATGGGTGTGCATTGTTGTCATGAACGGAACAGAGGATAGGACCCAAAAATGCCCGACTCCAAAAGAAATAGACAGTTTCAAAAAGAGAGGTTTGATATACGGGCAGAGGTCGGTACACAGGCAGGCAATCTAAAAAATGCAACAGTATCCAAAAACGTGAGGCAAAAAGGCGAGGTCGATAATCGGAACAGGGTCTAGTCTTACTGTGAGTCTGTGACGAGGAAACAAGGAATGCTGGAACGCGACGACAAGGTACAACAAACTGGCGATGAGAAAGAATGAGACACGAGGTTAAATGCAAGGGGTAATTAGGGTGAACGAGGCACAGGTGGTGAGGATGCTCTCAGGAGCAGGTGTGTATGAAACAGGGGGAAGACAAAAACCGGAACACACACCCAGGACAATTATACATGAGAAATTATGGTACAAATACTCTCTTTTGTTGATTTTTCAGGTATAATTTTTCTTACAGCTTTTTACATTCAATTCGATTCGATTCAATTCAACGTATTTAGGATAACCCCCTTGAGATGCAGTTTAAGAGGATATGGAGCCGTATACTGAACGATGAACTGTTTCAAATATGGTGGAACATGTAAGTGGATGCATTTAAGGAGAAACAAAACCCAGTGAAATTGACACCTGGATTTAGGAGGAACCCAGTTGAGAGCCTCATACGTGAGACAGTGATGGGTTCTGAATGGACATTTCAAAACAAATATGCATAAAGAGTTATTTCAAATTTTGAGAGGTTTGAGGACATAGTCAGTGGTATTTTGATCAACAACATCAGCGCAAGGTATTTAAATACATTAACTCTCTAGTGTCGTTTCAGCCCTAAAATGAATTCAACTCAGGGGAGTGTGATAACATGTTGTACCAAATACCATAAAACATGATTTTTTTTTTCATGTTTTGAACTACATTGCACATCTGAAATCTACCTGAAATTTTATCTAATCTTTATTTGATCCCTTATTCATGACTTTGTTCAGTACAAGAAAAGCAAAATAGTTGCAAAGTTTAGTTGCAAATCCTTGTGGCTTCGTCATTGTGAGGCTCTTATAATACATGATAAAAAGATGTAATACTACTAAAAATTTATTGATCTCTGTCAGCATCTGCCATCTGAAGAAACCTTGACTACAATATGCCTTGCGGGAGAGACAATTCTACAGTTTGTATTCTAAATTTGCCATTAGTTTGTACTATATGTCAAAACTTGACAGGAAGCTTGTCTACAGTATGTCTGCTGAAACATTTATATGCAGCAAACATGCTGGAATGTCCTTGAGAAGAGCAGAAAATGGAAAACTGAGCTCCACCCGCGTTTTCCATGTGCTTTTCAATACATTTGCAAGCCATAATGTGTCGCAAGTTGTCCGCCTGAAAGAGCGCACTTGTCACCACGCATTCCTTTCACTTTCATTCATTTCACCTGTGTTCACACCAGGTTTTTTTCTTGCTGCGTTCCCATCACAGAGTTTACCGCTTCACACTGTGGCTGACAGATACAATCTGACATGTTTCAAAACATCTTGTCGGTGTGCCATGTCAAAGTCTGTCGTCCAGAACGTGCTCATGGTACGGGATAATGTGCCATACATTTGGGTCGGTCATAATTTGCTGTTGGTGTTTTGAATTGGAGGAGTCTTGTGTTTTCCTCTTCTCCTTGGGCAGAACAGTGGACGATTGGCTAGCACACAGTTGTGAGGTTCTGGGTTTGAATCCCGTCTGGCCGTCCTGTGTGGAGTTTGCAAGTTCTCACCGTACTTGTGTGGGATTTCTGCAGTTTCTACAGCTTCCTCTCACAGTCAAAAAACATACATGTCAGGTTCAGGAAAGACTCAAATTGTCCATATGTATGAATGGGAGTGTCTATATGTAACCTGTGATGGACTTTTGACAGAAAACACATCTTCAATTCAAAAGGTTAAGAGCAACATGGAAAATTTAAGATTGAAAAAAAAAATAGTGATTTGTTGTCTATTGCGATATATATCGACATCGACTGATCTGGGAAAAAAAAAAAAGTCCTGGTGATAGCATTTTTCACCCAGCCCGACTTGTGTTTATGTGAAACCGGTCCAAGGAGCAAAAAAAATAAATACAATTGGGGACTACTGCCCTAGAGAATTGCACCAAATCAGCTGATCACGCGGTCCCATACTCTAAGTGTTTAAATTCATCAGATGAGGTCGTGGGTCAAGAAAAAAAATGAGCACCAAGCAACCATCTCTGGTACTTTTTTGAGAACCAGACAAAACTTGTCATGTGCACCCCTGACTATATATGTATATTGGTGTTATTTTCTCACATCTTAGTTTAAATTCCCTTCATTTACTGTATAACTCCGTGTTCGAAATCTTAATGTTGTAATTGAGGAGAAAGCTGTGGACACTGGTAGTTATGCATGCCTGGGGAAGAACCCTACTGTCAGGACTAATTTTACCTCTTTGGAGCAGGAGCAAAACAACTTTATTCCTATTCCTAATTATCAAAGATCAATGTGTCACCATATAACAATTAGCAGAGGTTACCTGATTGCCGCAAGCAATTAAAGATGTGAAATTGCATGTTCAAATGGAGCTCGCCACTGGGATTAGACTGGGAACATGATGTAATTCAATTGCAGTTAGTGGACAAATTATTTGCTGCTTTTTGGGGTTGTCTAGTGGTACATACGTGATGAATACTTGACTCTTAGGAAGCAACATTTGATTTGGCTTTTTTGTTTGTTCCATTCCCCTCTTTTCTTTGCGACATTAAATTGTCTTGATTGCTTATCTGTAACGTTTGAAGTGGTTAGCTGCGAAAGGTGGGTCCTTACAAGAATACTAACGAAAACACAAATCTTACACACTCCCTGCTCTGAACCTATCAGCAGAATTAATATTAACAGGGAGGACGTGCTTGTAAAAGAACAAGGCAAATATAAGCTCTAAATCTGCACTAACATTGACTGAAGTAAGGCAAAGTGCTCAATGCAAACATTGGTGCTGAGAAAAGACATGACTGAAAATCCAAGCAGAATTACAGCATTATCACATTATTGACACAACTAAGAAGAAGAAGAAACTTTGTATTTTTAGAAGAAAAAAATCCTTATAATCGAAACAAATCCAGTAAAACAAATCAGATCACAAATCCAAAAATTCAAGCTGCATACACAAAACCCGTGACTCTTCCTGCAAAACCTAATTATTGCCTCAAAACATACCTCGAGTAAATCAAAATAGAAAGTGCACTGAACAGTCATTAAACTCAACTTTGAAAAAAGGAAAACTATGATCAGATCAGAAAGCCGTAGAAATTGATTGTTCACAATAGAAATACATTTTGCGAAACAAAATAAAACTCCAATTTTGCACTTGTCGTTAAAAAAAAAAAAAGTACTAGTCCTACAAGTATAATGGAAATATGATATATTGAAACACATTTTTGTGTACAGCACTATATAGTCATACTGTAAACACACACGTAATGAAAAAAGCAATTCTTTGTTAAAACTCTCTGAAGCTTTTGGACGATGGTGAAAACAGTGAATCTGCTTAAGTTGGGCAGCACTCACTGCATTCGCGCTTCCTTCATTGTCAAACCGTTGAAAAGAACATGGTCAACAAAATGGCAGGTTGTGTTTAACTACAGGAGTCTTGCTTAAGGTTTTACCAATAGTGTGACCAATTCAATAAGTGGGTTCGGGGCATTGAGCATTTGGTCCAGACAATAGGGTTTTGTGTTTTACTAATTGAGAAATACTGTAATAAGAAGACATTGTCACAAAATTACCATAACAACCAAACTCAGCCTATTGTAGCACTGAACTTCAGTTTACTTGGGTAGGACACAGTGCATAAAATCACTTCATGACCTCACATCTCTGAAAAAGCAAAACGCCAGTGCCACCCGAGCCTTCACATTACCCTTCCAAAAAGTCACACAGTTCAAGTTTGGGCATGAGTGCAATAATGTGTCTCTTTGACTTGGACAAAAATGAGAAGAGACGAGACGAGGCCAGACAAGAAGAGATTCAGCTCTCCGGAGTAGTAAGCAATGCATGTGGTACCCGTGTGTTTAAGGCACATTTCTAAGGTATAAGCATCAGGGATATTAAGACGCGAACTGTGCTGTACTCTCCAGGTTTGCAATTGTTGTCTTACGGCTGCAAAACCACGCTGGATTATTTTTACAATGTGTGTTTAATTAGTTAAATGATTGATATTTTTTTCAACCTAGTTCTTATGACTTTGTTTGTCAAAGGAATAATGCTACATTTTTATTTATTTATTTTAAACAAAGACCTCCAGCTTCCAACCTTTGTGTGCTTTTTGGAGGTACTACAAAGGGAGGAAGACAAAAGCGCTGCCAGTTACGAGGTAAAGTCATTTGTGTTTCTCGTTTTCGTCTTTGTTCGGTTCATTGGTAAATTGCACAATGCCTAGCTGCTATAGAATTATACTATTTATGGAGCTCATACAGCCATCTGCTATGCTAATCTGCCTTCAGATACATACCCACCCAAAATATGCCCACGTAAAGGGGACCAAATTGTAGTGCTTGGTGGCTATTGTAAAAGAAAGTACAAGTACAGAGTGGCGCCACCTCAAAGCCAAAAAAAAAAAAAAAAAAGGGGGGCATCTATTTGAGGATATTTGGTAGCATTGTTATTTGTAGTGGTGCGAGGGTTAAAGAAATTGCCACAATGACAATCAAGAAGAAACGACTCAATTCAGAGAAGATTGGGGCTGTGAGTCAGGACACGCGGCACACATGGCAACCGTTCTGATTAGCAGCCGAGCGGCAACTTGCTCGACATTTTTGATGTGGGACAATCTCAGGCGTTTTCAATTACACACTCCGACAGCCCTCTAACTACCAAAACCAAACTCATTTGCATGATTGAATTATAATTATGTTGTGGTCTGTTACAATGGAACAGACACCCACGCCCCACCCTCAAGTCGAAATCAATCATCAGTAAGCAGCCAATGCAACTTTTTTTGAAGCAAAAGTTACACTTCCTTTGAAAGTTTTTCTGTTTTACCAATCATTGCGACAGATAAGTGCCTAACCGATCCATTTTAGTTGACATATTATACAATTTTAATGCGGTAAAAACTTTAAAAAAGATACATCTTTGTGCACTTGCACAAAACACACAAAAGCCTCGGGGAAAAGAGACATGTCGACTGCACAAACATACTGTAGAGCGATTACGGAACTAGCGGGGATCTACTGGATTTCTCAAATGCCTCGAGGGTTTCGAACACAACACTCTTCACAGCCATGGAACTTCTTGTACCTACGCCAGTCCTCCGCTACAAACATCTGACTTTTCCACTGGAGGACAGCTTGTGCGGCCAGCCACTAGGAGCGCTATTGAAACAGTTGATCTACACAACAGAGGACTTTGTGAACTCCTTTGGAAATGGCCTCAGGGAAGCTCCTCTGTGAGCTTGACATCCAAACACACTCACCGGGGTGTCTGTTATTTGTGCTGCTGTCCAGTGTCAATGTCGATTGCGAGTGGGCAAGAAATCACACCCGATGGCAAATGGCGTGCCGGAGAGCTCCCCCCGCTTCACTGATGAATCACTCACCATTGCAACTCTCCTGTCATTCTTGGGGGATGATGGGAAATGTAGTTATTTATCGTAAACATAAGAAAATGTCAAAAGAAGAGGAGGAGACACGAGCAAAGGATGCAGATAAATATGCACACAGCTTGGGGGGTTCAACTTGATAAAATCATTAATCTCTCATTTAATTTTTAGCAGCATAGTGCCTTGTAATGTCTCCTTTATTAGCCATGAGGCTAATAAAGGAGACATTACAAGGCATTGCTTGAGTCATGGCTTCAGATACTTATTTTTCCTCTTTTTTTCCCAATTCAAATTAACTTACATTACAATAAAAGTAAATACAAAGTATAATAGATTTTTTTCACGTAATAGTAGTGTAACTATTTCAATTATTTTCTCAAAGGAATAACTAATGAAATGTAATTACATTTTAATTACGTTCCTTAATTTTTAATGAATGCATCAACAGGACCCTTGGATATTTTCTCTATAAAAAGTGGATTAAAACCATAGCTCATTATTTTGGAATTAACCATATATTTACAATACATGAATAATAAACTGATAACAAAACAATGAAATATAAATTATTATTATTATTATTATTATATGTGTACAGCATGTGGAGAACCACCATATCATGCTATGTCAGCAAAATGACAAATGTACACAATTTATACACAATATTACTTCATATGACAACCCATATAAGTGAATCTTCCATAAAAGCTCAAAATTATAAAGATTAAACTGTTCAAAGGTCATGGTTTATTTTGTATAACTGTAAGTCTAACCTTTCCAAAATCTCAGACAAACTAACAGACTACACCACAAGGTGTCACGTTGGAGACTACGGCAGAATGGTACATGACCAGAAAGAGCCAATCACAAGCGTCGACTTTAGAAGGAAGTAATAAGAAAGAAAAGAAAAAAAATAATAATAATACATTCGGAGGTTTTTTCGAATGCAACTCCATTTGTAATCATGGAACTTTCCAAAAGCAACTGTAATTTAATTACATATTTTTCCCTGTAATGTAATGGATTACAATTACATTATTATTATTTTTGTAATGAAATTATGTAGCCTAGTTACATATAACTAATTATTGCCAACAATGCACTGACCTTTGCTCTGACTACTGCACATTGACCATCTTTATTTCATATACGGATTTTGCAGTTACTTTGCACATCTTCTATCTCCGCCCTATTAATTTATTGACAGCTAAAAGAAGAACTATATAACAGATGGCTGCGATGATGATACAGTCATCCTTTCGTGGGCCACTGAGCAGCACTTGGACATTAGTCTACTTCCTGTTAGCATCATGCTGCTCACATAAATGCACCACACACACTTGTGTAAAGGTGACTTTTTCCTCCCACCTGATACACAGATGGTATTTACCCGTCCACTCAATTATTAGTGTCTGGGAGTACCGCAGTGGTAATCATTCAGCAAGTGGATTCTCAATTACTTGCATGCGTGTGTGTGCGTGTGCGTGCATGTGTATGATGCAGCTCATTTGAAACTGTAAGTCATTGTCCCTGCATGTTAGACATAACAGGTGGCCCGCCCCGGTGCTTGTGCCAAAGTATGTCCCTTCACAATAAATGTATGAGAGGGGGGGGAAAAAAAAAAAGGTTACTTCAGAGGAGCATTTCTATTTTTTTTCTTCACAGACAATGGGTGATGTTCTGTGCCTTAAGAGCAACTTTGCAAAAGTAAAAAGGCTCATACGTGGAACAGTACATGATTGTGACTGAGGGCACTGTTATAGATTAGGTTTTCAGAATATTCTGCTGAGTCGTGCTTTGATTGTGTTGCCGTCTGTGCAAAGTGCCCCAGAGGTTGCAGTGAAAAACTATACAGTTAATCTATTGGTTCAAGCTCCAATTACCAACTTCAACTTTTTACTAAATTTTACAATAAAAGTTGACCTACTGTGGCACCCTCTGTATTAATAATAATAAACACTATGGTAAATACACTCATATGTCAGCTGCAGCTATTTTCTTGAAATAATGGGTGTGAGTGGGTGTGTGTGGAACTGTCAGGGAACATGTGAGTGTTTCTGCTCTCGAAGGGTAAAGGGAGTGCTAAATAAATAAAAATGTAACCCCATGTGGAAGCAAACAAACCTGAGCCATGGGGAAATAGAAGGGCCTTTAGAGTAAAAGAATGTAAAAATACTCGCCACGTAGTCAGTATTCACCCCTTACCGTGCACTCGTACTTCATGTATGCTGCTGTAAATTTGTTTGTTTTTCCAAAAGATGGGCCATCATTGTGTTGACATAATTGATAATTAAGGTGACAATTAAACTGCAGAATGCCAGCATATCGCAGACATCTTCAGAGTACTGCACAAGAGCTCAGTTCGGCAACTTCAGGGATAAGGCACACCCCGCCCACTGAACATCTGGACTAATCTGAGTATGGCTCGTTACCGTGGCGGCTGGGGGCGGAGCTAGGGCATTGCAACGAAGCGAGGCCTGCTGCTAGTCCAGATTGTGAAGACAAAAGTTGAATTTTATTTTCACTTGTGTGGGCAGCACTTCATCACCACGCCGGCAAATTACACTCATCAGTTAGTGTAGCTCAAATTGCGATACGTTTACCATGAGGGGTGTACGGGCTCCCTCTATTGGTATGTGAGAGAATCACAAAGTACAGTTGTACGTCTTTAACTTTTTAGACCATTTGCATTTAAATTTGAGGAACTGTATTTTAACTTTTCTGTATTTTTTTTTTAACTTTGTAATCATGTGCAATACATTTTAACTAAAACATTGATGAAATAAAGTTTTTGGTTTTCCTATATTTACGTGCAGTGTTAACGTTCAAACAGTGCGGAATATTCATTGGCCAGTCTCGATTTTGATGAAGACTTAGGGCTTAGTGTAAAAAGATTGAGAACCACTGGTCTAGCTGATCCATGCATGCAGTGCATGCAGCAGACATATCGTCAAAATGCAAAGACTCTATATACTGTACGCATGCCGGAGGGGAAATGTTTTTGTTATTGTATGCTTTGGTGAATACGTGTTGTTAGTTGTTTTCTAATCAGTCTGTATAAATGAAGCTTCTTTGCAATTCATGTTATCTTTGTTTCTTGCTTTTTTTTATTTATTTATTTTTTTAACATAAATTCAATTTATAAAATGAAAATGATATACTAAATTTAAAAAAAAGAAGTCTAATTATCTGCCCTATAAAGTGGGGTAAGTGCTCTGCTATCTTCATTATTATTATTAACATATCTGTCCCACTCGTGCTACACAATGCAAGTAATGTACATAATCCGCAAAGTAATTTTTGTGTTAATCGTGGCGACGGACGGATAAAGCAAGGGTTCCTAACACACAGCTTTCTCTAAAAAGGTAATGAGGTACTGCGGCTGCGTGCGCCGAAGCTGAACTTCCAAACTTCCAGCAGGTTTCCCCAAAGCCTCCCGTTTGTCAGCGCAGACAGCGGGGTCTCTTTGTGCTGCTGCTGTGAAGCTTCCTTCACAGCTCACTAAAATATGGCTGCGTGAATGCATTTGGCTTCTTAGCAGGTCCCTAACACACCATTACCGCCTAGAAAAAAATTATACTTATTAATTTGTTTGCTTAATAATTACCTCGTTTGCATTTTTCCCTCGTCAGCTTCAGTGTCAACTATTGATCGATTTAATTTCGCTCCTCTAATTTGCTTTTGGAACCCAGTAGCAAGCCACCCAGCAACATTGCTGTACTGAGGGCTGGGAGGAACTGCTCATTGAAATTATTCTTTAGCCCTTTTCCTCATTAGGGTCACGGCTCCGCTGTAGTCTGTCCCAGCCGAGTTTTGGTGAAAGCCAGCGTACACCTTGAAGGGGTCACCAGCCAATCACATCTCATGGAGGCCACTAAGACCGCTACGTGATGGCGCCAGGAGTTAAATCAGATTTTCCAAACAACACATCAGACTTCCATCCATCCATCCATTTTCTGAGCCGCTTCTCCTCACTAGGGTCGCGGGCGTGCTGGAGCCTATCCCAGCTGTCATCGGGCAGGAGGCGGGGTACACCCTGAACTGGTTGCCAGCCAATCGCAGGGCACTTAGAAACAAACAACCATTCGCCACTCACAGTCACACCTACGGGCAATTTAGAGTCTCCAATTTATGCATGTTTTTGGGAAGTGGGAGGAAACCGGAGTGCCCGGAGAAAACCCACGCAGGCACGGGGAGAACATGCAAACTCCACACAGGCGGGGCTGGGGATTGAACCCGGGTCCTCAGAACTGTGAGGCTGACGCTCTAACCAGTCGCCCACTGTGCCGCCCACATCAGACTTGTAGAGAAAATATATACATTATGTGATAATCTGCCTTGTGAAATGAAAAACAGGTACATAACGTGTGTGTGTGTATAACAAGTAGAGCAGTCAAAACTTTTACTCGAGTAAGAGTACTGTTACTTTAGAATAATATAACTCTCAAGTAAAAAGTATTTCTCCAAATTATTACTTGGTAAGAGTAATTAATACCTTAGTGATGAGATACTCAAATAATGAGTAATTGGTGAATCATTTCTGATTAATTTTTAAATCATAGCATGCATATCAAATGGACAAAAATATAACATAGGAATGTATTGATAATTAGATTTTTTTTTAATGAAAAGTGTCCTTTTTGGTGAGAAACAAGATTGTTATATAATGAATAACATAATAATATATACTGTATATAATATATACATAATGCATTTACAGCAATACATAAGCATTCTCTAGATTATTTTATATATACATTGTCATTAACTGTGCTCAAAAACTGTGCAATCATTTAATAGAAATTAATAGTGTTAAAAAGGAATAAATGCATAATTGAAATATGATAAGGAGGACATACATTCACATACCATCCTATGGATAAAAATCCAATTGTATAAATGTTTACATGAGTGCACATGTAGGGATGTACTGTGATACGCATATTATTCAAACGTGTGAATATGTCCAGTCACATTCATCATCAACTCATTTTGAGCAAGCTTCCTCTGTGATGAACTTTGCATTTCCCATTTGTAGCGTGCAGAGCCTGCCGGGGGCATTTTCATGTTCCTCCCACCACACAAGATTCTTATTCATTACAATACCACAACACCAAAAACATGACCTGAACCAATAAAATGTTAAATTATTTTTTATTTTATTTTATTTTATTTATTTTTTAATCAGAGCCCAGAATAGCTTTTCCTGCGCTCGCACCATTGAGACGGGCTTTTGGCACAGCTCGATGCTCTAACCTAAATTATCATACAAAAGAAATAATAATAAATTTAAAAAAAAAAAAGGGATTTCTTTATTTCACAGAGCTCCTCATCAGACACTTGTGGACAGAGCGCAGCAGCATCAAAGCAAGAAAATCTATTATTTTCCACTGTGCCTTCCTCAGTCACCACATCCAGTCCCCCAAGTTTATGAAGGCACAAATTATAATTAGTCTACAAAGACTCGCTGAATATTCAGTAGTCCACATCAACTGTGTCTTTTCAACACAATGTACAATGTAATGGAAATAGATGGGTACATAACACAAGTCGGGGGCAGATTTTTGATTTGCCGGGATGCACAAAAATAGATGAGTATACATTATGGAAATAGAGTCATTTCACTTTCACTGCAAAGCTTTGAAGGATGCTCTTATTATTTTCTAAACGTACTCAGACTCATAATAACAATGAACATGTTAAATAAGATGATGCTAAAATATATTTAGTCGTATACAATACTGCTATTTTGTTGTCAGAATAGTAAATGAGTTTTTTATCTCTTACTAATTTTACTGTTTGTCATGAAAGAGGGAAAACACAAAGTTAAGTATTTGCACATATTTAGAAATAATTGTTTAGCTGGAAATGAAACAACAAAGTTGCAAAAGAATGTTTTACTAACACGTTTAAATTAAATATACAGTATTTGCTTTTTTATATCTTGTTTAATTTTTGTAAAGAACAAAAATCCACATCCTCAATGATTCATACACTTAGAATTGATTAGATTGATCAAATAATTAATAACACTAACAACAATAATAACCATAATAAAATGTAAAGAACAGTGAAAGCAAAGAAAATATATATATTTTTTAAATCTTGTATTTCTGCAAAAATTGGAAATATATCTGTGCTAGAGATGAGCGATTTTATTTAATTGATCGAATATAAGTAACAATCAATAATTGGTTGATTTTAAATTTTCAATACGGCTAAATATTTCTAGATTAGATGGCAGAAATACGAAGGAATGGGTTTTTCGACATAAAACAGCATTTGCAGAATTTGTCAAAACTCAAACATTGAACGCTTTGTAATATCAGAAAAACAGAATTTCAGAACAATAGACATACATCATGTTAAAAATAACATTTAAAAAAGTAGCTTTGGCGCAATATTGTGGCATCTTGTTTCCAAGGAATTAAGATGATGGGAGGGAGAGGAGGAGCTTCATTTTGTCAGGCCAAAGCCCTGTCTTATATAAAAGACTACTGTATCCGTATTTGTGTACATCAGTTTTAAGCGTACAGGAGGTCCTCGAGTTACGACGTACTCGACCTACGACGTTTCGACTTTACGACGCCCGTGCCTCGTCCACCATTTTGTCCCAGCACCCTAGTGTTTCTGCTTAGCTACTGCACAGTGTTTGTCTGTGTTTGTGCACCGGGAGTATCTGCCTTTTTCACCCTCCTTTTTTCCACACTCTCAGCATTAATGGTAAGTACAGCATCTTATTTTTTTTATTTTAATGTATTTTAGTTTCTTTATACGAAGTGTTAACCTTTCCTGCTACGGTCACCTGACCGTGGTCGGGAGACGCAGGGGTTAACTCCCTTCTCTCGGTGCACAGCTGAGCTGGGTGGCGGCAACAATAAAGGCACGAAGCACCGATTTGCTGCTTTAATGGCTTTATTAGCTCCTCTGCACATTCAATGTTAACGGGTCCTCCGCTAATTGCTACTCTTCCCCGGTCGCCGTCACTACACTTGCTAGTGAACACACTCGCACCGGCGCGCACTCCTTCCTCCTTCACAGTCCCGTCGGACGACACCTGCGCAGTCCCGTCTCACTCACACATCGACGCCCACGCCCACACACACTGAGCTTGCTGTCACAATCACGTGGGAGAATACCCGTAACAGAAGTATTTCGCCGTAAATTTCGACTTTAACGGTGAAATCCGACTTACGCGGAAATTCGTGTTACGTCGCCAGCGTAGGAACGGAACTCGTTCGTAAATCGAGGACTTCCTGTACTGCTGTAAGATAGCGTGGCAACACAATAGCACAAAGCAGCTGTCAGTATTGAAAACAGTGCACTGAGGTTCCTTGCAGAATCCTTCGCACCAGAAGTCTGATTCTCATTGGGAATCCTGTAATAGCGCGTCTGCAGAGTTAGATTAGCCCGCAACCCGCTCCTTCTACCCCCTACATTCTATTCTCCTCGGTAATATCCTATTGGGGAAAAGAGGGAGGAAAAATATCATCATAAAAGGAGAGCTGCAAGCAAATTGAAAAACAGCATCAGTTTTATACATGAATATTAATGCACATACCTTATCTGGTATAGTATGATGCTGTGTGTGCGCTGCAGCTAATTCACCCTTTTATGATGAACAGAGGGAATGAATGCACTTAAAGGAATGCTATGATCATAATCGACTAACCGGTGACACCTTTGACAGGCGACGACTTATTTCGCCATAAAATTCAGCGGTGTGATGGTGCAAATGTAACTCGACATCGGGAAACTGGGGCGGATGACTGATGGCTACGTCTTTTTTTATTATTATTCTCCCTCGATTACATTGCACTGCTTTCTTTAAAAAGAGCTAACCTAAAACAGTCACTCATTTTGCAGGTTTAGCAACAGAGAGCTTAGCTCAAAGAAAGCCCCAAGATAATGGATGCTACTTTCTTTATGTAGAAGTTAAACTGTATACAACATTTTTAGTCTTTACAACTTCAATTTTGTAGTACCTCGCAGTACTGTTTCAGAGTTCCAGTCCATAAAACGATCACACTGATTATTTTCAAGACGTGATGTTATATTACAAGTTAGTTAAGGTTTTTTTTTTTTTAGGCGTTTAAGCATACATTATTTCAGTTTATGGTTCACAGAGGATGGCGTGAGATGACGGCCCAAACCATTTTTGTTTCTGGGGTGGCGGAAATGGTTCTGTCGTGTCTAAAACGTCAAAAGAGGAAATAAATTCCATGTATTTTTGTTTGTTGGGTTGTCGATGAGCAGCTCAGGCTGAGTGCTTGCGTGAGTTATAGCCGTGTACGCAGTCTACCTCCCACATTCTAAAAATGTACATATAGGGCTAATTGAAGACTAAATCATCCATAGGTGTGAATGGTTGTTTACAGTTCCTTGAAAAAGTGTTTGTACCCTTCTCAAATTCTTATATTCTTGCATAGTTTCCCCACTTTAATCTTTAAGATTAAACAAATGTAAATATAAAACAAAGATAAAGTAAAATGCAGTTTTTAAATTTTGATTTTATATATTAAGGGAAAATAAACTAGTCAAAGCTACCTGGCCCTGTGTGAAACAGTAATTGCAACAAAACCTAAGAACCGTTTGGGCCACCCTCAGCAACAACAATTGAAATCAAGCGTTTTCTATAACTGGCAATGAGTATTTCAAATCTCTGGGGAGATATTTTGGCTCACTCTTCCTTGCAGAATTGTTTGCTGATGCAAGCCTGGAGGGTTTTCGAGCATGAACGGCCTTTCCAATGTCATGCCACAGCATTTCAATCGGATTCAAGTTCGGACTATGACTAGACCACCACAAAACCTTTTTTTTTTAAGCCAATCAGAAGTTGACTTGCTACTGTGTTTTGAATCGTTGTCCTGGTGCAGAACCTAAGTGTACTTCAGCTTGAGGTCACAAACTGATGTCTGAACATTCTCCTTTGGATTTTCTGGAAAAGCAGAATTCATGCTTCCATCAATCACAGCAAGTTGTCCAGGTCCTGAAGTAAAAAAGTAGCCCCAGATCTCCACACTAACACCACCATGTTGGACTGTTGGTATGATGTTCTTTTTCCAAAATGCTGTGCTACGTTTACGCCAGATGTAACAAGACACACAACTTCCAAAAAGTTCAACTTTTGTCTCGTCCGTCCATAGAATATTCTCTCACAAGTCTTGGGAATTATTCAGATGTTTCTTTACAAAATAAAATGAGCCTTTATGTTCTTTTTGGTCAGCAGTGGTTTTTGCCTTGGAACTCATCCAATTTTTGCCTGGGTTCTTTTTGTGACCTCCTGGATGAGTCATTGCTGTGCTCTTGGGGTAATTTTTGAAGGTAGGCTACTCCTAGTAATATTTGCCACTGTTCCATGTTTCCTCCATTTGTGGATAATGGCTTTCACTGTGGTTCGTTGGAGCCCTAAAGCTTTACAAATGGCTTTGAAACCCTTTCCAGACTAATAGATGTCAATTACTTTATTTCTCATCTGTTCTTGAATTTCTTTGAATCGTGGCATTTTGTTGTAGCTTTTATGGATAGATTATTAAGACAGGTTCTATTGAAGTGATTTATTGATTGAACAGGGTTGAAGGTATTCAGGCTTGGGTGTGGTCAGTGAAGATGAGCTCAGCTTTCCAAAAAATGTGATTAGCCACAGGCAATTACGTTTTCACACAGAGCCAGATGGCTTTTTCAGAGTTTTTCTCCCTTAAGAAATAAACTCAACATTTTAAAAATGAATTTTATTGATATTTATAAGTGGGGAAACTATCCAACTATGCAAAACAAATTGGAGAAGGGGGCAAATACTTTTCATGGCACTCTATATGAGCCCAGTCATTGGTTGTTGACCAATTTAGGGTGTAACCTGCCTCGTGCCCAAATTCAGCTGGTTTAGACTATCTGACCTACAATCCTAATTAGGACAAGCATGATAGAAAATGGATGGATGGATAGTCTGTCTATCCGTTATTTCACAGGCTACTTTATGGTTCATGGAAAAGACAGTAGGAATAGACGGTTAAACCTACTAACTAACAAACCAACCTATCAAAAAATGGCAACCAATGCAATACCTCTCACCTTCATACCTTTTAGGAACAATGAATCCCTGGGAGACAAAAAAAAACACCTAAAGCCTTTGCTCTCCGAACGCTATAAGGTCAAAAACATTGACGTTACCCAATTGGGGCCTTTGAAATGATATCTGACCCACTTGATTAACCAGCGAGACTCATTTCAAAACCACGGGAAGGTTTAATATACATAGCAAAGTGACTATGAATGTAAAGCAGCACAGTGCCAACCGGGGCTTTGATGAGGAGACACGACTTTTGGAGAATGTGTCGGGTCATCAGAATCCTGTGATTGCAGCAGAAAATGCGTTAGCAGGGTCCAGGAGAGGCAGAGCACCAAAAAAAAAAAAGAAAAAAATCTCTAAATGTAAATGGAAATCTAATGAGCTCACCAGAGCATAATTTAATCGCATCTACATATGAAAGCATCTCTGAACTGTACAGTATCAAGATGGGAGATGTCGTAATTAGCTTTATAGATTGAAAGGTACAAGCCCATTTATGAGAAACCAACCTACCTCAGATAAATATGCACAGTCCTTTCATATATTACATGAAGCATGGTGCAAATTCTCAAGTATAGTTTTTTTTTCTTTGTATTTACTCACCTTTCACATACAGTCCACAAACAGAGTCTTTAAAATATGCTTTTCTTTATCTTTAAGACTTTCAGACGATTGCTCCATGGCTGTGCTGCAGGCTATTTTATCACACTTTCGGTCTTTAGTACATAACTTGTGCAAACAGCCCAGCCTTGCTCCATTGGCACTGACAAAGTCTGCTCTTTAAGTCAGGTCAGTCTCTTTGGATAGCCCACACTGAAAAAACATCTACAAGACATGAGTTATTTGACCCATACTGGTGCAACAAGTAACTTATTTCTTAAAGCATCTGTTCTAAGTGAAATACAAATGACTTTTCTTCATAAATAAGCACCAGGTCAAAGTAGCAGTAAAGTAGCAGAAAATGTGTCTGCGACAAAGCCATCCCGGCTCCACTGTTACATAACAGTAGTTTAATTAGCCAGTAGGGGCTTCGCTCACGTGTCACTCTTTTGCAGTGTGGACACAGAGGGGTGAACATCTCCTGATCTGGAAGTCTCAGTCTCAAGAAGTCTCCGATAATCTCGCAAAAAAATTGCTAGATCTGTTGCTGATGGCTTTAAAAAAAAATTGATTAAAAAATCTCCCTTTTCAGATGGCAAATTCCTACCTAATTTCCATATTATTCATAATTTGTATTATTTCTGATGTAAGATGGCGGCTGTTGGACATTTTTTTATGTGTGTGACAAGCAAGTTTCACTATATTCTGAAATCTTACCGACCAAATGAATAAAACGGAGAAGATCATTTGGCATGATGGGATTAATCTTTGCTTTTTTTTTTACAATCTTGTGCCCAATATCATATCTGCGTGTAATTCAGGTAGTAATTCTTTTCTGACACACGTGGTTTAGCAAAAGCGCAAATCTGGTTGCAGAGGACTGCAAAAGGTGGGCGAGTCAGTCAACGCTTATAAAGAAGCTTACCGGCTGCTCGCAAGGAAAATGCCGCAACAATGAGATAAGCATGCACTACAATGTGTAGGTGCTCTACTGTACAAAATTCTATCCACATGCTTGAGTACTCATTTTCTCTCCAAAATCCTGATCAATTAAAGCATTCTTGACTAGTCAGGTGAATGTGACCATATTGTACAATTCTATTCTATCGAGGTATCAAATAATTCCTCATATTGTCTTACTAAAATAAAATAAAAATCAATACGACGCAGCGGCTCTCCAGGGAGGCTGACTTACATAGGGAATAAAGCAGAAAGCATGAGGAAAAGAAAATGAATGTGCTGATGAAAGTCACGCCCCACACTGTGAGGGTAAAGACATGAGGGGACCCGCGGGTGAGCTCATCCGTTAGCTTAAATTAAAGTGGCATGTGTCTCCCCATGCTTACTTGAGTCAGGAAGCACACGGAGCGTCAGTCCAGCCGCAAACGCTGGAGAAAATCCTGACGCCCCAAGAGACCAACTGTTACTGAGAGCCCTCACCAGCGTTCACTCACTCAGCTTCAAGTCCACAGTGAAACCAAAAGGATTTCATGTCTCTGTTTAAATCCTTCAGCTTTGGATACACTTGGCTCTCCAACTCTCAACAAACCTTTTAAGAAGTAATTTATCTTTTTTTTACAGAGGCACTAGGCCTAGATTTCATACCGGACATGCTTAAAGCAGTGGTGAATTGGTCATTTGGGGGGGGGGGAAAGGGGCGAAAGCCAAACAAGAATGACAATGGCCAGGCTTGTATAAAGTACCTAAAAGCAATACTTGATCCATCTTAACCGAAAATAACTTTGGTAAAAGTCACCTATAGCGTATAAGTATTAAAATAAATGTTCAAATATTAAATGTACTTAAAGGTGCCATATTTTACCAAACCAACCTTTTCTTGTACTTGGGATGTTATTTTGGCTATATGGTGCCCCAGTAAACATGTGACATATGAATTCAAATTGTCCACGCATTTTTGAGCAACAGAGGTTTTTCTGCCAGAAGGTCTGAAATCAGGTCATTCAAATTTCTCGAGCTTATCTCCGTTACTAGCAAAGATCTCTGTCTACCTCTCCACTCCCGAGCCAGCGCCGTCAACATAACAAACACGTGTCATCTCACAAGTGGGTCTTCTACATGGAGGCAACCAATCAGAGGAAAGGGGCGGACAAAGTGGATACAAAACTGGGTCAAACAGAAGTAGTTGTCAGAGGGACCTTTTCTGGACAATCGTGTGACAAACCAAGGTGTTTTTTTTAAATGAAATTTACACTTTTATAATGAGTCCATGTTAGAGAGTCACTCTATGGTGCTCTAACTAACCAAAATATGCAACTTTTAAGTCTTGGAAGTAAGGCCTACCATGAGAGACTTGGCCACACACACAACTGAACTGGACAACCAGTCAAAAAATACATTTATTAACTCTGTACATATGCACTGTAAATACTTTATTGGTAGAGCTTTCCGGCAGTGATCCCACATAATACAATGAAGCGTATATTTTGTTGAGAACGTTTATGCGAGTTGACATTTATGTCACTTGGGTGTGCAACGGACCTAAAAGTAAAAGTAGAGTGGTTTGAATTTTTATTCACTTTTTTATTTTATTTTATTTTAAGTAGGGCTGCAACTAACGATTATTTTTAATAATCGATTATTCTGTTGATAATTTTTTTTCAATTAATAGATGAATCAGATTACAAATAAACTAATAATAATAATAAACAGTTTTCCAAATTTCCATCCCTTTATTCAAAAACAGGACATGATTTCAAAAAGGCACAAACATGAATTGATTATTATTCCGTTTCTGGTATGGTCCGTAACCTGCCATAAAATGGGCACAAATGTCGATAATTGTTTTACAAAGTAAAATATGTTTGCAAAGGTCTTATTTTAATGAAACACAAAGATAATCAGTCTTTATGTATTATTATAATATGTATAATATGTATAATTATTAATGTTCACTGCTTTATTATTATCCATCCATTTTCTGTACTGCTTTATCCTCTCTGAACTGGTCGCCAGCCGATCGCAGGGCACATATAAAGAAACAACCATTCAATCCACCACCCATGAACCATTCTGGGATGTGAGAGGAAACCGGAGTGCACGGAGAAAATAGATAGATCTATGGTTTGCAGTAAGGACTTTAGAATTATATTCGGACCAATGGTTAGTTTGGAAAGGGTGCAAACGAGTGTTTAGCATGGATTAACTGTCTGAGAACAGACATTATGGCGCACAAATGATCAGATATTTAGGGTAATCTGATCAGAAAGTTTGCCAAAGTCTTTAAATCAGATGCATGTTTACAAAATGATTGAGCTGCATCCAGATTTGGCAATGGCAAAAGCCTTGAAAATTGGAGTTGACATAAATGTAGCTCAGTAGGCTCCCCGCTTGATGCAGAAAGGGAAGGGAAGGCACAGGGTGACACGCTTTGCCTTCTTGGGTTTGCCGCTCCTTCAAGTGCATACGAGCAGGTTGAGCAGGCGGCAGATTGGCCATTCCTTTTCCATTTGGATTGATCCCGGTGAGAAGGAATGTACGCTGGTCTGGTAATTAAATTCCAAAAGAGAAGAAAGGCCACAGATATCTGAAGTTTCAAAGTAATGAGTTTGAGGGCGACAGGACAGAGGATGCAATAGACAAAGTGGAAATGTAGATAAGGATTCTATTCAGGATAAAGGGTACAAAGCATGATGGGTAAGCACAACCTGCTGGTATGAGGTCAGTGTCTTGTTGTGCACTTTGGAATGATAAAATTCAAACAAAAGGACCTAATTAAATACAGCCTTCATATCAGAGAGTTCTACATACAACATGTCAAGGGAAAAAAGCTTCTGAAGTCGCACAAAATGTATTTTTAAAAAAAAAAACTACTTTTTTTTTTTTAAACCAGAATTCTTCCAAAAGAAGACGCCACCACGACAACAAAAAGTGTCAAGACCTTTATATTATGCCTTTGTCATTAAACACAGTGTTTTATTGTTAATGTTAATCTTAAAATTAATAGTTTAATCAGAGCTGTTCTGATCTGATCATGTGATCTAAAATTGGGGCTAACAACGTAATTTTCAGATGAACTGTAGTGGGTAATTTCTTAATCTTTAAAAGGTCATAAAGCGACAAAATGATGATATTCCCAATTGGAACAGCAATAGCTTAGTTTTACATTTCACAATGAAAAGTTTCGGGTTCAATGTGGTGTGAAAAAGATGAGAGGCAGAAAACCACAGCCACACGAGTGCTGGTATTCCGCAAAAATGCCTGTCATTTCTTCAAGCTGCAACATTTTGTTCAAACATGAACTACAAAAAAAGAAAAAAAAAGAAGAAAAAAAGAGACCACACATTTGTATTAGCATTAGCAATATGGGGTGAGATGACTGACAAAAGAGAAGAGGAGCTGTAACAAGTGTTTTGGCAAATCCTTTTCTGACAGAATAAGTATGGAAGCAATCTTGTCTTTGTGTTTTTTTTAATTACAAAAAAGAAAGAAAAGTCTTTGCAAAGAGAGGAAAGGGTACACGTCTTACGAGTTGTCACCCCTAACTGAAGCCCAGACAAAAATCCCCTTTGTTATATCGAAGTGAGAGAGACAGAGAAAGAAAACAAAACAACTATCTTTGTCCAACTGCACTCAACTTATCTTTACCGAATAGCAGCTAGTAGTCACAACATAGTTAGGGACAATTAGTACGTACAGTATGACCGGGAGATATCTAGTAGTCACAACATAACAATAAAGCCTGTGAAGGTTGTATAAAACTAATAGAAGTAATATTTGGTATATATAAAACATAAATGTTCCAATACACAAAATAAGAGATGTGTCCATGTATTTGCATGAGTGCTCATCAAGCGAGACATTACACAAAAGTGCTGCTCGATGATGTCGTTTCTTGCCAGCACACAGAAAGAGAACAACAACGTCGTTGTTCATTGTTTGAAGTGGGATCTAGTTTTCATTCTTTCTTTTTTTTCCAGCTCTTTGGATTTTTTTTTATTAAATTTTTTTTTTTTTCAAATGTCCCAAGTAGTTCAACATATATTTATTGTTACAAGACTGGACTTAGGTATCCTTCTCATAGGTCCTCATAGCAACATCACCCATGATGCATTTTCTTTAGTTTTACTTTTACAACGTTATAGTGTGAAATAGATTCAGTCACCATTTAAGGTCTTTATTTTGTTACAGCAAGAAGTGGAGTTTAACTTTTTTAGATGCTATTTTGTTAATTTAAAAAAGGATATTTAAATGTTTTTTATTTGCATCACTATTTTGTGCTGCACCACTGATACACGATTAAAAAAATTGTGTTTGTTTGGTTTAAACCCCTGCTGCACTAGACTGAAAGCCCTACAAAATGGTATGATGTTGGGTTACTTTTATTCAAATAAATAAAACTGAAGCCAATTTGGACATGCTCTATTTTTTAATTCCTAACGCAATGCCAAATTCTCAAATTGTTTTTTGTTCATTTTTAACGCCGCAACACGCCATTTGTGACTTCATAACATCGTATGTTGGTATCTGAGCACCCCATGTAAAGGTATAATTTTATATTGAATATTTCTTCCCATGAGAGAAAAAAAAATGGATGGTAATTTTCTCTTGAAATTGGCATTCAATAATTAATGAAAAAAATCATGTCCTTTTTACAGTTCTGAAGCTATTAATGATCAGGTAACGAGCAATTTTGGATTTTCACACATCAAAACACACATACATCCATACGAACACACACACACACACACACACACACTTCTTATCGGTGGAATCTATGACATGATTTTTCCTCATTCGTTGATGACATCTGTTCCTCCGACCCACAGATTGCAATTTTGGGAGCTAATAAGGCCTAGCAACTGGGCAACGGCACACTTCATTCTAACTAGAAATTGTCAAATTGCCATTTTCAAGTCTTCTCACAATTTCCACCCCATGTCTGGCTCAAGCCCACAGGATGGATCAATATCAATGTCTGCTTCTCCTGCCCAATGCATCACCCTGCTGAGGAAACACACACACACGCGCACCGCGGCTGGAAAGCAATCGACTACACCACAATAACTATATGAAGGTGTATATGACCCACCAACTTCTTGCTGCATGAAGCTATATTCTTAGGGTTTGGGGAGCAGTATGGTGTGCATACCTCAAACATTAAGAAAGGGATGCAACTGTAGACATTTAAAAAAAAAAAAAAAAAAGCGCCAAATGCTGAGACATGATGTCACAAGGTGTGAAATGCCACAGAAAGAAATTAATTTGCCTATGTTAACTATGACATTAATGAGAGCTTTTATATAGAAATCTCCAGATGTTATGCAAATCATTTCATTTCATTTTGTGTTAAAGAGAAGCCAAGAACTGATGACAAGTTGCAATGATTTGAGCGAAGGAGCTGCCATTTAGCGAATAGAACAATAATAATCATAAGAAGAAGAAATACACTCAATAGATGCACAGCAGGATTAATGTGTTTGTGTAAGCACAACTAGTCAATTTGAAAATACAGCTTGCGACAGCCAAGATTTCACTCTACTTGGTGGCTTTGATGGTCTGGTTGTGACTCTTTAGTTATATATTTTTTTTCTATTGGTGGCAGCGCTCTGTAATGTTTACCTCTCTCAAAAGACAATTGCATCCTGCAAGCCTCCATCAAGTCTAAAATGATGAAGTAGATGATTACAATCATCTACAAACCCACTGTGGCAGGATTTATTAGAGGGAGAGGGTGTAGATAAAGCAATTTTCTACACAGACCCTCAACTAAAACTATTCGGGGTCTCGAACCCTCCGTTTTGAGATTACAGCTCCCTTCATTAATCAGTCCTGGCTTTGGTGCGTGTCAACTTGTTGATCTGACTGGCCTGTAATGAATGAGTCAGACATGAGATAATGACATTCAAACAATCACCACCCACAATTGTTCCTCTGCTTTGTTTTTAGAAAGTGTTTGTTTGCCCTTTCCCACTTTATATTGGTGCTTTCCCATGGATTTGTGAAATATACTGATATATGGAAGAAGAAAAAAACAAACATCTGGTATGCCATCTTGCACAACCAAAACAATAAGATGACACAGTATATAAAATTAGAATTGATCACTTTCCAAAAACGTAATTGAAATATAAACGTGAAGAAGGAGTGCCCAATGTATGACAAATGCAAAGAATATTTCTGGCAGACGGATTTCTTTCCTTAATTGAAGCCGTTTTGCTTGAGAGCATCTCAGAGGAAGGTTGATGTTTGCAAACATCTGTTCCTGTACGACTCCAGTCAGCTACTGGTTAACCTGATATGACAGACGCCTCGTTCTCAGCTAGCCCGGAGCAAGATTTAATGGCATTTCCATTTTAGCAACCAGATCAGACAGACTTCATAGTGAACCACCCACCAGTGCTTCGTTAGGCTGTTTGAAATAAACACAGGTTGACATTTGGATTCATTTGAACAAACACAAATCATAATAGGACCACTGCACAACAGTGAAACCTCAACAGCACAATTTGAAATTTGATCACAATGGTCGGGAAATCAGTTCAAACCAACATCATACATTGCGTCACGCAAGACTTTGTTTTGAAAAAATAAACTAAATAAAAAAAAATGAAGGCCAGTACCAGTGGTACCAGTAATGGCAGGCCAAAAAAAGTAACAATTTGACAACTGATAGTAGATAATAGAACTGAACGTGGAACCTGGCTGCTGACTACAATAAGACAAAGCCAACAATAATAAAACTGAATTTTCAACAGAAAGTGAGACATTGGTGAGCAAAGTAAAAGCATCATTTTTTTTTTCACTTATATGAAAGTTAAAAATGTCAAATTGTCCCTGGGCAGGTTTTATGGTAGCGTGTTGGACCTCAGAATGGATTATTCCTATTTCCATTATTTTCTATGGGAAGAAATCTAAATCCAAAGAAGGAATTTCCCACCTTTTGATGGACTGGTAAACAGTAAACACATGACAGATGAACAAAAAATTTGCTATGGCTGTGGAGATTCACAGGAGCAGGAACATACTTTATGACAGCACAGTCCACTGGGGCTATTGTTGATGGAATCAATCATGTTCTCCTGATGGACCAAACAGTACAAGGCAATAGCTTCTTGCTCATAAAAGCGACAGAAGTCTCCTATCACTACTATATTTGGTCTTCTTTGGTAGATATCACATTTACTCACACAGCAAAATAAAATAAAAAATGTGGAAAGATGCCTAAAAGTGATGTAGTGTCAAGCCACCCAAGTGACAGACTAGGAGGGCCTGTGCTCTGGTACAAGAGCTGGTGATGCGAGATAAATGGGCGGTGTCCCTCTGTTATATTCTGAACAGACAAAGACGGTGTTAACCATATTTCTTTCCTCTGATTGCGTAGGATCATTTTAATTTCCATTTGATTTGCAAGATGTGTGGCGAGCTTGCACTTGCGAGTGTTGTTAGTTATGCTAATAGTCGCCAGACCTCCCGCTGATGTGCGATCCCTTCCCAGTTGGAGGCCTGTGAAGATGTTTGCCCGCACAGACGGGTTCTCTGTGCTCGTCCCAGAGTAACTATGTTTACAGTCGGGAGCCACTACTTGAGGCTATAGGGATGACGCGCACACACACTGTGCAGTGTTGTGCGACTGTGCGTGTCGAGGTATATCGGCTCTGATATTCACACACCAGCCATGCTTTGGTATACAGTAATCCCTTGCTATATCATATATTATTTTAATGTTGATTGAGTGCATCACAGATGTTTTCAGTTCAGTCATTGTAATGCAGTTATACACCTGCACATCTCTAATACAGTCAGTTTTATAGGATAAATGAGTTAAAGGAGTCAAAGAAGGTCAATTGGCCTCTTGTTCTTGGCAGAAAAAGAAATCTTACTGAGTATATGCCACTCATACGTTTAATAAATCACCAAATTGCTTGAGAACATATAAGACATATCCAGAAAACACAAGCTACAGTCAGAGTTTTAGTAAATAAATTCACAAATACCAACTTTATTAGCCCAATCAATACCTAATGCACACAATCATGACATGTTGACAAGAAAGACAATGCAAGAGTAACATTTTATCAGCTCTCAAAAGTACAGTTTTACAAATTGGTATTGAAATGCCTTTATGAAGCCTATAATTTTATATAGTAATATATTACATTATTTGTAGCTACTTTGGGGATTACATTTATTTACTACTCTGATCTAATGTGGGGGGGACATTTGGGACAGAGATACAATAGCTTCTTTACAGGATATGCAAAAGCTCACTAGGGTGAGCTGCAGCCCATCCCGGATGATTTTGAGCTCGAAGTAGAGTTGACGTGCACTACAAACACACACTATTGTGTCATGGGGCAGTGGTTGAGAATCACTGATCGTGATACTGCCAAGTCATAGCGATAGAAAACAACCATGGCTACACCTGCTCAGCAACGTTGGTCTATTACTTTTACGGAACCAACCAGGACACTTCTCGTGTCGTCAGCGCAAGCATCACCGCTAACGTGAGTGTTCAGAGTTGTGTGCAGCGCTTGAGAACTGCACTGTCAATGAGTATTCAGACAAGGGTTTAAAAGTAAATTACTGTTTAGAACATTTGGGGGAGCTCTTGTGCAGAAATAAACAGCTTTTTCCCCCCAAAAAAATTACAATAATATTGTCATTATCTATGGTCATAATCACACGGGGCACAATAACAATATGTTTTGTTTATCGGTGCCTTTCTAAGCACTCCAGGACACAGTATAGCGCATGAATAAAAACTATTTTAAAAATAAATATAACGATTATTCTAGCCGTTATGATGAGGGTCAATAAAGTGACTAGCACTGTCTGCTACTGTAATCAGCTATGGCTAATTAAAGCCCTCCAAGAGATCTGTGGTTTTATAGTCTGAAAACAGGTTTTGGAACACAAAAGAACTTTCCCCTCAAATTACTGCATGCAACTTTGGGTGGAAGCCAATCCGTTATTATTGTTCTAATTTTTTTTGCGCTTCCACAAATACTTTGGTTCAGGCGCATCATTAATGCCACAACTCCCAAGAAGAAGTGTTTATCTGGGTCAGTCCACACGTTGGACCGTTTTGAAAACTAAATGTTTTTGCAATACATAGCACAGGAAAGAATATAATTCCTGTATGATTTTGCAGCCATTACCCTCTCCAGATGCAACACTCATTCCCAAGTTAAAGATCTTTGCAGGACACTACATGAAACAAAATATGAACAGCTATCACCAAGAAGGGAATTTAAATCATACAATCAAGTGTTCAGTTACAACTCCAAACATCCACAGAATGTGCCATCCCTCTGCCCTTGATGCAATACTGATTATCTTTCACATAGACCACCTCCCCCTCCCATCATTATTATACGCGTGATTTTTCACTGGGGACATGAGAAAACTGTCACAATATGAGCATGTGCTTTCTTGCCAGCTGCAGAAGACAAACAAGGAAAAAACTGATTAAAACATCAACAATCGAGTGAGTTAATGGAAAAGGTTGAATGCAATGTGTAATATTGGATTGTTTTTCCTCAGGATGAAATAACCATATTGGCATATTTCCAACATGTCCTTCAATTAATATGGCCATGTCCAAATTGTAATTCAACGTTTGTCAGGTCCCTCTGCTGCTCTAATCAAAATGTCTTTCGTCAATGCGTCAAATGACTTCATGTAATGAGAACCGTGACCGTTACGGTGGAAAAAAACACACCGCCCGGCAGTTCTCATACGATCAGGCATGTTTTTTTACCACCTTTATTCAGAAAGGTTGTAATAGTTTACGTTTTATTTATATTGTCACTATTTGTGTATTATTTTGTGTTTATTATTTTATTTTGTCTGACAGCAGTAAATTATTTTGAAGCTTCTATTACCAGTGATCATTGCCCTAGAATTAATTTACAAGGGAATGCCAAGAAATTTATCTTTTAGCTGTCTATAATAGAGTGATGTTTATGATTTTTACAATTTCCTGGATATCTTCTTTTCATATATCATATGCATATAATATAGAATAGCAAGTTAGTTAATACAGTGTTGAGATTCATCATGACAGATGTTTTACATACCGTATATATTTTAAAACTCTGAGTAGCTTAAATTTTTAATGTCACTCATTTTATTTTGACCATTGCACATATAGGCTTTTTTTTAATTTATTTTTTTAAACATTTGGAGGTGTGTTGCAAATTAATGTCAAGACATTCCTAATACATATTTAGTTTTTTTTAGAGTGCTGTCTGTGTTACGAGCCATCCAATATGACATATGGCTCACTGGTGCAGTATTTGCTCGTGCTGTTCCCTGGAGCCTGATGTACAATACACTGCTGCACACAGGCCAAGCCAGCCTTCATCCATCACTGCATGGTACTGCACTTTCACTGGAGTTTGGAAATTGCAAAAGAAAGGTTCCTCGGTTACCCCGCTTTGCTAACAGGGACGATGAGAAAATTATATATTCACTAAAAATAAGACATTCAATTGTGATATTTTAATCCGCTACTTTCTGGGCCTACCTTCCTTCCTACCTTTGTATGTTTTCCACTTGCTCATGTGGGTTCTCTGTAGGTACCCTGGCTTCCTCCCATATTCCAAAAACATCTATGCATAAATGAAGACCCTAAATTACATATACAGTAGTTGTAAATGTGAGTGGGACTGGTTGTTTGGGTATAATGATTATTAACAGTATAGAAAATGGATGGATGCATGTTATTTATACACTCACGGTAAGCACACTCCCGCAGCCTCATGCTGACGTGCTAGCTTGGGCTTCGGGAGTTTTACTGAAACCATGTCAGAATATCCGTAAACTAAAAAAAATGCCTACAAGCTTTAACATGAGTCGTCTTTCAGAGGTAGAGGGTCCTCAGGTAGCTGAGAGGATTCAGCAGCGTCGCGGACTTAACGATATTTCTGCTCGACAGGTAAGTTTATCACTTCTTTTTTGTTTTTTTTTGTTTTATTGTACATTCCAAAAAAGAAAACTTCAAACCAATAACATTACATGTTATAGTAACAGTCCATTACGAATAAATTATGCTACCAACGTAGCAGCCACAGCTAACGTCAACTTGTTTACAGTGCTAATGCTAGCTCAGTGTTGCTAACATTGCTATTTTGTTGACACTGGCTATGTGTCTTTTATGACTATTTATCACGATAATGAATGGTCATGTTTGAGAATCGTAGCCGTGCGTTAGTGAAGGGTGCGGTTTCAGATTTGAGGAGATTCAAAATGAGTAAAGTGAGGCTACATTCAAATGTTGCTAGCAGTTTTAACACTGCAAACTCAGCCAACAACAGAGAAACTGAGATGAACTGATTTTTTTTTCGCAAACTATTCACAAAAGCATTTTATACTTCAAGCTTTTAGCTATAATAACCAACCCCCTCCTTCAAGTCAAGGAGTTGTTCAAGTAATATCCCCCAAGACTTTAACCTCCAGAGTTTATATTTCACAGCTGTAATGTTGGCATATGATCATCTGTTTTAAATCTCTGGCTTTCCACCTCTTTCGTCAGTCTCCCTCTGAGCTAACCCATACGAAGCAGCTTGGAATAAGCATAATCCACAAAATCCACTCCAGCCTTAAGAAAAAAAAAAAAAAGTATGCTTCATAACTCCAACTGAAAATCAAATAAATAAACATCTAAATCTGAACGATTCAAACCAAAGAAGGGCAGGGCAGTGAACTGCAAGTGTGAATCCAACCAAAGCACATTAGTGAGAAACAAAGCTGAACAGACAAAATTCTTAATGTACGATGCAATAAAAGAAAGCACAGTGAGCTTCATTATGCAAGGCTGATTTGACTTGGGGCTCATTGGAAATGTGTTAATTGGGGCTCATTAAAGCCTTTTAATTCAAGAACGACCCATCAAACATAAATGGCCTCCTGTTATTGTGCTTGAGAGAAGTAGTCAGGTGTTGCCTGGATACCCTCTCTGGGTCGATCTTACCAGGATCGTTTTTGTATCATCTTGTCTGTCTTAAATTAAGACTAAAGTGGAAAACACATTCATTTTCAATATAAGAGACAGATGAGATGAACCAGTCCCAACCAAATACTTAAGTAGGCTGCATTCAAGAAAAATGACAGTACAGTGTACCAATGTGTTTGTATTTCAAATAAAAAATAATGGAAATACAAATATTGTGAACCCAGGTTCATCCCAGGGGATACGTTCCTTGTCCACTTCAGATGAAAGACCTTTTTTTCTTTGAACACACATTTAAACGTATTGAAACAGACTTTTTAAACCAATTGGATTCATCGTTTGCTCACTCAACTGAGTTTTTGCGAAATATGCAGACATTCAAACTTTGCTAAAAATGACTGTCAGAGTTTCCACTTTAGGGGTCCGTTGTATTGAAAAGAAATAACAACATCACTACCTGCTGGTTCGGGTCGGGCACCAGCCCTCTGGCTCAGACCATATCCAATGCTATGTGACGATAGTGGATAAAAAGCAATGGATATATTTCATGTGGAATGCACAGATTTGCAGATTTGATCTTATCAACGTTCTTTTTTATCATGATTGATTGTTTACACAACACCAAGAGATACATCACTAAATCACAGCCAACGTAGTCCTATTCTAATTTGGAACAATGCCCTTTAAACAAGCAATCAACAAGTACAAATCTATGCAGCATTTAGAAGAGAGTGAAAGTATTTCAGGTCCTTCGACCACGCAAAAATATAGAAACTAATCATGCTTCTATTTCTCTGTGTTTGGAACTCGAAGAAAAAATATGCTACTACAAATGTTGAACTGGAGGATTTGGAGAACTACATTTTGTACCGTTGAAAATGTTCATTAATAAACAATTCTTCAACTTCTGCCTTGCTGAAAAGTCATAGTTTAGCAATCCTCTCCTCTGAGAGTTTTTTTTCTGTTCAACAAAGAAGTGCCCAGACACCAGACTTTCATACACCTGCCCATATGACAGCTGACATTATGGCAAGTTATCTCTATGGGAAACTTTCCAAATAGTTTGTATGACAGCATGCCTGAAAGTATCCTCTCCACAAGTCGCCCGTCAGTGTTTATACACCTCCTGAAGAAACTTACAATTTGGTATATCATTGCAGAGTTAGAACATTGTGAGGTTTTTTTTTCTCCATCCTCTACACTTCACTATATACATGCTATTACTTAAAGGTATTTTGGATCAATATTTGGCCTGCAAGCATGTTAGCGTACCAGTTCTCAATTAGTCATGACTGCAGTTCTAGGAAGTAGTCAAAGTCAAAAATTAATAATACACAATTCTGCCAACCCATCTGTATTTGACATACATCCCAAACTATACATCATAAAGTATAGATAATTGAAAATACCTTTGAAAGAAAGTCAAAGTCTGCTTGGGCTCAGACAATATATATATGTATGTATATACAGTGGGTACAGAAAGTATTCAGACCCCCTTAACATTTTCACTCTTTTTTATATTGCAGCCATTTGCTCAAATAATTTAAGTTCATTTTTTCCACATTAATGTACACACAGCACCCCATATTGACAGAAAAAAACATTGTTGAAATTTTTGCAGATTTATTAAAAAAGAAAAACTTCAATATCACACAGCCATAATTATTCAGTGTTGCTCAGTATTTAGTACAAGCACCCATTTGAGCTAAAACAGCCATGAGTCTTTTTAGGAATGATGCAACAAGTTATTCACACCTGGATTTGGGGATCATCTGCCCTTCCTCCTTGCAGATCCTCTACAGTTCTGTCAGGTTGGGTGGTGAAGATTGGTGGGCAGCCATTTTCAGGTCTTTCCAGAGATGCTCAATTGGGTTTAAGTCAGGGCTCTGGCTGGGCCAGAGTTGTTCTGAAGCCACTCCTTTGGTATTTTAGCTGTGTGCTTAGGGTCATTGTCTTTTTTTAAGGTGAACCTTCGGCCCAGTCTGAGGTTCTGAGCACTCTGGAGAAGTTTTTCGTCCGTGATATCCTTGTACTTGGCCGCATTCATCTTTCTTTCAATTGCAACAAGTCGTCCTGTTCCTGCAGCAGAAAAACACCACCACAGCATGATGCTGCCACCACCATGCTTCACTGTTGGGACTGTATTGGACAGGTGATGAGCAGTGCCTGGTTTTCTCCACACATGCCGCTTAGAATTAAGACCAAAATGTTCTATCTTGGTCTCATTAGACCAGAGAATCTTATTTCTCACCATCTTGGAGTCCTTCAGGTGTTTTTTTTAGCAAACTCCATACAGGCTTTCATGTGTCTTGCGCTGAGGAGAGGCTTCCGTCGGGCCACTCAGCCATAAAGCCCCGACTGGTGGAGGGTTGGAGTGATGGTTGACTTTCTAGAACTTTCTCCCATCTCCCTACTGCATCTCTGGAGCTCAGCCACAGTGATCGCTGGGTTTTTCTTTACCTCTCTCACCAAGGCTCTTCTCCCCCAATATAGACAGGGGTGTACATTAACGAGGGGGGGAAATGAACTTAAATGGTTTTAACAAATGGCTACAATATAACAAAGTGAGAAATTTAAGGGGGTCTGAAAACTTTCCGTACCCACTGTATATTATATATAGGGGTTATGAAAACATCCCAGTATAGATCAAAGTTGTGAGATTGATTGTACGAGAAAGTAGACTTGTTAAAAACATCAGTATGTGGCATGTCATTCTCCACTCACCCGACGTCGCCATATTTTATTAGCTACTCACTTTTCGTGTAACCGCGGACAAAAGGGTTGGCACTATCTTAAGAATGCCCTCACCTCACACTTCCTGAATATCTCCACCAAGTAATGTCGAAATGTGACCTGGAAAAGTGCTGTTTGGAAATATAATGTATCAATTTGCTGCAGTATGAACTCAAAATAACTTTTTTTTTTTTTTTTTTAAATCAACCAAAACACTCACAAAGAAACAGAGAATGAGGGATTGTAAATGAGAACAACAAAGACAGCTTAAAATGCGTGGTCACAGACCACTACATTGCATTTCACCAGAGACGCTTCAATTGTTTGTGACACTGCATGTATCGATCATAGAGCTTGTTTAACAAAACAATTCAACACTATTGCCATCAATCACCCAATCAAAGCATTTAAAAAGGATCCCATTAAAACTGATTTGAGTTCTGGCACAAAAAAAATCTCTGGTGGCAGACAACGAATTTAATGGCTCCAAGGTTACTCCAATGCGATACAACGACAACAACATGTGACAATAACTGGCACTAGATGAAGATCCAAAGACTCAACTGAACCAGGAAATGAAATGGACTCGGGTTAATCACTCAGTCTAGACAAAGGTAGGTCAAAGAAATTGATGGTTGGACCACCACCAAATTGTACACCTTCATACATATGCTTATAGGTTGTAATTGGGATTGATTATCTTGCAAATTACTGAAAATATTGTGGAAATTCCCTTTTGTTTAATCTCTAAGTAAATGAAAATTCTGAATCAACACTATTCTGCAATGTTTGTATAGCAGTTGATATTGTTAAACTTGACAGCAGGCAACTACACGTGTGATGAAAATTACAAAACAGAAGTATAAATATTTACTCTGCAAATAGACACCGTTTCAGCCTCAATTGAAGTAAGACAACATTCCTAATAGAACTGTAAACGTCAAAGGGTGGACAGCATTTTCAGGGACAAATGCAAAATGTTTAATATGATCAGGAAATTAGAATATACATGGTAAAAATGACTCGTTTTATCAAAGAACTTGTTGTGGACAATATAACCATGTAAAAAAAAAAACATTTAACCACTTATTACACACACCGTAAGTAGCAGATCACTTATAATAAGACCACAGAATTCCTTATTTTGCTACATTTTCATGAGAGTGATTCATTCAAAGGCACTTTTTAGTGATATTGATCCTCCTTTGCTTTTTCAAAAAACAACTCCAACATAAAATGACAAGTGTTCTTTTTTATGAGGTGCTGAGGAGGCTATTTACTAGTTACTAGATGGGTTGTCAAATTGGGAAAATGGGATGTTCTTTACAAAGCCGCCATCGTCAACGACTGACCTGGCATCCATAAACGGTTTGTATGAACATTGGCTGTTTTGGCAGCATTTCATGAAACATTCCAGATTTTACAAGTTCGTTGTCATCTATGTTAATTTAGTTTCTAATAGACAGCAAATCATCTTGGCGTCAAAGATTTAGCTAACCTGCAGCCAAGATTGTTCAGCCAGAGTCTGCATCTATTGCACACTCAACCATCAGCAACTCTCCATCCCTCATGTTGGAGACAGTTGTGAGGATCAGGCTGAAGAGTCTTGGCCAGGCACAAAATATTTGCGCGACAACTGAATGCTGAAGTGTGCTGGATTAGTTCTTGGCCAGGGCTAGAGGCCTCTGGGAATTGTGTCATCAGGCTATCGGGCTAATAGCCCACAACCGTGAAGTCTGGAAAGGCGTTTTAGTGGCCAATAAACTGTATCCATTTCATGACCACGTGTGACCAGAAGACCTGTAGCAGCTTTAAGGGTTTAATTGGGTATTTTTTTGCAGCGTGCTATACTGCTTTTTCTTGCATGGTTATTATACTACAAAAGGCATGATTCTTCTTTGTATACCATTGTATAAAATGGTTAGATATACAGTAAACTCCACATTTCGCCCTATACAATCACACTTGGGTGCCGTCCACAAGAACAATGGGTATTTGACCAATCAATTTTGATGAAATTTGACGTTTCATTCGCAAGCAAACTGCATTATAGGTCAATAAGAACAGACTTTTGGGTAAACGTTGATATTTTGTTTCCTCTGTGCGTATTTTAATGTTCTAGATCCTTTGACTGAGTGGCAAGCAGTCCAGGGTGTACCCCACCTCTCGCCCAAAATCAGTTGGGATCGGCTCCAGCTCACCCACGATCCTGAACAGAATAAGTGGCATTGGATGTCTTCTTGATCTTACACACAAGTGTCTTACTGAGGAGTAACTATCATCAATCTGAAAACTACACGTATGAGTTCTGTCTTGCTCGATTCACTAATGTTGTTGTTGTGCCTTTTACGCGAATGTCTTTAAAGAACCTGTCGCATGCGCTTAGCAGCCTGAAAATGTACATTCATGTGGACAGAGAGATTAGCAGATTTTTGTATTTGTTTATTTTACCTCACACAGATGTTAAACTGTTTTAATACCCATCCAGTATAGACACAGCCTCAGTAAACGCCCCCCACCCCCACAAAAAAATGAAAAGAAAAACAGGTGCACAATCCTAAACACAAAAACACACAAGAAGGAGTGTAGGTATACTCAAATTATTATATAGTGTATCTTGTTTCTTTGCATGGTTTTTGTTACAGCCTGCTGAACTGCAGCACCCTGCATCACATTTTATATATTTACACACACACACACACACACACACACACACACACACACACACACACACACACACACGCACACTCTAGAGGCAACTGTCACAGCGCATAGATGTTAATATTACAAGTCATTTTGTATTCTGCCACAACAGCTTAAAGCTAATTACGAGGCTCATAAATTATCTATGTCCGCTTGGCTGAAAGGGAATCATTTGCATTTCATGATTTGTTCCCCACCGACTCAAACGACTCCATAAAAAGTTAAATCACATGCACGATTCCTTATAATGTGGCCGTATAGTTTACGTAGCATCTTCCCGTAATGCTTCTATTGGGCCAAGTGATGTGCACGCAGCGTGTTGGCGCATGTGGCATGTCGCTGAGCTTTCTTACCTGCGCACAAAAGTGCTGCGAGTCCCACGTAACGAAGCGGGTCCATGTCTCTCGGCTTGCTCTCGTCTCTTAGTCGGGAAGAGCCAAAGCCGCACTACTCAGCACGCAATTTATCCTCTCCCGGAGCTGGTCTCCATTTGAAAGTGAGCGGATCTAGTCGCTGTGCCATGTCACACGAGAAGATGGAAGTGACATTTGGCGTCCCCTCGCTACCTGAAGTGGGAAAAAAAAAAAAAACATCAAAAAAATAACATGCACTCAATACGCCCGTTTATCACATGCATTATAATTTATTTAGCTGATTTTTGTAGTTATATTTAGAGATAAGTGAGGATGATAAAGCACGTGTTGGGTGTTTCGGCTGTGCGTAAAAACGCACCGCGTCGTCTTGCCATTTACCTCACGGTGTAGATTGTGTACGTCGACTCGCTCCTGTCACTTGCCGTAAAAAATTGAAGGAAAACTAAAATTAAGCTTTATCCACTATGTTTGCACTTAAAAAAAACAAAAACAAAAAACGGAAAAAACAAACAAAAAAAGTCTTCAACCATTGCCTAAAATATGTCACCCCCACTCGCTTCGAGTGTATGGCAAAACAATGCAGGAGATGTGGAGGAAAAGTCCGTCAACTTTCCACGCGGGGAAATAGACAAGTCGTGCTCAGATCCTCCCTGCACCCAGTGGCGCTAGATTGGAGAGTGCGGGTGCAAAAACTGAGGGCTTGAACGCATTCCCGGCTCGCATTGGCAAATTGGAGCGTAACGTCACCGGGCCATTTAATTCGCGGCTCATGTCGTCAAACGGGAATATTTTCCTTTTAAATCTTTATTATTTATATATGAAAGTTATATTTAAAAGAAGCTTAGATGTTCTTAAGGTGTTTACCCATTAATTAAAATGCATCTAAATTAATTATGCATATGCATGTACTGCACGCGTGCTCTTGATTCCTTCCAGAAATGGTTTGAAATCACCCTTTTTTTTCATAATATTGTTTGCTTAAAACCTGACACATTACACTCCATGTTATTGATTTTACTCCAGTCTGCCACCTAGTACAATGCTGATTATTTTACACAGCATCATAACTGACCACAATCTGAGTTTGAGGACTCAGGGGAAAAAAAAAAAATATATATATATATACACATATTATAACAATCCCATAACTGGATGAATCATTAGTATTATGGGAGAGTGCTGCATCTGGTTGGGCCAGTATTGGTATCATGAGAAGCAACAGTGCCCCCTAGAGAAAAGCTTTGACTGCAAGCAGCTGTCCTCTGTTTGCTCCAATGACTCATTATAGAAACAGCGCTGTCAACTCTACGAGTCTGAGTTTTGAACAGTAGGACAAAAAAAAGAGAGGGAGGGAGAGAGAGAGAGAGAGAGAGAGAGAGAGAGAGAGAGAGAGAGAGAGAGAGAGCATATTGTTTGTTTGTAATGAGTAATTTCTGACGCTGTGCAAAGGTGGCTTTTGGTTGTAGCTGTGATATTGTCAGTGTTTTCAGATTTTTGAGAGAATCACTCCCAAGGGATGTTCATAAGGAGATGAATAATGTGTCTGGGAACATAGGGCATAAGACTACCACACTATGCAAATACAATCACGGCTAAAATAAGATTCACAATACCTGTGTTTTACGAAAGCGTATTGCTGCCACACCAAACAAAAAAAAGGTTCACTATCACGTTGTAACATGAAACTTTATTTACGTTATAATGTGTAATTTATCACAGTATAACGTGGACCATATCACGTTATAACATGAAACGTATCACGTTATAACGTGATAGTGAACCTTTTTTTTTTTTTTTGGTGTGGCAGCAATACGCTTCCGTAGTGTTTTACACCAAGATGAAGGGGCCCTAAAAATAGTATTTTCAAATTGCAGTATTGGAAAAGTGGGGCCCTAAGTGATATTTCTTTCATGAAGGCCTAAATTCCCCAGTGTCCTTATAGCAGACATAGAAGACATACACACACACACACACAACATAACGGTAACTCCTGTGTTGTTTCCCAGTGCCTGGGGAAAGTCAAGCATCAGTCACTTTCTTTCAGTGTTTTCGACCAGTGTAGTAATGAACCTTGTTTGGAACCTTTTAGACCCTTCAGGGTCACCGTATTTCCTTGTCTTCAGCAATGCGGAAGCGAGCCAAACAAGTCAGTTTCAGCATCCATCCATCCATCCATCCATCCATTTTCTGAGCCGCTTCTCCCCACTAGGGTCGCGGGCGTGGTGGAGCCTATCCCAGCTATCATCGGGCAGGAGGCGGGGTACAACCCGAACTGGTCGCCAGCCAAACGCAGGGCACATACAAACAAACAACCATGCGCACTCACATTCACACCTACGGGCAATTTAGAATTGTCAATCAACCTACCATGCATGTTTTTGGGATGTGGGAGGAAACCGGAGTGCCTGGAGAAAATCCACGCAGGCACGGGGAGAACATGCAAACTCCACACAGGCGGGGCCGGGGATTGAACACCAGTCCTCAGAACTGTGAGGCAGACGGTCTAACTAGTCGTCCACAGTATCAGCATAATGTTCCTTAGTCACAACATGTCTGTTTGTGACATCACTGTCCCTTTCCATCCAGCCATCCACTTTGTGCTGCTTATCCTGCTCGGGGTCACACAAATAGGGCATGAATGTCAAATAGACAACAAATATAGAATACGGATATGCAAATTCCAATATTGCCCAACAATATCACCTTGTAACGGTATTTTTTTAAATAAAATAACTAAGGCAAATTACAACCACAATATGGTCTTAAATGATCTATTTATGCACATAAAACAGTATAATGGGCTCAACAGGCAAAGATGATTAATTATATGGTTGTATACAATTTGATTATATTGAACTTTGACAAGTGGATTCACCCACATTCACAGAAATGCTGACATCTGTATATTAGTACTCAAAAACAAAGTGAACTCTGCTAACTTGCACCATTATCTTGAGTGTTGTGCATCCATCCATCCATCCATTTTCTGAGCCGCTTCTCCTCACTAGGGTCGCGGGGGTGCTGGAGCCTATCCCAGCTGTCATTGGGCAGGAGGTGGGGTACACCCTGAACTGGTTGCCAGCCAATCGCAGGGCACATAGGAACAAACAACCATTCGCACTCACAGTCATGCCTACGGGCAATTTAGAGTCTCCAATTAATGCATGTTTTTGGGATGTGGGAGGAAACCGGAGTGCCCAGAGAAAACCCACGCAGGCACGGGGAGAACATGCAAACTCCACACACGCGGGGCCAAGGTTTGAACCCAAGTCCTCAGAACTGTGAGGCTGACGCTCTAACCAGTTGTCCACCGTGCCGCCAGTGTTGTGCATACATTGCTTTTTCTCCCTGCTCCTTTTGAATGTGCACAATTCCACAATGAGGGACAGTGAACTCAAACGGGTCTGATTGTGTGTGTCAAACTCTAATTTGCATTCACGTGCTGTGGTTGCTTGACCTGCTGGTTTCATTCAACAGAGCTTTTACATTTTGCAAACGCAGACCGAGACAGCCTCTTGTATGTTTCTCAAGTTCCAAGTGCGGTTCTTATAGGCTGGACATTTTAGGTAGAGACAGATGACAGGGCATGACATTCTGCAGCTGCCCTTTTTTTGTAAAATTCATCCATCCATTTTTTTATACCGGGTCGCGGGTGAGCTGGAAGCCTATCTGTAAGGTAAATATAGATTTCTGCCATGTTTTATGAAAATAATCACTTTTATTGGAGAAAGCTTTACTTCTGTATGCAGTTATGTGACAGCCTGGCTCCGTCTGATTGGTCAAATGCTTGCTTGCATTTACATACTGTATGTGGACCTTGGGAAAATAGATGGATGGACGGTAAGGCTGCACAATATTGAAAAAAAATGACATTGCAATTTCAAAAAAAAATCTGCGATATATATTGCAATTTGGAATAATCACAGGATCAGTGTTTGGAAAGTTCATTTTCTACGCGAACGCGTTCAAATTTCAGTTCATCGTTCCAAAAATGAACTAGTTCAGTTAATAGAGCATAATTCATCCATCCAACCATTTTCTACCGCTTATCCGAGGTCGGGTCGTGGGGCCAGTAGCTTTAGCAGGGACGCCCAGACTTTCCTCTCCCCAGCCACTTCATCCAGCTCTTCCAGGAGGATCCCGAGGCGTTCCCAGGCCAGCCGAAAGGCATAGTCTCTCCAGCGTGTCCTGGGTCGTGCAAAAACCTCTCGGACCCTCCGCACCCCGGTCACCAGCTCTTCCAGCGCCTTCCCTCAGGTAGGCGCTACCGATCAATGCAAACTAGAACTAGCAGACATTCCAACAGCTTCTTCCCTCTTGCAATCAACTTCTTAAACAGCTAACCTACAATTCCATTGCAACATGCTGGCAATTTTTTGACTTGAGTTCGTTGTCACATTTCTGTGGGGCCAATTATACATTACTCGTGCACTCACTGTAGTTGTCTCGCCACACTGCACTATTTGCATATCTGTTGTTGACCAATACTGGCCACTCATGCCAGAGTAACATCTGCTCCATTTGCACACTGATTGAGGAGTATCTGCAACATTTGCACAACCAATATTGTCCCAGATTATCGCACTACTCGTCACTTTAAACCACATACACTCCTTGAAGTCTCCGCGCCCTTTGCACAATGGTCATTGCACCTGACTATTGCAATATTAGTCATTCGAACTGCTCTAAGTGCTAGAGGACTCTGCATCTTTTTGCACAATTGTCAAAAAAAAAATAAAAATTTACCAGCATTACCAGATAACTAGCAACCCTTTACTGCTCAGTGACTGTTTTTTTGTCAATGTCTTTATGTCACAAAAGTGTTCTCTGTCAATTGACTGTCTGTTGTCGTACAAATAATTCTCCTCATAATATATAAATATATTTTTTAATTATGTGTTGTCTTGCAAAGGAACACATTCAGTCCCATTTACGCAGTGTCCCTGAACTCAACTCGCGCACTGCGATGTAACTATTCCGCACACGTACATCACGATGACGATGCTCAAACAAAATATCATGCAGCACGTATAGACAAAGCTAGTTGACTGCTTCAGAATTACTGTATGTCTCAATACTGAACTCCATATACAATTGTGTATGTTGTTGTTGGGTCTTTCGGCTTGTCTCCTTAGGGGTCGCCACAGTGAGTCACTAACATATGACTTGTTTGGCACCCTTTGTACACCAAATGCCGTTCCTGAAGTAACCCACCCATTTTTTTTTTTTTATTTTTTTTTTATACAAGCTTTGTCAGCGGCTGGGTATTGGGGCACTGGGAGGGAATCGAACTGGCATCATCTACACAAAAGGTATCACTATGTACCGCTACCCCACCTGTGCAAACAATTGTGCATGTAAAACATCCAAACACTGTAAAACATTATCAAGTCTTTTAGTATGTGGTAACCCAAGCCAGAATGCAGACTATTAGAGTATGCAATAAAAGGGTCTCCCAACCATTGTGATAGCAGCCGGCCGTGCTAAACAGCGGTTAAAGGTTATCAAAGAAGCACAGTGACCCAGTGGACAGTGGAGGAGAGGGGCTCTCCCTTCCTCCGCCCCTCAAACTTGCAACACTCGGGCTTCATCAGCTCAGTACAAGGAGAATGCGATATCAAATGTGTATCGGATTTAGAATTCCCCTCTCGGAGGACATCACTTGAGGGAACTGAGTCAAGCAGAGGAGTCGATGTAAAATATGAATTATGACTGTTGCTCTTTGATATGCTGACATACAGTGCAGTACATTAGCTGCATTAAGAATTCTACGATCACCTTTCCTGTCCATTCCTTCGTATATTGGTCATTTAATACTTGCAAGGTTATGAGAGACGATGGTTGATAACACTGATTTTAGAAAAGGGTCAATACTCAAAGTGATTCTTGTCTCAGCCGATTTATCAGGGTACATAAACAATTTGATACATTCTTACATGAATATTTAAACATTACTGTACTGGCTGGCTGCTCAAAATGGTAGAAATACAATACCTGTATGTAAAATCCCAAATGCCAGGTTTGGGGGATTTTATATATATATATATATATATATATATATATATATATATATATATATATATATATTATAGTGGGTAACAGCTGTATTTACTTGTATGATGTACAATTTTGAACTGTTCATTAATCATAAAAAACATGTCGCCCAATGTGACATGTAGCAGATTCTTTCATGTCAATGTGAACAGTACAATTCCGATTTTTTCATATCTGACCCAGGCCTCTTTCATATGTGGATATACTGTAAATCGGACATGTATCCGACACAAGTGCAGTATGGACGCTCACGGGGTGCGTATCCGACCTACACGTCATCAAAAGGCGACAAAATTGTTGGACAAAACAGACACGTGACAAAAGCAAACAGCAGATAAAGGAGCAGAAAACAGTCAGTGTCAAAAAGAAGATGCTTTAGAACTGATAAGCTCCGGTTGCACAAACTCTTTGAAATTACCATAAATGTGTCATGACAAGACCTACACGAGTATTTCTGCCCGTCAACACGGCGTATCGCGGTTGTGTCGTCCTGTTTTGTGCGCATGCGTGGGACATCACGAACCCGTTCCGTTCTTAATTGAAGCCATATTTCTTTTTTGTAATGTGAAGAACTAAGTAAAAAGATCCAAATTGGGCATTATGCCCTGCAGTGTGAACGTAGCCAATGGCCCCACGTCCAGTTAAAGATAAAGCACCCCAAAGCATGATGCTGCACCACCATGCTTCACTGTAGGTAGGTGTTTTTTTTTTTTTTTTTTTTGGCGATGAACAATGTGTCATATTAATATAAAAAATTTTCCCATGGTAGGACTAACAAAGGTTATCTTATCCAATCCCATGGTAGGACTAACAAAGGTTATCTTATCCAATCTAATCGCTACCACTGTGCTGCCTCTTCATCCTACCGTTAAGGACAATTTTGCTTCCGGAAGGAAGGGGACGGTCCTTTTCTGTTTCAGCATGACTCTGCCCCAGTACACAAAACAAGGTCAAAAAGTAATGCTTGGAAAAGTTTTGTGTGAAAGAACTTTTGCAATGAACTTGAAAAGGGGATTTTGAGCCAGCCATCAGTGACCTCTGAACTCATGTTTTGGATAAAACATCCCCATTGACACTCTAAAATATTATGGGAACTCTTTTAACAGAATAGGAACTCTTTTACCAGAAGAGTTGAAGTTGTTATAACTGCAAAGGTAGAGCCAGATCCATGGACAAATAATTTTTCAAAGTTCTAAAAACTGCTAACAAGGAACGGATACCTGTGGACCTTCGACCTCAGCTTCCCAGAACATCTTGGTTTGGGTATCCTTAGGTTGTCATCCTGGAGTATGTTCCTGAGTGTGTTCTCTCCACATTTGGACATTAGAACACCACGCCCAGATGCTCGTGACACCTCAACTGGCTACTCTTAACCGTGCAGATGCCCTGCAAAGGAAACACCACAACAATTCTAAACAGTGACCGTATTACTCGGGATGCCGCACCAATCCGTCTGTCAATCTCCGGCAAGTCGTTTTAGAGTTAAAAAGAAATGTCTTCTAAATTTGACACACTACAAAGAGGAGTGTTGTTAACAACCCTGACAAATTTAAAGTATATAATGAGGCTTCGAAATTGTGAAAAATCAGCTGTCAAACAATGTGGGCGTGTCCGCTGAATGCGCGGAAACCATGCTCCACTCAGCTGTGGATTGTCAGTCAAATACCACGGCTACGAGGTGAAAAAATGGAGCCTACTTCGTCTGGCATCTTTTTTATATATACACATTCCTACATTCTTGAGGTGCGAAAATGTACCCGCTTAAAGAATCTGGTGGCTGAAATATATCCCACTGGCTCACCGCAAAGCTGTTCCACGCCGCGACAATGAGGCAATCTAAAGCAGCCACGCTAGCGTGAAACCACGTCTGACTTTTCTTTTTCCCCTTGGACTTCTGCCTTCTCTCCTTGACATACACGCACTCACAGCTGACAACAAGGCACTCTAAAGTGGCGACGCCGGCTGACTGTCCGAAGGGAAGATTCATTTTCTGAGTGGAACTGCATGTCGTAATGTGATGTGAACGAAGATGCTCAAATTCTTTTATATGCGAACAATTGTGTGCCAAGCTGCGGAAGTCCTCTCTTGACATATGAACAACGTGCTGTTTCCTCTTTACAAGCCATCTGTTATGGACATGTTACATGAACCGACGTCATGTCGCAGTGAGTCGCATTACAGTCGTTAAGGTCATGGTAAACCAGTAAAGTTGAATAGTACACAACTGGATTTCTTTTTAGTTGAAGTCATTTCACTTAATATATCCGAACCGCTTTGCCAGTTCTATTTGTCCAGCAGAGAGCCATCAATAATCCAGAGTGGTCACATGTGTATCTTTTGCTCTGAAATGTGTCTGGGAAGTGACCGAGTTGCATAACAATTGAAGAGTTGTTCACCTAACTGGAAACAAAAAGCTTGTTAGAGGCCAAGGTGGGAATTATGTGGTGGAAAAAAAAAATCCCCACCCTGTAGTCATAAAAGTCTCCATTCACACCAATGTTGTTTTCAAAAGGAATCTCAGTCAATATAAAAATCCATCTCAGGTCAACAAATGCATGTCTAAGCAACAGGTGGCACTATAACTCCTAACCCAAGGTCTTTCAGTCAATCAAAGCAAACCAAAGGCTACAGTTGACTTTTTCCCTGCCGTAGAGTTGGAACCAACTACTACTTCCACTGCTATTTGCTAAAGAATGAACAGAATTTCTTCTGGTGGAGGAAGAGAGTTCACTCTTTGCTTATTTATATTGTCACAGAACATAATATTCTGTGGGTCTTGAAAGATCAGTCAAAATGCTCTAAAACGGCTGGCAGGGAATGAATTAACTAAAGAGATGAAAACGTGTGTTGTCCAATTGTTCATTTATTTGTATTTTTTTTTGGTTTATGGAGGATCATGTATGAAAGCATGTAGTACCATTTTCAATCGTGTACATTGTGAATGGTTCCATTGACGGCATAGTGGCTCCATCCATCCATCCATTTTCTGAGCTGCTTCTCCTCACTAGGGTCGCGGGCGTGCTGGAGCCTATCCCAGCTGTCATCGGGCAGGAGGCGGGGTACACCCTGAACTGGTTGCCAGCCAATCGCAGGGCACATACAAACAAACAACCATTCGCACTCACAGTCACACCTACGGGCAATTTAGAGTCTCCAATTAATGCATGTTTTGGGGATCTGGGAGGAAACCGGAGTGCCCGGAGAAAACCCACGTAGGCACGGGGAGAACATGCAAACTCCACACAGGCGGGGCCGGGGATTGAACCCGGGTCCTCAGAACTGTGAGGGTGACGCTCTAACCAGTCGGCCACCGTGCCGCGGCATAGTGGCTCAAACCATGAAAATCAATTGCTGTGACCACTCTATTATCAATATGCTTATGAAACATTTAATGAGCTCTTCCTTGGCATACACCACCCCTCTACGAACATTGCCGACTTCTGGGGGTAAACTAGACCTAGAACAAATATGCCGGAAGCTAGAAGAGGTGACTTTCCATTGACGGGCAGAATCTTGTAGTGACTTGTTGAAACATAACAGAAAAAATGTTCTCTCATAATTGAAACTCACTGTCCCCAACAAAATACACAGGGGGCCCTCGGTTTACGATGTAATGCAATTTTGTGGTCTTTGTATAATTATGTAAATCGGAACACACCGGAGTCTCTGTCACCAACATATAGTATGTTAACACAGCAGTAAAATAACCATTACAGTAAATATTTGTATGAAAAACACTTCTAGTCTTGTCAGGACATACAGTACTGTAGTTGTAGGATGATATTTAAAGATGCCTATTCGGCCTAGATTTCTTACTTCACTTAATAATCTTAATACTGTTGTCCTCACAAGAATGTCCCTTCTTCTTGAGATGAAAATGAAGTAAATGTGTAAATGTAATGTAATGTAGTGTGTCTCTCAATGGGTGACGTTTGCTAAGTAGCTTCTCCGGACACAACAGTATTATGACGCACACGAACAGCTCATCCCTCTTTGAGCCGTTTATCATAACACAGCACGAGGTGATGTGGAAGCAATCCTAAAAGAGCAGATGAGTTATTAATCAAAGTGGTGTTTCTCTATAAATTTGAATTGGGCAGATTTGCAGGAGGGCCAACTGACCTGTTACAAAAAAAGAAAAGTGAAAACATTCAGCTGATAAACTCATTTTGTTATCAAGTATAGTCACATTTTCGTCATACTCAAACCCATTTATTAATTAGGGGTTATTGCCAGAGGCTGACTCGTGTATGAATTGACGTAAGAAAATCGTTCTGTGTCCTTCACACAGCAGCTGCATCACAAACGAAACGATGTCGTAAACCTTGATGAATGAGGTGATACGGGGCGGATGCACACTAACAGCATTATGTTGTAAATAGAAATAAAGTGCTTTAGTGCAACACATCTTTGCTCGCTGTTTGATTCACCTTTTAGATAACATTCAGTACACACAAAGGAGCAAACACAACGCCACACAGACTGAGAAATGGGAGCAGCTGGAGAGGACACACATATTGTGATTGAGCTCGTGACAAAGCTAATCACGACTACAGTACAATTTATTCATAAGGCACAGTTATAATACCGAGCCAGGGACAATGTCTATGAGGATTCTTTGTAATTCCGGTCACATATGCACGAAGGGTCGAATTGAGGCCAACTTGTCTCGGGTGTTTCGCCTCTCATCTGAGTTCTAACTGGATGGAGGGGTGGTGAAAGTATTTAACCTCAACGGGGAGCTATTTGAGCTGTTTCGCTTTTTTTGAATAGGTTAAAATAATGTACACATGTTGGTAGATTTTCTTTCACATAAATATGTCATGAACAAATGAAGAAGTCTACTGGCAACTAACATCTGTTTCATTGCTAGCTGCTGGTTAGGAATCATTCTGCTAGCTAAAGGTTTGCTGGATTATTGCTAAAATACCATATTATAAATCTCAAAGAAACACTCAAAATTGTAACACAAATCTGATAAATAATAAATAACCTGACAGTTGGAACACGATGAAGATAACCGTCTTCATGGACCAGGAAAAGCTGCTAGGCTAAGCATCAACGTAGGGACTGCCACAACTGAAGCACATCTCAAAATGTAGAATTCCTAAAAAGATGGAATTTTGGCATCACATTTGTTTATTTGTTGTTGATTTGTTTGGAAAAAGGAGAGGGGACAATTGCCACTTCCTAGTTTTAAGTGGACCATTACCGCGTTTGATCCTTGGGCAAGGGTAGGGGAGCCCTGGCTGTCCAGCATGAGGCCAAAACCCCCTCCGTCCGCAACCCACCAGCGGTCCCCATGAGTGGCCAGCGGTTCAGCACCTCCTTCATCTCTTATCGCTTATCTATTTACACCTTTTCTAGTGCCCCCTAGTGTTTAGACAGACCCCACATAACGGAAATACCTTGTGTTACAAGCTACATTTAAGTTAAATGTTTGGCAAGACTGTTAGAAAAACCTGCAATTGGATGTTAAAATGTCAGTAATTACAAGTTGTTATTCTAAAAACAAATATTTGGTCAAAATAAAACACCTTTTCATCAGAACTGATAAAAAATAAAAATAAATGAGGACAAGCAATATAGAAAATGGATGGAAAGTTTTTCTTAATACTACTGACCAATAAACAATCAAAACAATACCTTTCGCCATATGAATATTGACCACCATGTAGGTTGGGTAAATGCACCTAACATATCAACTGATGCTTTATTTTGTTTTTTCTTATATTCAGTTATAAAATTTTATTTATTTTGAGGATGTGAGACCATATAATAAAGAGAGAGGTCAATACTAATCCGGTCCAAATGACGGGAGGATGTAAGCACTCTTTTCTCCACCTGTCTGGTACTTTTGATAAACAAAGAAGTCTTATGATAAGCGAAAAACATAAAAGCATGCCAGGTACTCTCACACACATACATCAATATACACACTAAAACAGTCACAAGAGCAAAACAAAAGATACTCATCAGTAATCTCTCGCTTTCCGTTATCAGGCCCTCTTCTTGGTGCCAGGTTATGTTCTCTGGCTCATGTCAGAGTGGAGTAATTAACATTTATCAGTCTCTAGCAGACCTTTTCTACAGAGGAGCGAATGACGTGTAACCTGCAATGCTCTTTCTCTCTCCACTCGCAACGCTCCTTCACCCTTTTAGCCTTTCGGTGTGAGGGCTCCGATCAAGGCCCCCTCAGCTATTCAGCAGCTAATACTGATTCACTGGCAAATGTATGATGGTGTGCCCAACCTTCAAAGTTTACCATCAGTTGTACTGTGATTTGATTTAAATGGGCAAAACAAAACACTGCGGTAATATCATCTTTTTTAATTGGCTGTTTGTTAACAACAGTAAAAAAAAATTGTCCTCACACTGCTGTTAGCGTTATGAAAGGTCAACCACATTTGACTTGATTAATCTTTCAGAACTATAACCTATCACATTTTTAAAGGAGACATATTATTGGCTTTTATATTACATTTTCATGTATGGCAACTGTTTTCTACTTTTTTTTTTTCTTGTTTTGTTCGGTCAAGCAGAATGGCAGATCTGTATCCCTTTTATGCCGGAACAGTTTTATTGTGTCACAGTGGAGTTTTTAAGCTTCCGCTGTGGTTTCTTAGTATTATAATTGAAGTTTATTGAGAATCGATCAGTCGAACAGAACAAAGTTTCTAGAGCGGAGAGAGAAACAAAGACAAAAGACAAAGCATTCAATGTAAATGGAATGAGAGTGGGCGGCACGGTGGCCGACTGGACAGGACTAGATAGAACAGGACAAGGACAGGAGAAGAAGCATGGGCGGTGGGGAAGGGGGGGGGGGGGGGAGAGTGCTGGCAGGGCAACTGTTTTCTACTAACGAGTTTCCCCTCCACTAGTCTGTTTTTCCCAAACCTTAATATGTTTTCATGAAAACAGGCTCTATAGTGAGTTTCAATTATGAGAGAACAAAACACCTTTTTGAGGTTGAGGACAGTGGACGTTGGAGAGTTGTTGAACTGCAGAAGCAGCATGTTTCATAATGAGTCTGCAACAGTAAAGCGCACTGCAGCAGCATAAAGAAAGAGGAGATCTGTGGCACATTAACGTCTGGAGTGGTTTACGGAGCAGATGAAAGCCTTACAATAATCATATTTGCCAGGAGCTCACTATCTTTCAACCAATACAATCTCAGGGATTTACCTGCATAAACAGCATTTCCTATTTTGCTAGGCTCTCATCAGATACAAACATGTAGATTACTTTGATACAGTCATGCTGGATATGCAAAATAAGAATGTTGCTTTTGGGGAGATTTGGTCACAGTTGCATTAGAAGGGGCTGTGTCTCAGGTTCGTTTAAAAGGGGGGTGAAAAGGGGGGAAAGAAAGATTCAAAGCATTCTGAATTCTCTTTTTTTATTTATTTATTTTCCCCCAACAAATTACCCAACAGCTCTCTACCCAGAACTGCTGAACGACAATCCTTTCTTCTTTATACAAATGGCAATGTCGCATTCATGAGTTGACTGCTAACTGCATTCGTGACACAAACACAGCTAACCAATGACACAATAACACACGAGTGCGTTCGTTATTCATTTGGCGTCGCTGGAATCACAGCAATCAGGATTCTCATTAATTACAAGGAACTACTGAACAAAACAGGAACGTGGAAAGATTCCTGTGGCAGGATGACGCTGAATCACAAGTACAAAGTTTAATTAGGTTATGCTCACTGAAAGCACCTATCAGGCCAGCTTGTGTTAAAAACCTACCTGCTTGTTTAATTCAAGAGGTGCGATGCAATAATGGATATTTTGACGAAACATAATTGGTTGAAAGGGGCAGTTTTACGCACTAGTGTCCTATTATGCAAGAATGCTACAGTCTCTATCAGTGTGGTGTTTTTTTTTTGTTTTTTTTAGCAGTACAGTACAGTATGTTCAAGTCTTTTCATAATGCAATCAACTGAAAATTCTACTGATCAAAAAACTGGGATTGTTTTTGTATAGTGTTCAATATGCATGTACATCGATGGCCCTGCAAAAATAAAGCACATTTTAAAAATGGTTCTCCATTATATATTAGATGGTCTTCAGCAGCAGAAAACACACTTTTGAAGGTCAGGGTCGCGAGTGAGCTGTAGCCGTTTCCACTCCTAAGATGTTGACATTTATTCTTGTAATCCTATTTTTTCAGTGTGTTCTTATTACTCCTAACAGCTCTGAATGCATCTTTTCTTGCCTTTAAATACCTTTTTTATTCTTATTTATCAAAATGTTTAGCCTTTAAATGTATGCACGGTGGGCGACCGGTTAGCAGATCTGCCTCACAGTTCTGAAGACCCGGGTTCAAATCCGGCCTCGCCTTTGGATGTTCTCCCTGTGCCTGCATGGGTTTTCTCCACGTACTCCAGTTTCTTCCCACATCCCCAAAACATGCATGGTAGGTTAATTGAAGACTCTAACTTGCCCGTAGGTGCAAATGGATGTTAGTTTGTTGTGCCCTGCGATTGGCAGGCGACCAGTTCAGGGTGTACCCCGCCTCTCGTCCACAGTCAGGTGGGATAGGCTCCAGTGACCCTAGCGAGGATAAGAAGTACAGAAAATGAATGAATGGATGTATAAAATGTATTAGTGGCTGTCCTTGATGGATGTCCGTGTCCTTTCCTTTTTTTTGCACCGCCTTTGTGGTAGATTCTGTTTTTCATACTATGATTTTTTTATTTCGTAGAATTCCTTACATTTCAGTGAGAACAAATACAATTCAATTACTCTGTCTGTGTTTATATGGAAATACTTTTACCAAAGCCATAAAGAAGAGGAAAAAAAGCCTTGTTTTTAAACGTTAATATTTACCTTAAAATTAATGTTAAAAAACAAGCCTTTTTTTAAGCATTTGACTGTATCTTATTATCCAAATTTGAAAGAAATAAATTCCCCTGAATATGTTAACACAGACATCAAATAAAATCAACCAAGGTACCAAAAGCCTCAAGCTCTGTGCCATCTATGCTACGGTGGGAGGTTTTGACATGTGAAATATTCTAAAGATATTCAAATGTGCGTCCTAAAGGGCCACACATTCAATGGAGCGAAGCAGCATCTGCATCATGACGTCGTGAACCATCTCCCCCTCCAGCGATCATTAGGGAAAGGTAACAAGCGAGCGCCGCTCTTCCACCCAGCAGGGAACATGCAACATCATATGCGCATCCTCGAACAAAAAATAAAAAAAGAAAGAAAGAAAAAAGCACCGGAATTGGACTGTATAGCATTCCAGGAACAAATAAGTCAGACAGAATGTTCATTTTCCTCCAGAAGAAAAGTTGGCACAAGATGAAGTAAGTACAAAGACATCATGTAGCTTGTTAAATAATGTAAGAAACATCTTGGGAAAGAGTGTAAAACTTAAATGACAAAGTGCTGAAACAAGAAAGAGAAAGGACAGGAGAATAATTGAGGGCATGTGGGTGTGAAAGCTCCCTGACAAGATAAAGGAGATTTTTCTTTTTCTTTGACTTTCATTTTAGCTACACGGCTGTTTCCTTACCAGCATCATTGCAAAGGTATGGTGAACAATGGTTAAATGTATTGTGCTGCACATTCCAACGTGACACTTCATTTGGTATTCTTGAACAGTGAAACTGAACACAATAGGAAAAAAATCCTGCCTTTGTCTATATTTGTGAATTAGTTTATCAGTATAGCTACCAAACTACTCAACCAATTGCCAAGAAAACTTTGTGAAAAGCGGTGGAATAGTAGAAAGAAGAAACTATGGTGCTGATAGCGGCTCCGGGATTATTATTATTTTTTATCTTTGGGAAAACTCTGATCCATGGAAGATGGCAACCATGGCTTTTTCTCCAGTTTGGTTGTCACCCACGCTTTTGTGCACTTTAACAGCAATCGACAACTGTTGAATTCACGTTTGAACCTCATTAAAAATGGAACACAGTTATGAAAGGCTCTGTCATAAATTCTGTACAGTATTACACTAGATAGATAGACAGACAGACAGACAGACAGATAGACAGATAGACAGATAGATAGATAGATAGATAGATACTTCATTCATCTTGTGAGGGAAATTAGTAGACTTTACGCCGATCAGATCGGTGTGATCGGTATCGGCCGATAATTAGCATTTTATGCTGATCGGCTTTCATGTCATAATTCACCGATCCGATCAATGACGTCATCGATCCACTCCGCAAAACACATTTAATGAACAAGTCACGTAAATGGACACATTGCTCCATCTTGTGATCGGATAGGTGATCGGTTATCGTCTTTTTAAACTTGCTGATCGGTGATCAGCCCCAAAAATCCTGATCATGTAAAGCCTAGAAATGAAATATTTGAGTTCTTTAGAAGTAGAGGCCCGCTCAGACCTTCATGTCAGAGATGGGCCGCAGCCACAAGATCCATCATTCTTCTGAAACTCTGCCACAGTGGCTGTCTGATCAATGATACCACTAATAATAACTGCCACACTGTCACCCCTGTCTCATCATCCCAACTGACACAGCCCGGGGCACCTCTTTGCAGATTGCCTCTGTAGATTAGGACTCCATTAGACAGGCTATTTACCCATCTTTAGTCCCCCCCCTCCCCCCGGGCTCCCCCTTCATTTTGTTTGCCTACCAAAAACACCCCACAGAGGACATTACAACCTTTTTCAAAGTGACAAATCACTGCTTCATGTATATTTCTCTGGTGGTTAGTGATAAAAACGGGTTTGGGATTGGTGGTTTGAGCTAACCCCAAAGTGAAGATGGTCTTATAAATTGGAGTTTTGGGAGCACTTTTCCCACTTGGTATGCAACATTCATTACATTGCGAGCCTATACCCCTGTGGCATCATTGACACATAGTTAAAGGTTACCTTGGAACAAAACCACTTGCCCTTTTACTCTCAAATAAATATGCAGGATCCTTGGCTTTGTGGCAATGAAAAAGTGCAATACCCATACATACCATATCAGGTGTGAATATATATATTTTACACAGTCTTGCAAAAGAATGACCACACTATGGTTCTGCACCATCCGCTCCACTCTAGCGTCTCAATGATGTGACAGAAGGAAAAAAGACCCATTAATCACCTAGCCTGATATCCCGGTCTAGTGCAGCTCTCAGTTATAGCCATCATTAGAACAAAGAAGGCCTACTGCATACCAGCCCTCCCCTGACATTAACACTTAACCATTAATCACCTACATCCCTTTGGAAGGAGCAAAGGAAGGTCCTCATTTACACTGAAACAAAAGAAAAGACTTTTTAAAAAAAGATTTTAATCCAAGCATAGTGGTTACAGCATTTGGAATGTGTCCTTTGCAACGGAATTTAAACGATGGTGACGAAAGAATATTACTAATGAATAATGAAGGCTCCCATTATCTTGTTTAATTAAGTAAATGATCAGTCAAAACTGAATTGATGCATATTCATGTGGCGAAACTTCAAACAGTAATGATGACATTTCTGTATGAAGAGAAGACCTTGTAACATTCTTGTTAATGGAAACTGGAAGCCTGCAAATAGTGCCAGAGTACAAAACATGGCAGCACCCCCTCAGATTATTATAGATGCTGCCACATGAGCAGTTCTATCAGAACTGGGAAAGATTTCTTCAGTAAAAGGAAAGTGCTAACAATTAAGTTCTGTTCATAGTTTGGATAAACGGAAGGCTTGTAAATAAGCAGCACACCAAAAGATAAGAATGGAGCCTGCGACGTGAAGGCTGTTGCGGATGCATGGACGTGACAGGCAGAATCAACCAATCACCTTTGAAGTCTCAAAGGTCCCACCCCTTCTCAAACTCTATCCATCTGCTCTTCTCCCAATGGATATATGAAACAAAATATTTTTTGAAGCAATCGATCTGGCATGTTAGATTATTCTCAAGGCAATATTTATTCAGTATGGAATGACTGGCGTAAAGGGACAATATGTATTTAGATACAAATGATCCATTATGATAATGTAATTCTCTTGTTGCTCATATTTCCCAAAAGGCAGAAAAGGTTGTTTTGAATTTTTGCAGTGCCAGTCTGCCTGTGCAAGAGGAGAGAAATTACTCGAATGAATCTCGTCTCTAGCAGTCTATTATCATCCAGCTCTCTCTTGGAGATTTCACCGCCTTGCGACTAGTCCCGATAGACAAAATGGAAAAGCAAAATGTCATATTTCCTCCACCACTCTTTAATTCATGAGTCCTCTGCCTTATCAGACCACTGGAGTCTTGACCTGTTTTACTTTCCGCCTGCATCCATTGTGAGTGGGTGTTCTTCCACCCCTGAAGACTTCTGTCTTTCCCTTACCGAACACTGCGCGGGCCAAGGGTCCCTTGGTTCCCCTGTGGGACTGATAACACCTCACACATCCTGAGTCAAAGGGGGATGGGGTAGGATAAGGCTTTCAGAATTTAGAATTGGTTTTCTTAAATTTGATTAGCATTTCATGGTGTTCCATTTTCTCACTGTGCTCCAAGGGCAAGAAGTGGGATTATGCGGTCTACTTCACATGTTCCTGATGTACGTAACAAATGCATTAAGCAAAAGTATTGAGTACTGCCACGAGCAGCAGTACTGTGGCGTTAACCTTTTAGTCTCATTATTTAGGTCATCTTTTCAAAGTATGGGCTACAATTTCTATCTGCAACATTATAAAGCTTAAAGATCAACACCGTGAGAAAGGATAAATATGTGATCGTGCAGGTTTAAGAAAACAGACAAAGAATCCTGAGGATATTGGAAAAAGAAGGAAAATAGATGGAATTGAAAATGCAATCTGTCAGTGGAAAATATCCGACACCCCCAGTTTACAAACAGACTTCCTGAGTCAGCTTTGGCCTACTCTACTTGCAATAGCGAACACACAAAGTTTTAGATGAGGTCACATTCAGCTGCGGATAGTATTAAATAATGTCTTGATTTAGCAAACAGGGCTGATGCTTTTGCCAGGACGGTGGACGACATGAGTGGTTAGCAATGTCTGCCTCACAGTTCGTGGGTTCAAATCTCATCTATGCTTGCATGTATTGTGGCTTCCTCCCACATTTAAAAAGATTATTCACATGAATTGAATAGAAGTCTTTAAAATTGTCCATTTGCGTGATTGTGAGTGTGAATGATTGTTTGAACTGCAGCTGGCTGATGACCAGTCCAGGGTCTAGCCCGCCTCTCGTCCAAAGTCAGCTGGGATCGACTCAAGCTCACCTGCAACCCTTAATCAGGACAAATGCTACACAAAATGAATTGATGGCAGGAACCATTGCATGCATGCTGTTCCCACTTTACTGACTTTCACACACTATCGCTTTCAGTATTTTTAAAAACCTCTACTTTCTTTTCAAATGTATGCATCTACAGGATCCAAATGCTGCTGTCACAAACGACCAAATTGTACATTTTTAGTTTTTTAACTGCAATGTCCCAGAGAAGTAGTAATAGTAGAAACTAACCAATTCAAATAAAAGCAGTGGTTAAAAGTACGATTAGGATTTAAAGATGAACTGTGGACTCTTATTTAGCTTCATATGTTATCAAATTGATTACCGAAACAAACTGCTAGCCAGACATTACATTACCAGTCACACAAAATCTTTTTTGACAGCCAGTTTGGCAAACAGGACTTTTGCCTACATAAGACGACTGCTAAATACGTTTAATGTCCTCAAAAGTCTATAATAAAACACAAACTTAGACTTGTATTTTATCTGTGACGTCAATACAGTTCCCTGATTATACTACCACACTAAGATGAAACGAATTGACATCAATGAGACATGAGCCAACAGTTGATATGTCTCTGCTGGTCATCAGTCCATCAAAGTCTTGCCATCCATTTTGTATAGCGCTAATCAGTCCTCATTATGGCCACAGGTTAGCTGGACCGTATCCCGGCTGACTTTGGGCTGAATGCCAGGTATACCGAGGCCTGGTCGCCAGCCAAATGCAGGGGACGTAAAGATAACAAGCATTGACTCACATTTACAACTGAGCAATATTTAATGTATTGAATTAACCTCACATCTATGTTTTTGGAATGCAAACTCCACTCAGGAAGGCCAAAGATGAGATTTTAACCCCAAAAAAGACATGCATGCTAACCACCACGCTTCCCTTCATTCAAGCCATTAAAGCCTTCAAATAACAATAAACAAACTATACATGCTGCTGGAGATGTATTTACACCAGATACAATTCTGCTGCATGTCTTCTTCGATTGGAATTAGCTCCTGATTGTCCACCTATCCATTTTCTATACAACTTGTCCTTTACAGGCTTGTCAGGATGTTGGAGTCTGTCCCAGATGACTCAGGGCGAGTGGCGAGATACATTCTGGACTGATTGCCCGTCAGTCACACGCTGATTGCAATGGCCATCATAGCTGATTGTGCATAGTTGCAAAGTTCCTGTCATTTTTCACGTTGCTCCTCTTCAACTGCTTTATCCAAAGGCCTGCTGGCGTTAGCTGTAGTCTTTGATTTATCGTGTCAAACCTGCACATGGCAAGATTTGCGTCGACATTTTATATGACTCTTTGCCATCATTGGTACCCTTTTATAGTTGCATTAATATTTTACATGGTCATTGAATTAAAGTATCATGGGATACGTGTGCATTCTAGAAGATTTTCTGTACCCCCCCCCAAAAAAAAAAAAAAATTGGCAGAACTACTTATCTTTATTGGCCAAGTACATTAAAAACACTGTCATTGTCACTGTACTGTATAGTACTCTAGTACTATAGCAAAAACACATTCTAATAAAATATGAACGCTACTAATTAGAGTGCTTAATTTTTGTGCAAAAACCTAGAATTTACAAGAACAGACTTGCCAGTGACAGATGAATCGTAGGTCACAATTAACATCATATAATCCTCACACGATTACCCATCAATCATAGCAGGCGCAGCTGCAACAACCGTTGAGCCATTTGTCTTGTCCTTCATGATTGTCTATCTGCATTTTGAATTGATTGGCTACCTAAAATGAATGTCTGCAAAGACATGAAAGATTTAGGAATAGGCAGTGTGGTCAAGAAACAGACATATGCTGTAAGGAGGAAAACTGGGAAGTCAGCATGAGGAGTTTAGAAAAGGTAGTAGGAATGGCATAGAGTTGTGGCTTGGGATACAAGTATAACTGGTTCCGTGACCACGCTCGTAAATCAAAACAGTAATATCTGAAGTCATATTTCCCCCTTTGAAATGATTGAAAATGCCATTAATACATTTGTCTCCAGCCTTCAAAAAAACTCAAGACAAATGTTAGTAAAGTGTGATTTAAGAAGAAAAATAGCACTCACTAATTTTGCACTTTATAAAAACATACAGTAATGACATATGAATATGTCATATGACATAAGAATGTAAAGAAATTAAACAGTTTTTGCCACATTTATTTTTGCTTCAATTCAATGGACATTGTCCTGCTCCTTCTGGTGTGTGTGCCTTGGCCACCTGGGGGCAACAATATACAGACATACGGACATACTGCACATGGAGCCAGTCTCAGCTCCTCAATAAACCATAGTAATATTAGTCGTTCTTCGCAGAGGATAAAGACTATATTCCCATGAGGATTGTTATATTATGTCTAATGTGTTGCTCCACAGTTTGTGTTCAAATAAACGTTGCATAAAGTTATAACACCATGACCAACACCAATACTATTCGTTAGCTTATCTACAGCATTTCCCATTATATGTTAGCATTAGGCGGCACGGTGGCCAACTGGTTAGAGCGTCAGCCTCACAGTTCTGAGGACCCGGGTTCAATGCCCGCCCCAGCCTGTGTGGAGTTTGCATGTTCTCCCCGTGCCTGCGTGGGTTTTCTCCGGGCACTCCGATTTCCTCCCACATCCCAAAAAAAAACATGCATTAATTTGAGACTCTAAATTGCCTGTAGGCATGACTGTGAGTGTGAATGGTTGTTTGTTTGTATGTGCCCTGCGATTGGCTGGCAACCAGTTCAGGGTGTACCCCGCCTTCTGCCCGATGACAGCTGGGATAGGCTCCAGCACGCCCGCGACCCTAGTGAGGAAAAGCGGCTCAGAAAATGGATGGATGGATGTTAGCATTAAGCTAGCAGACTTTAAGGCTCAGTTATGTGGTTGTTTTAAATACAATTTGTAATTGTCTTTATGTTTAGTTTAACATTAAACTTCAACTGAAAGTGGCAATAAACAGCTTCAAGCCTCTTTTCTTTTTTGAACAATTATTCACTATCTGCCAAACTGCTTCTTGTTGTGAAGTGAGTTGAGTTCACTGCCAACATACAATGCTTGTATCACAAAATTTTGCTCGCAAGTCAACACAGGAAAAAAATCATCAGAACGGCTCCAAAAATGTGTAAGTCTGATCACTTGTACCTCAAGGCACCGCTGTATTATGTTTGAATTAGAGGACCTTTTAGCAGTTTGGCTGCTGTTAAAATTGGGGCACAGATAATTACCCAGGTTAAGCGCAGGTTCAGCCCTAGTCCAGCCTTTCCTGGTGACAAGGAGGTCAAACAGGCCACATCAATCAGCAAAAGAATACCGGATAGATTCCTAAATGGCCTCTTCCCAGCCCTTGCAGCCACTCCAGAATGATGACGGCCTTGTCGGAGATAAAACCAGATCCATTGGCGTGATTTGTGGACAGTGGTGCAATTTCAATACTCGTCTATGGCTTGATAGATGGGGCCCCAGTTTGATAAAGGGCCAATTTGCCACGGGGCCAATAGCAATGAAATTGCAGTACCCAGCATCCATTGCAAAACAAAGCTGGAAGGTGGAATGGCTCATTATGCAAAGTAGACACAGTCAAAACAAAATGAGTCGTGGCAGAAACTATGACAGTGTTTGATCACAACGCCACATTCATTTTCTTTAGAAAAACAATATCTTAACATATAAATGTCAGAAACCTAAATCAAAACAATCTAGACTGTGCCACAGTAGATATCAAGCACCCAAATCAATAGGTCCATTTTAACTCAAATAGGGCGATTCACTTTAGCACCACCTGACAGCTTCTCTCTCGACTGGAGTGCGCAGTGGATAACTGCTGACGACAAGGGGGAGACGCTGTAATCTAAAAATCAGTAAACGCAAAAGATTTGATGCCTGGTCCATTCTCGCTGTGCACTGCCGGATGGAAAAACAAATCTGCCTTTTCTGTCAGAGTACCTGGATCAATCTTTTGGATTTTAAATTACACCAAAAGCACCTGCACATTGGTTGAATTCCCTGGGGAAATGTATAGTCTTTGGGGCTGTATATATATTGTTTCAATTGTACCAAATCAGGCACCCAATATTGGCTCAAGCCGCAGGGGGAGCCATCCTTCCTTGTTCATTCCTGCAGCGCTTCCATTGTAATTAGGAACATATTTGTTTTACCTGGGAGGTTTGAAGATGAAGACTTGTGACCACTGCCAAAACAATTCATTGCATGCCTCAACAAACCTACATTACCAGGCAAAAGTCTAAACTTATAGATTTGCTGAGTGTGAAATGCTGCATGACCATATACAGTACTTTATAATGAAACGAATGTCTCTTAGCAGAGTGCAGAACTCCACCTAGGCAGAGGTGTTAGCATATAGTTTATCATCTGTTTTTTTGCTGCTCTAGTATGATACTTTCGTATTCTATGAGATTCAAACGGGTGGTGCCAGTACGATTCCAGGGGATGCACGGACGGTTCTATTGATGCCATATGTACAGATACTGTTGTTGAAATTCCATCTCTGGTTTAATGTTCAACACTAGTTTCCTTCTGTAATGGATTCCCAAAACACCCTGTGCAAGACCCCCTTTGGTGCCCCCCATCACCACCACCACCTTATACATCTTCTTAACCCCACCCCCAAAACCCCCAACACCCTCACCACCACCTTATACATTTCCTGAAAACATATGGAATTATTAACAAATAAGAATACAGCGACAGCAGAGAATAATGAGAATAAAGGAAACAGAGAATCTTTTGAAATAATGTGTCACACGAATAAATAAATAAAAAGACTTAAGGGCACCTTATTGCAATAGATTTGGCTTTATTTCCCAGCATGCTTGCTTTCTTTTATGTAAAGGATTAGATTGTGCGGCACTGTGACCGACTGGTTAGTCTGCCTCACAGTTCTGAGGACCGGGGTTCAATCCCCGGCCCCGCCATCATGGGAACGGAACTCCATTGCAAACCAAGGACCATCTGTGTGTTGCTTTAAATAAAAATAGGGATGGTGGTATACAAATATTGAAAAGGTACACTGCACAGATTGAATATATTAAACTGTACTTGATATGTCCAAAAACTAGAGAGAAAAGCAGCACTTAGAAGTAAAATGATGGGAGCATCTCAAGAGAGAAAAATCAGGTAAAGATGACAAAAAAGGAGGCGAGCAGAAGGCGGTAAATGAAAATGTAAAATGTGTGATTTCCATCAGATTTGTACAGACCTCAAGAATAAGTTGAGTGCCAAGGCTTATTGGCGTGCGATCTTAAATGTGATTATGCTAACTCTGGTTCTGATTGCAACACCTGCGCTCATCATGTTGTCAAGTAATGACCTCAAATTTAGCATCTCAGACAGAGATTATCCGTCATCTTATTTCGATCTCTTGAGTCTCGATCGTACTTGAAAATTGTCTGTATGCGCAAGCCAAAACCGTCATTTGCATGGATTCCTTTTGAGCAAACACGTTTAGCGCAAATACTGAATGCTTTTGCATCAAACAAAATTGGATCTCTAAAATGACAATGTAACACCCCTATTCTGACAACGGAAGAAATAAAAAGTACAGATACAGTGGCACCTTAAGATACGAGTGGCCCGAAGTACAAGTCTTTTGAGATACAAGCCATCGTTCGGGTGTTTTTTTTTTTTTTTTTCTTTGCTTGAAATTCCGAGTAAACATTTCAAGCACTGTATGGTGGCAGTGGACTCAACTCACTTCATAACAAGCAGCAGTTTGGCAGGTGGTCAACAATTCTTCAAAAAAGAGGCTTAGAGCTGTTTGATGCCACTCCCAATTGAGGTTTACTGTCAAACTGAACATTGAACAAAGAGAATTACATATTGAATATTTAAGACAACCACACAACTTTCCCTTAGAATTGTCCGCTAGCTTAATGCAAACAAAAAATTGCAAAATGACATAGACGGCCTAACGAAGAGCTGTGTATTAACTCTTTAAACTGATTTTTTAACACAAAGGGTGGAGAATGTAGACATAATACTCACAGTCACATATTCTATATTCTATGACAGCAGTTTACTGAGTCAACTACAGTAGTTGTGAAACTCTTATTCATTGTTGTCTGCATGGCTGTATTTCCATTCATTTCAGTGGGGAAAGATGATTTGAGATGTTTTGTGTTACGAGAGTGGTCCTGAAACGAATTATCCTTGCATCTCAAGGCACCACTGCATCTGTTTTTTACACGTACCGGAGTAAAAGTAAAACGTTGGCCGGAAAATCAAGTACAGGTACCTTAAAAATCAAGTAGTACAAACCACTGGATTTCAGCCAAAACAGTTGAAACTGAGAAAAAGAAAAGACAAACATATGACCCTCAAAAGCTTTTCTCCCTGAATCCAAATATTTAAACCCTAACAACACTTCCCACAATGTTTCAAAGAAAGGGATTTTTAAAGCCAAGCCTCTTCTACCTCTCTCGATTTTTTTCGGACATTCTGTCTGCATGGGTGAGCATTGTAACATGATGCATTAACCAGGCCAATTGTGTTTTCATCCTGTAATCTTACAAATCAATGTTGTTGTAGCTTTTTACGTGCACGTATAAATTGGAACACTGAAAAACAACAAATGGCTCTCATTCAGGACCAGCCACCAACTGAGAGGACAACAAGGGCATCTATTTCGGGTGCCCAGCCTGAGGGGGGCATATCTTATTTTACAATGTTCCGTATTAATAGGAACCAAATACCATGCATGGTGCCATTAAGGGCCTGTACATAAACAACCCCACAACACATAGTAAATTTGTTTTTTTACAGAGGCATTTCATTTATCTGAAGTTACATCAAAGAGGACTCCTGAGGGTGGAACATTATGTTCACTCGGTATGATCTTAGAAGGATTTACCGTATTTCCTGACCTCCGCTCTATTTAACATCGTGCAAAAAAAGAAAAAAAAGATGCTGGCCTTAACTGGCTATAAATACATTTAAAATATGATGATACCACTATGTGTCACGGTAGATGTAATTGCTACATCATATAGCACCTGCAGAGCCAAGGTGCCATCTGTAAACGTGAAGTATACACAGAAAGTATTGCTAAACGCAGGAGTAAAGCATTATGGAGCAATTGACAAGACTGACCCCAAAATAATTAGGGGATAAAATAGTGTAGAGCAGTGATTCGCAAAGGGTGGTACTAGTACCACTACTGGTACGCGGGCTACCTATGGTGGTACGCCCAAAAACAAAATCACTGCCTATATAGTACAGTTGTATTTTACTTTTTACTACTTTTGCATTTAATCTTTAACTGTGTTTTTTAACTTATTGTTATTTATTTAATTTTATTTAAATTTCAGGTGTGCAATACATCTTGATCGTATGACGGCGTTTTAGGGTAGGGTTCTTTTCTCTCACTAGGTGACCCTAATACGCCATCAGACAAAAAAATCATTAATTTTGTAGGTTTTATTTCTTACATTTAAACACAATGATAATCTTCAAACTGTGCATAATGTTCCAATGTAGCGCAAGTGACCGTCACAGTACACTTGCCACATATTGCCTTTGGAGTTCGTGTTCATTTTTTGCAGGTTTTTTGATAGGATATTCAAATATTCTGATTATAATTTGTGCTAAATCCACAAGGGTAATGACTGCCCTAAACGTTTACAAGCGTTACATATTGAAATGATGCACTATTATGTAAACAGACATTCCATGCTGACGTGAGAAGTGTTGGTTGTGCTGTGACCAGAATCCAATTAAATTACCAGCTATTTGTTAATCATTTTTTGACTGGGCCAATAATTTCCGTCTGAATCAGGCAAGTCGAACTATGTCTGTGTAGGAGTGTGAATTTACATCAAGGCAGGATGCAATCGGCTTGGCAGGGGGTTGCGGTCTCCCCCTGCAGGGGTTTAATGCTCCATTATTTAAAAGAGGGCATATCAATGGGAAAATAAGCCCAATCAAGGGGTTCGACAGGTCAATATAACAGAAACACCACATGTGCAAAAACTCACGGAAGGTTAATGTTTCTCAAAATGCACTAGAACTACAAGAAAAACCAAAAATACATAACCCATAATCACAATGTTGAACTAAATTGCACTTTTCGCTTTTGTGTGTCGTCTATTCATGTATTATGAGGCTGCATTTATATTTCTATAAACATTACAGTCTGCACCCTGACAGCGAGAAAGCAGTGTGATTGCAGGGCTGCTGCTGCACTATCCCCAAAGATTATATTGGACATAAAAAAAGATGTTCTTATCTGATATATTTACTTTGCAGGGATAATGAAAGATTTTGTGAGTGTTGGAAGTTTTCCCTCCTGTGTGGTTGACTTGAGAAATCTTTTATGCTCACCAGCCATGTTTGCGTTGATAGGAAAAAATGAGATAGCAAAACGTTGAGCTAAGGCCAGCACATTGCCCTAGTGGTTAGTACGTCTTGCCTTGCCGTTTTAGGTTTGCGGTGTGAATCTCGTGAGTTACTTTTCTTTGGGTTGGTCATTCAAAAACAAAAACATTATCTGTCCTTAAATCCACTGGGATAGGTTCCACCTAGCCCGCCACCCAAATGAGCACAAGCTAGATAGCAAATGAATGGATGGATGTTGAGCAGAAGGTAATCTTGGCTGGTTGTGGGTTGATCAGTCGGCTGTTTTCTGTTCAAAATCTGTGACACGCTGCCACCTATTGAAAGCTGCCAACAATGCAGGATAAAGTGAAGAATTAAAACCAAGCTTGAGTTTTAATGCTCCTTTTCTTCATGTCAATTTTAGATTGTCGTGTTAAGGTAACAACTCCAATGGAAATTCATCACAACAGCTGCCTATGGTGCAGAAGTTGAAGTGCAACCATATATTAAAAATATTGATATTATTATATTATGTACGTAATAATGTATTGATGTATTTATTAACAAACCTTTATTTATTTATTATTTAAGCGATAACTTTTTAGATGAATAACTTATGTTTTTGTTACATTTATATAAATTTTAGATTAGTATGTTGTTCTTGTCTAATTTTGCTTGTTTTTAAAAAAAAAATACATTTATGGTTTAAGATTAGCAATAACAGAACACTTTGCTTTTTAGCAACTCAAGTAACATGTAGGACCAAAAGTCAATTCAGTGCCTATGTATACCAAGTCACGTCTGTGTTTTGTTTGAACACATAACTAAGTATGCATAGCTATAATAATTATTTTGATATAACCATTGTTGTTTCTGTTTGTGGTTTCTCACTAACAAAATCTCCTGGTTGGTCCACTACTATTATAGTAGGGCTCATCATTTGACTACATTTCCTTGATTGTCCGAGGGGAAAATAACAATCAATGAACTGATTAAATGATTAATAAATTAATATCTCTCAGTAAATGCTCTGAACTCCTGCTGCATCAATGCCACTCATGTATTGCAGTGAATAATTTTGCCCAACGGAGTTGCGTCATAGCGGTTAGCATTACACATACAATACGAGAAAATTTTTCTTCCAACCAGGTCAACTGAGTCTTTTTTTCCCTGCACGTCCCCCATCACCCATATACACTGAGGTGTAAGTCCGATGAAGTCCAAATTCCTATTGATTTGGGGAGGAGTCACTGGTTCCAGGCAATAAATTACAGTGATGCTTTTTTTTACAAATCATTCTCAAGAGCAACTCATTCCTTAAACCAGCAGTAGAAACAACCGATGGCAGTGATTTTCATGTTGTCCCTTTGCTCTATTGGAGCAAACTTCCAACAAAGATGTTCTTTAGGAAACGTGAAAAAGTGAACAGTTCTGTTACGACTCAATCAATAAAATATAAACTAATAACCCTGAGGTTCTGCTGAGTGGTTATATCTTATTTAATAGGTCTGCACTTGATGGGAGGTACTTCAGTTAGAATGCTCTATACAGTATGAACATCACATAAACACGCTCAATAACTAGAAATGCATAGTCGTAGACAACCACATCCCGCACACTCTGAATCAATGAGATTAAAATGTCATAATGTATCAATAAATAAATCAATTTTGTTGATCTATACCATAGCAACTAAATTGTTTGTATGGGACATCAAATTGCAAAAGACCGTAGCGTGTGAATGAAAAGAAATTCATTAAAAAAAAAGCGTTTTGCCTTGCTGACCTAAAACAACAACTGCATTCCAAAAATATATAATTTATACGACTAATATACTCCCAATTTAAAGTGCAAGAAACTTTTAATTCCAGCAAATTGTTTTACATTAAAGTGATGATGAGTAACGGGTTGGTACAAATGAACAACATTCAATGACCTTTGAAGCAACCTTTAGCGAAGAGGCCTAACCTTTTCCTGGAGGGAAAATTCTCTTTCTCTGAATCTGTCCGATGAATAATAATGCAACAAATATTTGCCCTCAGAACATCAATGAACGGGCTAAAAACAATGCTCAAAATTACTGATATTTAGCCAATCAACCCTGTATGTTAATGGAGTCAAAACCTGTGAGACGTTAATTTATCAAACTTGATCTCAGTTCAACGATTAACTGTGTGTTTTCTTGCTATATAGTAAGGCACTGTTGTTGTAGTATTACTGGATTATTTTACTAGTGAGGTCTGACGAAGAATGTACCAGTTCACGGACCTTAAGATGGATATCAACAATACAGAATACCGTTAAATGCTCAAACGGCTTTCATTACAGTAACTTAAATTAGCTGCTAAGTAGCTAGCCGCTGACTGGCTAACGGCTTTTCACGTTGTCAGTTTGATATTCGAAATATGTGACTTAAAACATTACCTGTACAGTAAATAAAGGTATATGGATGAATTTAACTAGTCTATTTGTGATTGGGAAAATGTAAATATAACATTAGATATTGTGTGCCAGAAGTGCTGCAATGAATCCCAGCACCCTTAAAATTTAAGAGAAAAAAAAAAGTCATTTTTTAATAGAAAAGTGTAATACAACTGTACTTGGTTATAATATTTTAACAACAAAAATACAGACCCTTCCCGTCCCCCATTCCCTCAAAAATGCTTTGCACCTGAATTTCTAGGCCATTTTTAGGGGTGCGAAGCAACCCTAAAATTAATCCCAGCAACCCAAAACCTCTGATATTAGAATCGCCTCTTGGCGTGGGTGAGGTGGAGTCTATCCCAGCTGATGTTAGGGGTGGGGGGGGTACACCCTGGACTACTACCCTTCACACTAACATTCACAGACAAGATGATGTCTTGGATTCACCTAAATGCATGTTTTTGAATGTGGGAGGAAGCCGAAGTCCCAGGACAAAACCCATACAAGCATGGGGAGAAGGATAATATGCAAACACCACTGTGAGGCAGGGGTGCTAATCAAATATCATTTAATGATGTTAAGCATTAAATTGAGCTACCAGTTATTTACTAAACTTACCTCCTTACATCATTTTAGTGTGGATATCAGATGTGGTTCTTGTTTCATTGTGTCAGAGCGGTCTTTTACATCTGCATTTCCTCTACAGTACAACTGGGTTTGGATGACACAAATTTCCAACATTCGAGGTTGTGGTGGTCTACAGGCTCGTAAGAGAAATCTCTGCAGTAGATTAAAACAGCTTGTGGCGCCTCCATGGAGCAAGTCAAATGTTTTCTGATATATATTTAATTAAGTGGTGCCTTTTCTGTGCATTCAAGATTGGGTGCCTTCAGGGGGAAAGCAAACAAACAAGTGAGGAAAAGTCTGAAGTGAGCGGAGCGCCGCTGGAAGGAGCCGGAGAAGTTCCCTCAGGAGTCAGAGGTTGTCATCTGTGGGAGATATTTTGTCATGATGCAAATATGTGTGTGGTTTTTTTTTCCTCCAGTGTGTGGATTCACAACGTTATGAATGTGTAGTACTGTATATCCATTTTTAAAACCGCAAAGAACATTTAAAATGTTCACTTATTGTGGTGATGTGGAATGTTTTGGCCTTGACATGTTGTAATCGGTGTAAAAAGACAGTGGGACAATATGTTAATGCAACTGGGTAAACATCTTGAGAGGATATGAAGGAGAATTCTTGTGGGGGAATTTGATGTGATGAATTACAAAACTAGTTCTAATCTAGTGGATTTTTCCTTGCATGATTCAATACAAAGTGGAGGGGAAATCGTTCGCTAAAAATATACTTTAACAGGGACAAAGTGGTAAATGGTAATACAGTAAAGGGGAAAAACAAAAGTTTATGAAGGTTGATTGGCCCACATTGAAGGGGAAAACTCATTTTTCAAACCAAAATGACGTTTTGTCACACCAGTACTGGAACTTATTCTCGCAAACCTTTTATGTCTTGTGGAAGAACATTTAAGCATTGTGTCTGTCACTGTAGGTCACTGCCAGAGATAGTTGAACAAAGATACATCTGTCCATATTCGACACCGCTTATCCTCACTAGGGTCAGGGGTGAGCTGGAGCCTATCCTAGCTGACTTTGGGACATCTATGTTGTTGGAATGTGGTAGTACCTGGAGAAAACCAATGCAAGTCAAGGGAGAACACGCAAACTGCACGCAGAAAGGGCCAAGCCCGAATTTGAAGCCCAAGCCTCAGAATAGTGAAGCAGATGTGCCAACCACTATTCAGCCATGCCGCCCCAAGGATACACTTTTTTTGGGGGGGGGGGGGGGTGAATACATAAATAATCTGAAATGAGCTAATTTCCTGCGGACCAATTTCTCACAGCACAGTGGTTGAGAATGATTGCACTAAAAGAGCAGTTGTGTAAGAAAGATGATGACAAAGTTATGCCATAACTGACATCGTTGCCAACCTTGACAATGGCAACCTTTTGAAAATAGTATTAAAAAAATACCAAGAAATATACCATATCTAAAATCTTGAGCCCCATTGTTCTTGTATTAAGACGTTGGGACAACAAATGGTGCATTTTCACCGGTTTTACAGATTCATAAGCTTCTTAATATTTATCACAGGAAAATTATACGTATATCACTGGAATCATCTTAAGTATTTCTGATAAATCAATTAATCTTTGACGTTTTACACGCCTACATTTTTTTCATTATTGAATTCAATGTTGCTAAACTAAACTGGCGGCTAACCAAACTACATTTTACATACTAATCTTATTAAAGAAAAAAGGCACGTCTTTCGTGCAATATATTTGGCCCCCAAAAAAAGTAAAAGTATGCATTGTTGTTGTTTTTCCTTCAGCATTTAGTTTTGTCCATTATACACGTAGCAATATATAGCAATGTAGCATTTGTCCATATGCCCCACACCCTTGTCTTGCGGGCTTCTCTTTTACTGTTGAATTGCTGTAAATATACTTGCTCAAATTATTAGGACATTTTATAATTCATTGACATTTCGCTTACCTACAATTCGTCCTTCAGCCTGTATTTCTCGCTGGATTCGTGAACAAACTGACACCGTGGACGCCTGCGAGCTCTGACTGAGGGGAAATTGTCACGTCTTCACTTGCTTCCTGTGAGCTCTTTTTCCTCGCTAGCTCGTGTGGTCGACGTCACTAGAGAACGGAGAAACGTGGATGTTGTCCCTAGCGTTTGTTGTCAAATGTCTTATTTTTCGGTGTCTGTTGTCTGACACCGTTTGAGAGGAAGTTCATTAAATAGCAGAGTGGGGAGTTTTTATTAAAAAACAATTTAAAAAAGAAAGAAAAATAATAATGACGGGACAGTCGGCGTTGTTGCTACGTAAACAATTAGCAGGTGAGTTAGCAAAGAGGCACAGCTCTGTGATCTGTTGAACTACAACATTTAGGATTTTGTTTGGTTGAGATAAAGTTGGGCTTAAAAGTGTGTTACCATAGAAAGAGCTAGTAGCTGTTGCTCAATCACCGGCTCGCAAATGAAGCTCTCTTTTTGTTGCACGAGGGCCAGTAAAAGGATTCGATGCCAAGCTGTCACGTGTATTCAGCAATACTGTTTACGTGTTATTCGCCATTATATTGACAATATACGGGCCCACGTCTCAGCAAACGAATATGACATTTCAGATCTGAACAAGAACCCCGTGGAAGGCTTCTCGGCGGGTCTTGTGGACGACAATGACATCTTTCAGTGGGAAGTGGTCGTCATTGGACCCCAGGACACACTATTGTAAGTGAAGTTCACCCAGTCACTGGTAAGCACCAATGGGTGCTTCAATTTAAAGGGTTGAAATGGTTTTTGTTTTTTTATCAATTAATAACTTCTGATCTGATATGTTTGGATTTTGTAGTGAAGGAGGGTTCTTCAAGGCCACTTTAACCTTTCCCCGGGATTATCCTTTAAGACCTCCCAAAATGAAGTTCATCACCGAAATCTGGCATCCTAACGGTTTGTTTTCTTCAACTTCAATCATGCATCACTTCATGCAAAACTTGGGTGAAGATTCGGCACTGATATTCTGCATTTTGACTCATATCGGCATCTGCCTCCCCCCAATGGTGAGAGATGGATGATAGAAAAATGAAGAGACCATAAGAAATCAATTTAAAACTGGGTAAACTTAAGGGAACTATTTATTTGTTTGAGTTTTCATTTAACTTTATAAACCATGCTGTTGAGCCTGGGAACTGCTTGTACGCTTTGTTAGAATTTTAAAAAAATGTGTGTTGTCTAAGATCTGTTGGAATTTTTAAACAAACGTCTATTGTCTTAAGATTTAAAAAAATAAATACGTTATTTAACAATTGCTGAAAGGCATTTAAACAAAGTATTGGAGTTTGTATGATGCAAAATGTTGATGGAAATATTTTCCCTTTAACTGCAAATGAATATCGGTTATCGGCCTCTTTGACTGCTAATAATCGGTATTGGGCCTTAAAAAAAGAACATAGTATATCTAGTTAAGATTCTTAACCAGCATACGTGTAAAAAGAAGTTACCAGTGTAGAGCCGAATTTTGAAACAATTATGTACATTAAGTTCTATGAGTTCCATTCTGTCGTAAACCTAATTTCTATGCAAGTCGAAACGCTTTATTCTGATGCTAACCTCCACAAACGCATTAGCAAATTCATAAATACAGCAAATGCTTTCATTTAAAAAAAAGGATCAATCAATTGAAAAACCAGTGCGGCGGGAACCGACCGTGCCTTTTTTTGCCACGAGGCAACATATTAAGACGCGCTATAGTTGATCACTAACCTACACTAACGCAGTAGTGAAATCATAATTGCGGTAAATATTTGTTGGTTAAATACTTCTGAGGCCATGAATCTTGTGCCAGGAGACCACGTAATAGACGGTGTCATAGTCTACTAACCAACGCTAACGCAAAGTCATAGTGAAGCCACTGGGAATTAGAGTGGGCTAACTCCATTTTGGTCATTGTAGAGGAGAGTGATTTAAGATTTTACAGCTGCAATAAAATATGGTGTATATGTCTTGGTGATTTATATGGCAATGCTTACATATTTCCGGTGCTTGATTTTTTTATTTAGTTTTTCCTCAGATTTTTTTTACATTTTACTAAATGATGATTCTTGATTTGGATCATATTGCTTGCACCTTTATCCAAAATAACTTACTCTCATCATGTTCAGTTTCATAAATTGGAGCGTCAGTATCATCTAGGGTTACGTTCAAACTGCAGGGCTTGATGCCCAATTCAGATTTTTTGTTAAATACAATCTCTTTATGTAGTCATTCACATTACAAAAACAAATGCAACTTCTGCAGGAGACGGAATGCGTCCGTGACGTCTCACGTATGCGCACAAAACAGGATGTAAGATTCTCTAACTTTTGAGGCGTTTTTTTTTTTTTTTAGGGTGTTCAGATGTTGAGGATCCGCTGTACATAAATGAAAAAAATATATATTTTTTTGTGGGGGCAGTTGCAAAAAATGGCGACGTATGCATATCCATCCTACATGAGCCTGGAGAAGACAAGTATGGCTACGAGAAGCCGGAGGAGCGGTGGTTGCCAATCCATACCGTGGAGACCATAATGATCAGCGTCATCTCCATGTTAGCAGACCCCAACGGCGACTCTCCCGCTAACGTCGACGCAGCAGTAAGTCTGTGTCCATGCCGACATCTTCCATTAGAAAACACAAATGGTCACATTTGTACGTGTTGCCTTGCAGAAGGAGTGGCGTGATGATCCTAAGGGTGTTTTTAAGAAAAAGGTTGCACGTTGTGTGCGGAAAAGTCAAGAGATGGCTTTTGACTGACGTCTCATAGGTAAGTGCAACAACTTGTAACATGACTTCAGTGGCACACAAATAATGGAAGCTTGATTGGGTTGTTGTGTTTCAGATCGAGGATTTAACAATTTGCTGAGGTGGACCAGCATTGACCCATCAATGACAGATGTTTATGGATTTCAGATGTAACAACATATCTGTAAATGCCATCTGATTTTTTTTTTTCTTTGATACATGCAGCAAATTCAAACCTTAGTTTTTCTTTATATATATCTACCTATTTATTTTGAAATGAGAACCAATGAAGAGGTTTTGGGGCGGAACGTGAGGTTTACATCTGCCACACTGAGCCATACAGCCTACAGTGCCTTTTGTAAAAACTGAGGGTTTGTGTTGTGGAAAAACAAAAGGGCATATCAGAATATAGTGTATAAAGTTTCTTTTACCATCTTTGCTCTGGTGTTAATAAATACAGAGTAGTTGGGTGATATGTTTGAGAAGGTAGTGATTCTATGTGAAATAAAGTGAACCATTTTTTTGTTCTATTTTGCTTACAATTCATTTGAGTGCTTTTACATGCGCATCAGTTTCAAAATGTAGAAGGCTTTGAAGGTTTGAAAAAAAAATTCAAACAGTGCTACACACTAATAACATGCAAGAGGTACTGTAATCCAGGCTAATCCCTTGCTCTTTGCTGTTCCCATGGGATGAGAACAAATTTAGTAAACAAGTCCCGAAACTAAAAGATGTTTAAGCTGACCCATCACTGAAAGAATATCTGCCATTAATTCTAGTAATGTTACTGAAAATCCAGGCAGCTGTGGCTCAGTTGGTAAATCAGGTCATCCAGTGACCGAAGGGTTGATGGTTTGAATCCCAGCTCCGAAGTGTCCTAAGAACGAACACTGAACCTGAAATTTCTCCGAGTGGGCCTGGCATCATCTTGCATGGCAGCAACCGCCCATTGGTGTATGAATGAATGAAAGTAAAGTGCATTTGTATGATGTCATAGGAAACGTGACCTTCCTTTAAACATTTAAGAGCACATGCAGTAAGAACACAGAACAACGTTGTCCCACATCCATAATTGCTTTATTGAATTAAGCACCAGCTCAATTTAACGTTCACTTTAAGAACATATCCGTATCAACTCAAAGCGTATAAAATTGCACCACAAAAAAGCACAAATCCAACCTTAAGAAATAGAGTGCCCAACTGGCAGGCACAGATGAAAACACTGCACGCTGCCTGTTTACTGTCCTGGAGCAGACAGACTCTTGTTCATGAACTGCTTCTTGACGAAACACATCCACCACTTGAAAGAAAAAAAAAAAGCAGGAAAGTTGTGTGCACCAAATAATACAATCGAAGCGATGAAATACATTTTGAACATGAATGCTGGGCTGCTTGACTAAGCTAAATACTAGTCCAATCAATCAACCATACGTAGACAAGGTACTTTAACACACACACACACACCCCCAATCATAAAAAAATTACTTTTAACTTGATCATTAGATTTTTTATTTTTATTTTGTTGAGGTACAAGCAAACTTCACAAACAGTGCCACTAGGAGATGGTAGCTGATGCCACAACATCCGCCCAACATCCTGTATCTCACTCACAATTTGATATATGGGTAAATTCAGTTATGAGCTTAGTCACAGGACGAATTAAATTCCTAAATCAAGGTGCCGCTATATATAAAATCAATCCAGAACAATTGTTCCACAAATGCATGTCCTGTAAATTTTGGATTTCCTTGCGTGTACAAAGTGGACTCACCTTACTGGGTTTGTCTGTCTGGGGGTCGAACACACGGTCACATAACCTCAACCCTGTCTCCTGCCTGATCTGCTGGAGGTACAACCTCATCGTGTCTGGACAAGGGTGGAGAACATCGACAACAGTGTACCTTTGTTGGAAATATTCTTATTCTGGATCCTCTTTTAGGCACATATCATCACCAAATCACAGCGTAGACTAAACTGCACTGTCGGCCCTCTATTGTTGGTTTCTTGAATGCTCTTTTGACCACCGTCTCACCTTCCTCCTGCCGGTTGGTGGGCTTGGCGTACATGGCGTTGAGCGGGAAGCCGGGCTCTCCGGGAATGGGAAATTTGGTGATGCCAAGTGTGTACATCTCCTTCTCCCCTTGTCCCCTGGAGCTGCACTGTAAAGAGCAACACGTAAACATGCTACATGATATGATTATCAAGAAGATTAACTTAGGACACCGTAAAAAATGACTTGAGGTCTTGTTCCCCTTAAGTGTCCGTAATGCCACACAGACTGAGCAATAAAATAAAAAAAACTTTGTTGCAGAGAAATCCTGAGTTCTTCTGCATTAACATATTTTCACACTTGTGTGCCAGTTACGAATGCCACTGATTGTATTAAAAAACTGCTACCCAAGAAATTGCCCGCACAGTTTTAGGATGGTAAAAGTTCCACCCAACTTTTATTAATCCCAAAATAAAAGTACAGTGGACCCCTGCTACTTGCAGGGATAGGGACAGGCTGGACCGTAAATGAAGAAAATACGCATCACAATTTCATTTATTTAAACCCAAACATTCTTGAATATGCGGGGATAACCTGCCAATAAGTGTTTTTTTGTGTACGTGGCTGTAGTGTAAAACTACAATGAAGAAGAATCAAGAATGAAGACAAATTGTATAGAAACTGTACTGGAGCTAAATGAGGCAACCAAAATATTAGAAACAGCTCTCAGAATGCAGTACAGTTTTACAGACCGCAAACTAAAACCACAATAATAATACACTTTAAATACCCATCATCAAAACCGAGCATTACTGTCTTTGTAAAAGGCAGAATTATTGCTAGCGCTCTTGTATTAGCGCTCATGTCGTCGTGCTGGTGGTCATAATGTTGTGGCCGGTCAGTGCAGGTTATCATTTACCTTTTGCAGCTTCTTTAGACACTCAGAAATATAGAGTGTGATGTAGATCAGGGTCCTGTCTGCCTCATTCTGAAAGAAAAAAAACAAACGTTAAGCACTAAAGACATGTTTCTTTAGTACATACAATAGTGCAATTCCAAACAGTTCTAAACTTCCACTCTGGGCAATGAGAGGAAGCAAGCAGGGGCATGTAAAGGAATGCAGTGCACAGCTACTTCAACACACCATGCATATACGAAGTCAAAACCAGATTTTTTTTCCCCTTAAACATTGTCTGATGGCTTAAAATGTGAGGAAACTGCATACTGCTGTCTCACCTTGATCTCGTAGTTCTTGAAGAAAACATTAGCCTTGAAGTAGTAGATAGCCTCGTCAATAATGTCAGAATCGATGCCTGAAACGAACAAAAACAGGCAGCTAAACAAGCACTACCTTTCTAAATCATGGGGTGGAGGGGGGGGGGCTTGCAATGAATTTGTTTTTTCAAGAATACATTTTTATTTTTTTCAAGAATGGTTCAATGTGATTCAAGAGTTTTGAGAAGATTCTCAACAGTCATTAAATGTATGGATAAATAAACTCAAGTCAATCGTTTACGGCTTTTTGATTGATAAATTGATTATGATTCAGTTCCTGGTTTAGTCCATAAGAAGTCAGAAAATAGGGAAACGGTAATGTAAAAGTATGTTTGAAAATATCTTTTGATTAAACGCAAAAGATAGTCTGCTTTCACGGAGGACTACAGAAATCACAGAACATTTACAGTAGAGAGGTTGAGATCAGGATTTGGACAATTTTAAAGGGGACATATTTTGCCAAAGCAACTTTTTCTAGTATTTGGGATGTCATATTGTCTTTATGGTGCCTAGTAAACATGTGAAATCTGAACTAAAATCCACGCATTCCTGAGTTGCACACATTTCTCTGCCGAGAAGCCTGAAATCATGTCATTCGAATTTCTCAAGTTGATCTACGTCACGAGCAAAGATCTCCGCCTTCCCTTTCCGCTCCTAAGCCAGTGCTGTCAACGTAACAAGTGCTCTCACAAGTTGATCTTCTACACAGAAGCAACCGATCAGAGGAAAGGGGGCGGCCTTTGCCAAATATGGACAAAGAAGATACAAAACTGGGTCAAGCAGAAGTAGCTGACAGAGAGACCTTTTCTGGACACTCTTATGACAAAACCAAGGTGTTTTTTTTTTTTTAAATGAAATTTACACTTTTATACTACATCCATGTTAGAGAGTCACTATGGAGGTCTAAATAGTCAAAATACAGGATGTTAAACATTGCCTCTCAACGAGTAATCATTAAAATAGTTGGTTAATTTGATTGAATATTTGTGCCACCTCTAGAAGATGAACTAAAACCTTAAATGTCTCAAAGCTGGAGTACCAACCAAAACAGGACTAAATAAAGCAAGACCAACACCGGAGCTTTAAGATAAGCTTCAAACATCAGGTCAGAAAATTCCAGTTTACCAGTTTTTAATTTCAGGCTGCCAATTTAATGGCAAATAAGCCACTTTGTTTGGTCATCAATGTATAATTTGACCGTCAGTGCCTCACCAGCCCTGAACCTCACCGCACATCGCTTATTTAATGTTCCTAATATACGAACTATATAGGTTATAGAAATTATTCCGAACCTATACCGGAAGTTGCCCACACACCATTCAATCATTTTGGAGAAGCAGAAAATTAACAGCAAAGACAACATGATTCAAGGCAGGGAAAAAGGGCGAGTACACTCACCGTCTCCTCTAGCCGGCCCCTTAAACTGTGTTTTAAGGGGCAGTAAAGCCATGTTCCCCACCGTCCTGGTGTTCTCCTCCTGCATGGTTGAGTGATACGCCTGACAAGAAACATTCAATACAGCTGCTGACTTAAACTGTATTCTATTCTAACTCACTGCGGCGGCGGCTGCTGCTGCTGCTCCTATTAGCAATACCCGTGGACGTCACACGAATAGCTGTGTGACTTTTCCACGGGCAGCACTAAACGTTACGCACAATATCGGTAAACACTGACTGAAACTGTTCCAAGACATTTCTTTTTAGAAGCGAATGCTAATCGTGTTAGCCAACGATGCTAACATCAAAGCTAACACGCTCGACAACGCGTCCATTCTGTTGGTACATTTTCCGTTAAAAACTAAAGCTTGGACTCACCTAAAGACATCGTGAAATGCACTTACCGGCATACTGAGTTAAGAATGACCAATTCAACTGCTCAGCGACAAAATCTTAGCACCGTAAGATGCTGCTTCCGCCTGTCCCACCCTTCTGTTAAAACAGGAAGAGGCCAGTCGGCCACACGGCACTCTGCAAGATGGTCGCAAGGAGGTGCCAAAAAACGCTTAGTTACTCAAGACAGCAAAAGGTGAAGTTTGGGTATTTTTATTATTATTAAAATATAATATTTACACCGTTTTTTGAACAAAACGTCAACATTTATAATGAAACCAAACAGGATAAATAACAAAAGGCAACGACAAAACAAAGTCCCTTAGTCATTGAGGCTCTTTGTAGATCACTTCCTGGTTCTTAATTTGCCTTTTAGGTAGCTCGAGTAGAAGTCATGAAGTCCTAAAATGACATTTCTCAGCTTTCTACTTGGCCTTGAAAAAAATCATCATAATTAGTGTCCCCAGGGTCTTCGTCAGTTTCCTGGAAAAGAGGAAAGAATGCCTACTTAATCACAATTAAACATACAGGTGGTTCTCAGTTTATGATGGTCCCGATGTAAGACATTTCAAGGACGTGAACGGGGCACAGCGTAAGAATTTGTTGTCATGCGACACGAGAAACGATGCTCAAGTACCACTGCTGTACCTACTGTTTTCCATTTGATTGACTCATTTGAGTGTTTTTATACAAATATTTGTTGTAATTATGACATTTTGCAAGTTACAAACGTTGCACAATGAGCTAACTTGTTGAGCTGCGTAAGACTACAAAGTAACATGTCACAAGAAGGTATGCTCAATTACCACCGTACAGAGCCTACTGTTTTTCATTTGTTTTTATTTATGGCCTAAAACTGTTTGTCATAAAAAATATTTTACGTAATTATGACTTCACTCTTGTGTTAGGGTAAGTTAGTGACAGACTACTGCCTGTTCCGACCAGCGCAATGATTTGGGTTACGTCACCACCACAGAAACAGGATTCTATCGTAAACCAAAGACTCCCGCTAAAGGAATTATGCTTGTTACCTTTGGCTCTTTGACTTCCAGATCCTCTCCATACTGTATAGAGACGTCAATATGTTGCAGCACTATGTTGATACCCTCCTCATCGGTGCGGTCAAATGGCATAAATCTCACCAAACTGTAGTCATCAATCTGTAAACACAAACAGAAAAGTTTCAAAAACAACTACAGTGCATCCTCTTGGGAGAAGATCAGCTGATTGGTTGGATTCCATTCCAAATGATGGATACTTAGTGTAACCCAATTTCTTAAGCAGATGTTTGTGTGCCACCAACACACACAACAATCCTAATTATGGCAATTAATAATTATAGTAAAAACAAAGTATCAGATCAACTGCTCTTACCAGTTCACAAATAGCTTTTGTCAGCTTCTTGAACTTTTTACTTCTGATGGTGTCAGAGTTGTCCCCCATCATGGAGTACATATCAGGATCAAGATACCTTACACACACACAGACATGCAGTATATAAACAATAATTGACTACTTCTGCTTAGTGGGGCTTAAACTACAACAAGGAAATACACTATTTCAAATAGTGGCCTCCACTGTAATACAGTGTGACCCAAATAATTGCTGGGTGTGTCGCCATGACAGTACAAAACTAAACACCCCTTTTCAAATATATGCTCCACTTATATGCTCATCTGTGCTGGTGTCTGGTGTGCCACATAAAATATGTCAGACAGTTGCTTTCAACAAAATGGGGCAGGAGAAGTGAAAGTCAGGTGTTAAAACTTCACACCCCTCTCTCAGTATCCCGGCATTACAATTCCCATCCATACAGGCACCCGCCAACCTCTGTTACGGCTCTGATACTGCCTCCGAAGGCACGTAGTTCCCAGGACAACTTAACGTATTTTCACAACCATAAGGCGCACTTAAAAGTCTTAAATTTTCTCCAAAATGGACGGGGTGCCTTATAGTGTGGCCCGCTTTGTGTGTGCACCGATTTCCAAAATCTGAAAATGTTGTGTGACTTTAATAAGTGCTCCGCTTGACTGACTGGTAGCATTTCCTGCCGACACGCTGCTTATATAGAGGAAGGTGGATGTGACTGAGGACAGGACAGGACGAATCCATGGTTCGCAAGTGGAGACGCGTATGTGCATCGGTTTGGCTAAGGACCCCCGAAAATGGCACCTACGAAGAGACACGGTTACGAAGCACAGTTTAAACTGCAAGCTATTAGTTACGCGGAGGAACATGGGAATCGAGCAGCCGCAGCCGCAGCCGCGAGTCAATTCAAGATCGACGAATCCATGGTTCGCAAGTGGAGGAAGGAAAACGAACTTCGCCAAGTCAAGAAGACGAAGCTGAGTTTCCGCTAGGAAAAAAAATAAAAACAAAACGCGGAAACAAGGCGAGGTGGCCCGAGTTGGAAGACCAACTCGAGCAATGGATTAATGAGCAAAGAACAGCCGAGAGAAGCATCTCTACAGTCCCCATGCGACTGAGTGTAATAACTCGGAGCTTGCCACCATTCCGGAAGGCTTGACGAACCGCTGGACATCGGTGTAAACAGGGCGTTCAAAGTGAAGTTGTGAGCGGCGAGGGAGCCATGGATGACAAATGGCGAACACAGCTTTACAAAGACTAGGAGGCAGCGTTGGGCGAGTTACGCCACAATTTGTGAATGGATTGTGGATGCTTGAGCTAACGTGTCTGCTTGCACTGTTGTTCGAGCTTTCGTAAAAGCTGGCATCATTTCTGAGGAGCCGCACGGCAACGAGACTGATTCAGACAATGACGAGAGGGAACCTGGCGTGTTTGATGGAGAACTTGCCCAGCTGTTCATTTCGGATACAGAAGATGAGGACTTTGATGGATTTGTGGATGAGGATTGATCAAAAAATAACGTGAGTGGATTGTTAAATACTTCAATAAAGTACAACCAAACTCAGTTTTGCTCCCGCTGCCTTTTTAAAAACATTGTTTTAACGTGCATGCATGCTACCGTATGTTTTAAGATAGCATATGTTTTACCATGCTTGCGCCCAATAATGCGGTGCGCCTTATGTATGTGTTAAATACAGAAATAGACCCCGTAACTGAGACTGCACATTTTAATACGGTGCGTCTTATGGTCGTGAAAATACGGTATTCTCCCCATTCCATTGTCTTATGTATATACTACCATCAACCCAGAAACAAATGGCTTGATGGTAGTAGCCTCTGCCAAAATAGACACCCGGCACCCTATATGAGAAAATAGTGTCAGGAAAGCAAAAACTACAGTTTACTGTTCAAGTTCTTTTTTGGCTTTGGGACTGAGCAGATCCATTTTCGTCATGATGTTTATTTGTGAAATCTCCAACAACACCATGGCACTCAGGGCCGCCATGACTCCTGAGATAAACTGCAGTCATAGAAAGGGGAATTAATTTCACGTATTAATCATGTCACATTAAAAGCATATAAAAATGGTGTGTAAGATATGAACACTAAAATGCAACCTTAAAAGACTCCACCATGAACTGGGAATCGACCAGAAAGACTCCACACACCCGAAACTCCCACTGCTGGAGCTGTTCCACCAGCTGCCTCATGACAGGGAGGTGAGTATACAGCTCAATCTGACCTGGAAAAGGCAAAGCAGTTGATCTTAAAAGCTGACATAATATGGAAAATGTACTATTTAAATTGCTTGTCTTCTGTATTTTGCTGGTCTATGATGAAACAATGTGGCTAATTTACATAATAACCACATACACAGACTGCCCAGAGCTGATTACCATTTGCTAGAAACATTAACAGCATTTGTGTCCAATAACAAGCAAAGTTGTCAATGTTGGGGCAGAGAGTATTTGTGTTTGGCAATGTGTCTGCTGCATGCGCATGGATCCATACAATTGGCTCGTGTAATTTGGAGGCTTGGAGATGAAGTGAAAATACAAATGCAACTTTTGCTTTCTCTTAAGAAGGCTTGCTTTTCTCTTTAGACTCTGGGATGTTTGAGAACAACTAGCAATACCATTGCTCCACCTCCGGTCACCATAGTAATGGATGATTTATTCTGCTGGAGGGGTGAGCAATGGGTCATCTGAATGGGACTGAACTGACCACCCAAAACCAACTAATTCTTTGTGTATTTTCCAAAACCTCCAATTCTTTCTGTATTTTGACCAACCAAGGTCCGTTAACTTTTATTTAAGACATCTAGGAATCATTTTAAATTGTAAAAAAAGTAAAAACTCTAATGTAGCATGTCTTCTTTAATCCAAATGGCGTAGGGCAACATTCACCTGGGCAGTCAAACAGGATGTAGTCATCCTCGACGTGACCCAGGGCTTCTTCCAGCCAGTCGAAGTTGTTGGCAAAGTATTCCATGCAGAAGACCAGACCGCCGTTGGGGCCAAACCTGAGAGATTGATCCTCCATCACGTCGTCCACCTGAATGAGTTCACGGATGTCTGAGAACATAAGATTAAATTGGATAACCTTTCTTAGTCGGACAATGGGGAAATGTGCAACGTTTTCAGGAACGATACTGGACACAGGAAATAAAAAAGGAAAAAAAGGCAGCATCATGCAAGGACACAGAAAACATAACCATTGTTTTATCACCTGGAAAATGTATGTATTCAGTTCTTTATCATAGGGATATGTAAAGTAATTGTCAATTACTCGACAATACATTATACTTTGGATACCGCAGAGGAAATAACTGTAATATGGGGTCTTGTGCTGAAAACGTTTTGGAAACCACGTCTCAGAAGAAAATGAAGCTTTGAGCAATGTTTCCTTTCCTTAGCAGTGAGGTGTGCTATTTTGTCTACATATGGACAATTATTGTGATCAAACTAAGTCTTAATCGACTACAGTACACTGGATGCTGGCAGCCTATGTGAACTACTAAAATCACTCACTGACCTGCCATAACAGGGTAGTCAAAATGCTCAGCTGCAGGATCCAGATTGACCACTTGAACAGAACGGTTCAATGACTCAAAATGTTGGATCATCGTAGCGCAGTAGGTGCTCTGCAAAGTCAAACAAAACAAGTAAAGCACGTGTCATGAGGATCTAGAACAAAGATTGTTGTTAGCTAAAGAGCTAACAAGCTAGGCTATGATACCATATCGACTATGTGTCTTAAACCAAGAATCGTCGGACCACTTACCTTACCGCTACCCGCAGGGCCCATAACTATCTGAGCATAACGAGGCATTTTTTCCACAAATCAAGAAATGTGTTTGTTGTTGTAAAATTAGCTCCCTGTCGGAGAAGACAACATTTTCTGTAACAACCACAAGCCGGGTAGTGTGGGTACTTCTTCGCGACCGTTTGGCGAAATTCATTTTGTTGTTGAGGCAAGCTATCGCCATCTAGCGTTAAAAGCGGTGAACTAACAACGCCCCAGCTATAACCAGAGATGTTCTCAGAATAAGATTATATACTTGGGAAATGTGGAAAACACACACAGCAGAGCGGCCATGAACGGATATGTGGGGGAAGTCTTTTTTTTTTTTTTTTTTTTTATCATTCCAATGATAAACCTTATCAATAGCCTAACCTTATCAATAGCTAAAATAAAATACTGCTACACACAAACGTTCTTAAAACCCAGACCTCAAAAGGAAAATTGCCATAGAAGACGAACAAAGAATCTTACACTGTGTCAAAAATACCGAGGATCACCTTTAAACTTGAAAAAAAATAATAATAATAATATCAACGGGCTTTAAAAACGTCGCAATGCGATTACCTCATTTACTCTGCGTCGTGTCATCGCTGTGGAAATCTTGTTCTCAGAACATCTCCGGTAGGATTCAAGACGCTTGTAGGTAGTAGCCAATAGTAGCTAGCAAGTCACTGGTTCTTTGCGCTAACACAAAACCAATTTCACTAAATGTGAACTATTTTTGTCTACGAGGACTTTGGCTAAGCTTAGCCACGATAGCAGTAACGCTAACGTCATGGCAGACCGCATTTACTGGCGGACAATGTCTAATAAACTCAGAAAGTAACGTCTTTAAAGATAAGACTCCTGAGATAATTTATTGCAGTGGCACGAAAAGGTGAGTAGATTACTGGAATACCAACGGGGTTCGTTAAATATGCCGACTAAATTGCAGGTATCGTAACTGTTGTAACCATTCCTACTTGCCAATAGGATTTAGCTAGTACTGAAAATGAAACTTTGTGTCATGTAGTACGTCCATGTTCATGTTGGTATGCAGTTGTACGATAGTTCTTTTTTTTCACTTTAGTAATGGAGGTAATGAGTGGGTTATGAGTGTGGGTGATGGAGGACAACCAGTGTGGGGACGTGGACTATCTCATCCAAGATGAAGACACGTTTATAGAAGGTGTCAGCAACCAGGTTCTGTTTGTTGTGGTGCTCACCATCACCTTCCTGGCAGGCATCCTCACTCTACTGTGTAGGTAAGGAAGTAATAAAAAGAAAAGATATAACAAGTCTGTTGCATTACCTGACATCACACTGCTCAGTTGTTTATGTTGGCGACATCCTATATACATATTGATATTTCAGAGAGGAGCAACAGCACAATATTCATCCTGAGAATCAGGAGCATGTTCGAGCTGTCCGTCAGCAGCTACAAACAGAGCAGGTATGGAGGCAAATGTAGTAAAAATGGTATCTGCATAAGTATATAAAAGAGGAAACATTAAAATTGCATAAAGAAAAAACAACTATCAGTCATAATAGTTGTTGGATAATGCAACTTGTGCTTGGCTCTATATTTTTAGCACCGAAAACTATCAGCACACATTTCACTGGTATAATATGTCGCACATAATTGTAGGTCATCTGTATTATGGGACTGTGGATCATTACATGTTTTAATTTTAATGTAACCCAGGAGGAAAATCCCCAGCCAGAAGCCAGGCAGCAGTATTATCGAGACATGTCTTGCCCTGTGTGTTTACAACAAGCTGTTCTACCTGTTGAGACCAACTGTGGTCATCTTTTCTGTGGTAAGGATATTGTAATAACCTGGAAAATTAATACACTGAAAGAAACAAAAATGGAAAAACTTTGACCAATCTTGTCACTTCAGCAATTATTAAGGTTACATGCTTTGTTTCTCTTATATTAGTTAAGATGATTGTTTGGATTAAATGTCTTAATTGAGTTGAAATTCATACTTTAATTTCAAAGAAATTGTAAAAAATATGAATAAATATTCTACATGCAATCTCTCAGAATTTATTGGGCTGCTATTTGGTCCCTACTCCATTAGCCTACTAAGTTTAGTGGAAATTGGCTTAGTTGTTTTTACCCGGGTAGCGGCACTAAAAGAAGAGAAGCTATTAAACTGTTGTTTAATGCAACTTTCCCCTGACCCCATGCAGGTTCCTGTATTATAGCCTACTGGAGGTATGGCAGCTGGTTGGGCGCCATTAACTGTCCCATATGCAGACAAATGGTGAGACTTGACACATCTATTTCTTTGTTGGAATGCTTTTTAATTAACATAACTTTAATTAACATTTATATACTTTTTTCTCCCCCTTTTCCAGGTAACATTGCTGTTCCCGCTGTTCAATGACCAGGCCGCTCCTCAGAGGGTCCTGGATGGCGAGGCAGAACCTCAGCTCATCTTAAGAGACATCAACGATTACAACCGTCGCTTCTCAGGCCAGCCGAGATCTGTGAGTTTCAGGTTCTTTAGCAAAAATGCACAGCGAGTCTGCAGCCGCTAGACCCACTCTATACACTAATCTAGTGTTTTTTTTACTTTATTGGAGGTACTGAACCCCACAAGTTACATATGTGTAATCACCGCACCCTTTGTAATTAGTAAAGTAAAATTTGATTCGGGGTGGGAGGGAGTCTTAAATCTTAACAATTTGGAGGTCAACCAGCATACCAAAATAGACTGTGTTCAACTTTAGTGGTTTTACTGTATTTAAATGACTGGTATTTGGACTTTCTATTTAGCAGTCCTTTATTGAATGACCCCCGGAGTAAAAACACATATGATAAGTGATAAGTTACCCAGTAACTAATGTGACTATTAACTCATAAGAACTTAATAGAAAATGATTTTAAGTCAATGCCATGACTTTTATGTTGTGTATAATCATCTTTTCCCTTCATTTCTCTTAGGTAATGGACAGGCTACGAGATGTCCCCACGCTCCTTCGCCACGCTTTCAGAGAGATGTTCTCCATGGGCGGCCTCTTCTGGATGTTCCGAATTCGAATTATTCTTTGCCTCGTCGGAGCCCTCACCTACCTGGCCTCACCGCTAGACATCCTCCCCGAGGCACTTTTCGGCCTGCTGGGATTCATGGACGACTTCTTCGTCATCCTCCTCCTCTTTGTCTATATCTCGATCATGTACAGGGAGGTGGTCACGCAGAGACTGAACGGCTAGGACGCAGCTCGCCATTAAAGACTCTCCTGGATGGAGGTATATGGCCGAGTGAATTATCAAAGGGAAGATTATCAACACTGCTGATTTGCTTTGCTTCTTTGGTAACTGGTGCGCTCAAATCTTGAGCGATGGGGCTTTAGTAAAGGTTTATTCTGTAGAGATCACAGAACATTTACTGTATTTCGTCAACTAGCGGCCTGGGGTGTCTTGTGATTTCAACTTCAGTCCCAGGCACAACTGAATAACAAGTTAGTTCAGTTTAGTGGTCAGCATGTCTGCTTCTCATCTTGCATGGGTTTTCTCAGGCTTCCACCAAAACTTGCATATTAGGTTCATTGAAAACTCTAAATTGTCCATAGATGTAAATGGTAGAGAAAATAGCTGTCTAGTTTTTTTTTGATGGGTTTGTTCTGAGGGTACAAAAGAAGGTGTTTCTATGAAGTTTAGTGTTGATTTGTTCAAGTGGGCCAATGCACCAAGTGATTTATTGAAAGACGGTGTCTCGGCTGTTTATTGAAGCATTGTTAATTAGAGGGGAGACCACAATTTGAGGAAATGCGGTATTAGCATATTGTTTTGGACATTTGTGTTGTATGATGAGACCTTGTTTACAGTGGATTCAAAAACAACAAAAATGGATGGTACTGGGGTTGTAAATTTATAGATTTGGCCAATTTAAAGAAACGAGGCATCATTGTGTGACTCTTACAATCTGTTAAGCGAAGTACATTTGTTGATTATGTTGAATATTAATAGGTAAAATAAAAAAGTATTCTTCTCAGTCATTGGTTTCTACTTGTTGAGTTTTCTTTATTATTTATTTTGCATCTGTAGCGGTAAACATGGTGCTTACTGTATAGTAGACATTTGATCTGTTTTGTAACCTGGAATTGAGAAATAAATGTGAAGCTTGAGCAATGTACAATTAATACATTTGTGACTTTTTGTTGTTGTTGTACTGAAGATGTCACCAGTTAGTCTTAGGCGTGGCAGCCATGAAGTGAAGACATCTTTTCATGGCACCCTAAAGTCAATGGGAGGCTTTGAAGGGTCCTGACCTCTGGGCCAGAAATGGCTGCAGTAATTGTATCCGGTCCATTTGCTTTCAAGATTAGTGTGGTAACATTCAGTATAAAATCAATCAGCTTCTTCTGACCTCTCTGATTGAATGTTTGTTGTACCTGCGTTTTTGACACTGTGACCTGGTTGTTCAAGAGTCCTCCAACAATGTGATTCGAAATAAATCAAGGCTGTGGCGCAAAAAAAAAAACAGCTGAAATTTATTGGGGGTTAGTTTATTTTACTTTCCCTCTCGAAAAAAATAATGTTTTTCAAACGAGTTGAACAGTTTATAGGTTACATTAAGGATGGAAAATATTTTGAAATTTATCTTGGTCTCATTTTTTTTTTTTTCCATATCACCAAAACTGGCATTTGAACAGGGTGTGACGACTATTCACACCCACTGTATCCTTTTTGGGACATTTTTGTTTTGGGGTGTGCTGTGATATTATTGTAAAGTAAAATATGCGCCTTGGTTCAATAAAGGCTGGGGATGGGGAACACTAGTTTACAGGACAGCAGAATCGGGTACGGTCTAGTTATAGACTCCGCCCACCCAGGCCGCCGGTGTAGGATATTGTGAGACACCCAAGCAAGAGAGCGAGAGAGCTCGGGAGCGTCTGAGGTTGCTAAAACTTGAGGCTCTATTTATCATCTAGATTCCATCTACTTTTATTTACAATGTCTACATCTGGGTCTTTGGATCGATTGGAACTATGTGAAAGCCTTCTGACATGGGTAGGTCAGCGACCACAACGGCCGGTATTATTTTTTTTGTTGTTTTATCCCCCTCCGGCGCCGATGACTAGCTAGTTAGTTAGCATCTATGCTATTGCTAGGTTGTGAGCTAACCGGAGGAAAAATGAGTCGAGCTGACGCTTACGTATGCAGGCCAGCTGTTGGCTGCCTGAGCTGCTGATGTGTTTGGGTGCTAGCCGCTTGCAAGCAGTCTAATCGAGCGAGAATTATCATTTTTGGTCTCCGTGCAGTCGGATATTTGCCCAGGTTAAATTCCCTAATGGATGTCATGCAGTTTAATGACAGGCAGGTCAAGTGATTCAGAAAAATAATCTGAAGAGCCTTTCTTTTTCTTTCTTTCTTTCTTTGGGTTGAGCATGGGCTGTTGTATCCGTTTTTTTTTGTCCTTTGGTTCACAATTTGACTCTTTAGCGTCCTCGTCCCGCTAAATGTTCTCTTTTGTTAATGAACCAAGTGGGGAGGGGGGGGACCCCCACATCTTTTAGCAGCATGTGCTTCCCGCATTTCTCATGTTTACATGGTCGAGATGTAGCAATAGCTCAAATGTATTCATTACAGTACATCATTTTGTCACTAGTATTATACTTCCCACTTCCCAGCAATGGTGCATATATAACTGTAGCATAATTACACTATACAGTTGCATCTTAATAAATTGGAATACTGCAGGACAGTGTTTCTCAACCTGGGGCCCGTGGACCCCTTGTGGTCTGTGGTAAAATTGTAAGCGGTCTATGAAAATAAAATACCGTTTTAAAGAGATCCTATATTTATAGAGAGGATGATTTTACGCAAATGTGACTGAGACCTTTATCTACCTAAACTACACAGGGTACACAACTCCTCCCATTTCCCTAATTCCATCTGTTTCACATGTGTAATTCATTGCATTTAAATAAGGCCTCTCGCCCCCATTCAGGGCGTCCTCAGGGTCAATAAAAAAATTTGCAGGGGTTCCCAGACCCTGAAAAGGTTGAGAGCCAATGCTGTAGGAGAGTTCGTTGTATTCCAGCATTGCAATTTCAAAAAGTGAAACTCATGAACTATACAGATTGAATCAACACAAGAAAATACATTTTCAGAAGGCCAATTTGAACCTCATTTCCAAATTAACTTCTTGACTGTTTTTCAATGTAATATTGTAATTTCTTTGAGATGCTAAAATGGGTTTTTGTTAACTGTGAGCTAAAATAATCTAAATAAGAACAAAATTATAAAATACTGTACTTTGTGTAATGAATCTATATAATGTATGAGTTTTTTAATTTAACGGCAGAAATACATGAAGTTTTCTAATTCTAATTTATTGAGATGAATCGTATTTATTACCAGCGGTGGGAAGAGTAGCCAAATATTGTACTCAAGAGTACTCATACATTTAGAATAATGACTCAAGTAAAAGTAGTCCTACAAATAATTTCTTACGTAAGCAGAAGTATGTACTCAGTGGAAAAACAAAGTACTGATTATCTGGTCAGTAACTAAAGATTTATTTTTTTTAATCAGAGCTAAAAATAGACAAAAATATAATATGTAAATGCAACATTAAATATTACCCAACAATATCACTCACTGCAACAATAAGGAATTAAATCTTTTTAAAATTACATAAATCCAAATTTAGCCACAAGAAATTGTCTGAAATGAACTTTCTTTCTTTACACTTGTGAAAAAGCACAATAAACTCACCAGGCAGAGATTACACAGAAAACCGCAACGCGTTTCTTTCATCAAGTTAGAAGTGGAGTTATTGTAGGCTGTAATGTGGACATTTTTAGGCAGACACAGATATCAGGGCATGATATCTTTTTCGTAGTGAGTAAGGTAAACAGATTTAATGTGAGGGCAGGGGTTTTGTGAATCTTCTGACTGCGCGTCACACTCTTGTTTCCTTTGTTGTTTCTGCCATGCGTCATGTAAATTAGTCATTAAAAACGTTGCTTCTGTGTGAGGGGAATTGAGACATAGTGTGTGGTCATGTGACTTCCTAGCCCTGATTGGTGTAATGGGTCAAAATGTCAGGAAAAGTCTACTAGAACATCTGAAATTTATTTGGGGTTTATCAGAGGCAAAGAGTGGCAGTTGTGCTGACTCCAATTTAACGTTAGTTTGAATGTGATTAATTCTGAACACAGCCACATCCTAGGCATAAGAGAGTGTCCACACTTGTGCAACCACATTATTTTAGTTGTTTATTTTTACTTCTCTTCTTGAAAAGATTTAAAAAATAAAAAAAATAAAAATCAATTTAGTTGTGCAGTTTATAGGTTACATTTAATGGTGTAAGAAGTTTTGAATTTTTATTTTTTTTTATCTTGGTCTAATTTTTTTTATATCACAAAAACCTTACATTTGAACAAGGGTCTGTACTCTGTAGACCTTTTATAGCCACTGTATGTAAAAAAAAAAAACATACCACCATAATTAACACTCATTTGTGCATAGGATATTTCAAGACTGCTGCTTCTAAACCAAGCTGCCATGTTATCATGGTTCAATATTATTAATAATAAAAATGTTGTCTGGACAAAGTACATATAGATTTTATAATTTCATTGTCGATTGTTTACCTGACTTCTGTCCCATCACGACAACAAAAGAGCAGAACCAAGTAATGATGATATTGTTTTATATCAATTGCGTCAAGATTGAATCAAGAATGAAAGGAAACAATGGTGGCTTAGCTTCCATTCAGATGTTTTCGTACACGCTGTACTTTGTGTGTCACGGTTAGGAATTTGTCAACCTGTCAATATACATTTAACAGCAGCGGTAAGTGATTAAATGTTAAAACTCATCCCAATAAAATTGTTTCCTTTGTTTGTTGCCAAATAACACATAATTACAGTTCAAATTTGATTGAGTTATAGTTCAATAACTGTATTCTACGTAACCAAACAAACCACATGAAGAGGGGAAACAAACTAACAAATATTGCTAGTGTGAAAGGACTCTAAAGCAGACTCACCACAGCTGAAAAGTTATCTGGTGTCAGGGCCACAACAGTGAAATTCATCTGTCATAGGTTTCAATGCCACTGTGAGAAATTCTTTGGTGGTCAGTTGTGTGACAAATTTCAGACATGCACAAGTCTGACTTTTGTTGTGTTTGTTTTAACTTGGATTCGGAAAACAAGTGCATTAGGAACAAACAGGAGCACATACTGTACCACACAAGTCACTGGTTCTTCACATCTAATGTAATTACAATGTAATTGGTGTGTGTGTCTCTGTGTGTGTGTGTGTGTGTGTGTGTGTCATTACTGGGGGTGGTGAAGTTATGTCATTGGCATGTACTCGTTGGAATTCTTGTTACCATCTCACTGACTAGCCCTGCAAATCTACATCACATCAAAACTGAAGAGAGCAGACTGCAGTGGTGTCAATGGCAGGGTCTGCTTAACACTGCTTATGAAATGACTTTGCTGCTATCAGAGCAACTGGTCTTCCTGTTGGGTAAAGCAATATCGGAAGTCCCAAGGCAGCTGAGGGTTTCTGGGGTTCAAGATTAAATTATTGTACCTGATAAACCAGAAACTAAGTTATTTAATGCACTGCGTACTAATCACTTGTCTTGTTAAAAAAAAAAAAAACTCTCAGCGCTTTCCACACAGTTGTAGTTGTGGATTTGCTCTTTTGACCTCAGTCCATCCTCTTGGATTATTATTTATATATATATATATATATATATATATATATATATATATATATATATATATATATATATCAACTGCAACTCTCACTTACTTGATTGATTCACATAATCTATTCATTTTAAAGATCAGTTGTAGGTGCAACAAATCTTCAGAGAGCTTCATGGGTTTATTGAAAACATCAACAAGGTTTATTGCGTCCTAGCTAAGTAACACAGGAATACAGTGAACTACTAGGTTTTTCAGTGTTCAGGCCACACACCATTTTTTTTTATCACATTTCAGATTTTGTGTTTATAACAGTGCTTGAGGTCGCAACATACCCCCTAAAATGTTATAAATGGCTTCCATTTTCATGAAGTTGTGGCATGACTGTCATGTTGTTTAATAATAAAACTAGCACTCTTTAGTATTGTACCTTAGACCATAAAAACAGAATGTACAGTAGCTCCTTTTGGTCTGGACGCCTTGGCCGCAAGGGGTCAGTAATATACAGACATACCATAAAGGAGACAGTCACACCTGCTAATAAGCTGCAGTAATATTTGTTGTTTTGCACAGAGGAAAAATAATACATGTGTGTGAGTATTGGCGTATTGTTGTCTACGTGTGTAGCATCACCATTTGTGTCTGAATATCTGTTGTTCTCCAACGCAGATAGTATTCATTAACATGGCGTTTTGCGTTGTGTTAGCCTGTCCATGGCGTTTTGCATTGTGTTAGCCGGTGCATGGTGTTTTGCATTGTGTGTTCGGAGGTTCCTTAGGCAACGTTATGTGGTTGTTTTAAATACACGTGGTGTAATTCTCTTTGTCTTATGTTTGGTTTGACTGTAAACTTCAACTGGGAGTGGCAGTAAGCAGCTTGAAGGCTGTTTTTTGGAAGAATTGTTCACATTGAGTTGCGCTCGCTGCGACCATCTAGCACTCGTATCTCAAATTTATGTTCGCACGTCAAAGCAAAAAATTGGCAGAGCGATGGATCACATCTCAAAAACAATTTAAGTAGGGTCACGCATAAGTTCATTGAAGGTTTTATAGACCACAATTTCCTCTAACAGGCCAGTTTAGTATGATATTCAACATGTTGCCTTTCTTTTATGGCTTTTTTGATTCCATTGTCATAACTCTGGAATGGTACCAAAATAACTGTTCTTTATTGGAACACGTTTTGGTAGACTTTTGTTAGAGTGTATCTTATGGGCTGGACTAGAAACTTTGCATGGCATGCCATGCCCTTTCATTTGGATTTATTGTATCAGAAGAGCTAAATAATACTCTGACACTGAACAGCCTCAATAGTCGTTAAGTAGCTTTTGGCCTAACCCCTCCTTTTATTCCATGACCCCTTTCTCACACTCAAGACCTCTTTTTAGCAAGCGAGCTAGTTGCTTGTGTATCTATTGCTGCTTGGTATTTAGAAGGTTAAAAAGGGGTGATCTATTATATCAACACCACTCAAAAATAAGTGTTGCCGTCATGCACACGGTATATTATATATTGAAGGCCATCAATCGTAAAGAATGCTCAACATTCCGATGACGGCTGGGAAGTCTTTTAAATGTCAGTATTGTCTGTCAGGGCTGCTGCGGGTTTCTGTGTGTGTTGGTTGTATTGTATGTTTTCTTTCCTTCCACTCGTTTCCCGGGAAGGGAAGTGAGTAAAAGTGACCAAACGTTTTGCAGGGGTGAAGTCTGTGTTGCAGCCTTTTCCACTATGAAAATAGTCTCATTACATTTATCTTTGCACTCGTTTAAGAGTAAACTGAGAAACACATGAACTGGAAAAATATTCTACAACTGTTTTGACAAATCATGCTAGTTATGCTGTTTTAGTAATACAGTATATGAAAACGGGAAGTATTTTTTTTCTTTCTAGATAACCTGCCACCAAGAAAAGTTACAAGCAGCAGTTCAGCATCTTTACATAGAAAGAATGAGTGTCCATACTGTAATAGATAGTTTTGCTGGTTATTAAAATAAAAAAAAAAAAATGGTGAAATCAACTCAATCTCCCTGTAACATGTTACGTAATGAAGGGGTGTTGTTTGGGTTGTGTGTGTTGGCTGTGGGCCAGCGGGCAGTCCTGAGATATTTGTCTGCCAGACACTGATCCTCTCAGATGAGCTCTTGCAGTCCTTTTTGGATTTGTTGAACCCTTTTCATTTCAGTTGATCACATCAGTGCAGCACAGTCGCTTGTGTATGTTTTTGCTAATGGTTCACGCACGTAGTCGTCACTACCAATCCACTGAGTTTTTGGTTGCTACTATTAATAATACGCAACATCCTGTGAAGTTTTAACAATTCCAGAAAATAAAAATAAAAAATTCATTATTTTTCAGTTACAACTGATGTAATATTTTTCTCCCAAAATGTTTGATGATACTTTCTTGGGGAAAAATCATCATGGTCTTTTGAGCCGTGTTAATAAAAAAAAAAGTTATGCGTGAGCAGGAGCTCAATCTTGTCATTTCCTTCCTGTCAAATTTCCAACATTGCTGCTCTGAATTTCATAGCCTCTGTCACATGGACTTGTTTGCATGTGGACTTGCCATTCTGGCCAACAGATTTCTTCCAGCCTTAAGTAAAACGAGAGAAAACAGAACTGGGAGGATGACTGAAGGAGGTTCTAACGATTGTTTAAACTAGTCTATAAGACGTTACAGCCATGCACCATTTTACATTTGAACTTACTCCACCGTTTCCCACGTTCATGGGAGTAAACTATGGTTAAAAGATTATGTCCTGTAATCACTAGTACTTATCGCTATTATTGTTTATATGAATATGATGAACCGCCAATCGTTTAACCTGTTTGTTTTTACATACTGTACATTCTTCAACATATGCAGTATAGGCACAATGTAATCTGATCCAATAATTATTTTTTTGTTTTTTTTTTGTTTAGGTTCAAACATTCGGTGTTGAGGCTCAATGCAAGACTGGAGAGGACATGACGAGTGGTGTCGTCATGGCTCAGGTGCTACAGAAAATGTAAGTTGTGATTTTAAAGTTTATATATATATATATAATATGTGCATTGGATTAATTTGAATAACATGTTAAGTTGTTTACATATTTGTTGGTATACTTGGGTGCTATGTTACATGTGCAATGGAAACTAATCTTTAATAATAATAATAATAATTTGGTCCGTAGCATGTCAGAAAATAGGCAAAAATGTTGATAATTGTTTTCCAAAGTAAAGGAAGAGGTTGTCTTATTTTGATTAAACACATATAATCATTTTGATTTATTTGGATTAAACACATATAATCAGTTATCTTTATTGTTATAATAAATATAATTAATATTTACTGCTTTATCATTATATTAAATACCATTGACTATTAATATTTACTGTTGAGAGGCTAAAATTCCAAGGATTTGGGCACTTTTAAGTTAAACAAGGTCTCTAAAAGAGTAATCGATTATGAAAAATCATTATAGATTTATTTTGATAATCGATTAGTTTTTGAGTAATCGTTGCAGCTTTAGTGCACTTTTAGTGTTCACTTTCATGACACACCTTTGTTCATTTTGCAGAGACGAAGTGTATTTCAATGATTCATGGATTAGTCGAATCAAGCCAGATGTGGGGGACAACTGGAGGTTAAAGGTATGGTGAAGTTTCTTTGCATTTATTTTTAAATGTTTTTTTCTGGTGCCCACATCTTTTTTTGCCCTATCCACTCATTACTGTATTTCATCAAATAGTACCTCAGTTTCAAGGTGGATCACCCACATGAGCAAATAACTGCCTTACATCCAATGAACACCTCCTTTTTGCCCACAATGAAATAGAGGTGATGTCTGAGGCATTTGTGTTAGTTTCAAGGTAGATAATCATTATTACAACCAAATTTTCACAGTGGTGGTGTTTAAATATTGCTACTTTTAGGTGGGAGACTGCTTTCTTTGCATCATATTTACAAAACTCTTTGTTTCAGGTCAGCAATCTAAAGAAAATTCTCAAAGGTGTCCTAGATTATAACCAGGAGGTAAGACAAATATCTTAAAAATATTTTTTTTCTCTTAATCAGTTTCCAGCCTTGCTGTCTCAAGAATCATTTTACTTTAAGATTAATACTAGGATAGTTAAGTCTAATGGCATTATTTCACAGAGTAGCTGTTTGTGCTGTTTTAACGTGTTTAAAGTGTTCGGAATTCTGCTTCTGGTGGTGTCCAAGGCCCCGATGACTCATTTGACTTTTGCCTGGGTCAGCCTACAAAACAAATTTGGTCTTTACGAATGGAACTATGTCAAACTACTACCTTCAAATCTTGCCGTATCTTGGTCGGACAGTGGCAACAGGACACGACATGTATTCCGCTCCCACCGTATCCCGTCTTTTACAATCACGGGGCTTTATCTTGTCAAATCAAACACTGTTGGGGAGGCAGGACCAGAAAACGTGTCATCTTTCACCGCAACTGGATACAACTGTAACCATGGCAACAAGTTGTTATCAAACAATGGATCGCTGGTTCAGTCTTGTGGAGGAAAGAAAAAAAAAAAGATCAAAACGAGGGGGAAAAACCTGCTCTGTTCATGGGTGCTCGGGAGATTACGTTTTGGGCTATCCATTCAAGGATTACTTGAGGTATGTTCACATACTTTTACATTACGGCTCGCAAGGAAAGAACAAAACGTTATGTAGCCTAGCAAGCTAGTGCTAGCACTAACATTTGTACGTAAACATACCGGCTTTCTGTCGAATCTTGCTCTAAAGCTTTGATAAACAATGGTTTGTGCATGTGAATAAATGTTGACAGCGGCGACTAAGTATGCTGACAACGGCAAGCACTGGAAGCGATACGCAATCCTATTGGTCGACGTCAAGGTGCGCTGTCGGAGAATTGTCGCTGATTTGGCGCAGTACACGGAAGATATTAAAAAAATTTAACATGCTCAACATTTCATTGTGGCGTCGTAGGGCCAAATAGTTGGTCGTGGATTATGTCACACCACAAGAAGTTTTGTTGTTCCCGACAAAGTATGTCTGGCCCGATCTGAATCGATGGTTAATTGGGCCAATATCGGAGCTCAAATCCTGTAGTCTGATCAAGGCATTATAAGGATACATTGCAATGAGTAGACTGATCTCCCTTTCTAGATTCTCGGCCAACATATAAACGACTTTACGCTACCTGACATCAGTCTCATCGGAGAACACTCTGACCCTGCAGAACTTGGGAGGATGCTTCAACTCATTTTAGGCTGCGCTGTCAACTGTGAACAGAAGCAAGGTTCACACCAAATCTCCACATTTCAATAAAAGTTCTACTGAATATGTTTACGATCTCAAGCTGACTGTGGTCAAATTTACCTCATCCATTTTGTTTGTCCCTCTAGAATATATCCAAACCATTATGATGATGGAGGAATCAGTCCAGCATGTCGTCATGACAGCCATCCAAGAGGTAGATTATCAGGCCCTTGATGCCTTTATGAAATAGTGTTTTTAGACATTCAGCTCTTCACTCGAACGCACCTCTATGTTAAATGTGTGGCTGGATCTGATTTCTCAACATTCCTGAAAGACCTTGCTCGATTAAGTCATATCTTCAATCACCTTGTTTTGTGTTTCTGTCAGCTGATGAGTAAAGAGACTCCAGTGACAGGAGGGAACGACTCCTATGTGGATCTAGACAGACAGGTATGCGCACGAATGTTGACTTTTATCTTTCATGACCTGCTGGTAAAATATTTGCAGAGCCTGGATGTCAATGAGATGTGAGTGTGTTTTGTGCTTGACTGTATCTCAACAACAGCGTTCCCATGAATTGAAAAGGTCTTAACTTTATTTAATATATCGTCTCTGTCAAGTGGAAACCTATGTCCAAATATGGTTATATTTTTAAAAATTATTTTCACAAATTGATTCTAATAGTCAGTCCCAATGCAGCCTGTTATTTATTTATTTTATAAATTATTAACCTTTCTAAAGTATTGAAAATAGCTTGTACACTTCAACTGTCTGAGAGGTGTGCTTTAACTCACCCTCTTCTTGACTCCACGGGAGCCTCGCGGCATTATGTCACCTCTAGATTATTAGACAAATCAGTTAGATACATTTGAGTAGGCCAGTATTGTTAAAAATCGATAAACGTAATGCTTCTTTACAGAAGGAAGCCTATAAACATACATCACTCATGGCTCTTAGATCTTTGATAGATTGGGAAGGTGACATAACCACAGTCGTGAGCTTTTGTTATGTATTAAAGCTTTTTTCCTTGTTGGGTGTTAGCTGCAAGCACAGACTTTGAAGGGCACGGCTGGCGGCGATCATGTCCTTAACATTGTAATCAATGACTGTGATTGATTGAATGATTTTCGAGATGCAAGGATTACACCCAACAGTGCCGAACGATATCAACACATAGTAAAGCGAACGGAGGATTAAATTTTAGTTGAATAAAGCCTGTTTTTTTCCATTTATTTTTACTTCCCCTGCTTTAACTAGTGTTAGTTTATAGCACAATAGCACCGCTTTTAAGGTGTGTGTGTGTGTATATATATATATATATATATATATATATATAGTTACATAATTTACCAGAACTATACGGTATTGGAAAAGCTTTAAAATTGTGTGCTTGAATTTGACTTTGAGAAACCCCACAGGTAAGTTGCGCATAGAATAAATTAAATTAACTGTTTATTTGCTTTGTTAGTTGAAAAAGTCTGTTGAGGAGCTGAATGAGGCTTTGGCTACAAAGGAGGAGATCTCCCAGAGGTGTCGTGAGCTTGATATGCAGGTTGGTTTCATGCAATCCTAAACTGGTATTTTTTGTTGTAAAGACCTTTTTGTTTTTTTAAATCATAGTGAGGCGAGCATTTAGCCTTTTCACATCCACTACTAAATAATTTATCCTTTATTTCTTTCCCCTCTATTTTGTGTAATTGTATTTACATGGTATCTTCACTTGCTTTTTCCCTCCTGGTTCTCAATCCTCCCCTTAAAATTGTTAATATGCCTTCAGTATGTATCATCATAACAGATGATCAAAATGCATGGATGCATTTCCCTGCCAGCTCCAGAAATGAGCTGTATTTTAAAGGATTAGCTTATCTCCTGTTGTGTTCACTCTGTTTCCTCTAATTGCCTGACTATTTCAACATATACTTTGTGCCTTGCTTTAAAGGCCCTCCATGTCCAAGAGGGGCGCGATAGACTGAGGTTAGAGTTTAATGAGCTAGAAGAGAGGGTAAATTCAAACTTTATTTCTGCCTCTTTCTACCATTCATTCTGTGTGGTTTGTCTAATAAGAGTCCAGGAGTTGTTGTTTTTTTTTCAGTTTGCTTGCCTCAAATTACCCCTTCCGTGTTATACACGTGTGTGTATGTGTGTGTGTATGTGTGTGTGTGTGTGTATGTGTGTGTGTGTGTGTGTGTGTGTGTGTGTGTGTGTGCGCGCGCACACACGTCAATTTGACCACAACTGCAGGTTTGTGTCATATGATAGCCCCCCACTAATAAGCTCCATTCTTTTCCCCTGTACCACACATTTCCACAGCAACAGTAGGAAGAAACACTGGATGGCTTTTTAGGCCAAGAATAGGTTTCGAAATGTTATATTGCATACAAACATACATCTCCACATGAACCTGGGTATTTATAATGTATACACTATATAGTATATTTGGAAAAATATTTTAGTAATTTAATACAAATAAATTTTTTTTCTAAATTAGTCTTTCAAGTTGACCTAATCGAGCAAAATTTTGGTTCAATCAAATTGTCCAACTTTGTTGTATTTTATGTGTTGACATTATGATCAGATATGACACCAGGAGTAACTCCACTGTCAGTTAAAAATTTTTGTTAGTTATTCTGTCCTCTCCTCCCATTACAAAATGTCTTTCTTTCTAAAAAAAGAAAGATTATTCTTTCTGTTCGTGTGGACATAGCCTTAAATTTCAAAATATATCTATATTTAGGGCCGTGCAGCATAGTAGTCATGGACTAAAATTAGGATGCGGCTTGTGCTTTGCTTGGTGTGGAGTTTGATACCCTGTCTACCACACAGGGAAGACAACATCAAACCATATGTAGCCCTCTTTGTTGGTTTGCCCTGTTGAGGACTTGCCGTGTCTTTGCCTTGTTACCAGAACTGATATTGCAACGTAGAGACTATTTTAGGTGTCATCTTGGGCTGGGTAATATGGCCTTAAAATAAAATCTGTTTTGTTTTCACAAAAATCTGATTTACATTTTTAGTTTATCCCCGCCCTTCACCTTATAGAAAAAGCATGTGACAGTTATTCAAAACAAGTTTTGCTCTTTTTCTACTGGGCTGCTTTCTTGCCATACGGAAAACAATGTGAAAATGATTTCACTCATGTCGTCTGTTTCTTAGCTGGAATTAAAGTCGCTTGTCATGTATTTGAAAAATAGTCGCTAAAGGGGTCAGAAAAGTCACTGAGCGAGCTCCTCTCTAACTTATTGGGTCCTACCCCTAATTCTGACTACAGATTTGACTTGTATAATTACGAAATAGGAAGCTAATGATATACATATATAAATTTATGCTGATTTATTCAAAAAGAAAAACTGAAATATCACACAGCCATAAGTATTCAGACCCTTTGCTGTGACACTCATATTTAACTCGGGTGCTCTCCATTTCTTCTGATCATCCTTAAGATGGTTCTACACCTTTATTGGAGTCCAGCTGTGTTTGGTTATACTGATTGGACTTGATTAGGAAACCCACACCCCTGTCGATATAAGACCTTACAGCTCACAATGCATGTCAGAGCAAATGAGAATCATGAGGTCAAAGGAACTGCCTGAAGAGCTCAGAGACATAATTGTGGCAAGGCACAGATCTGGCCAATGTTACAAAAAAATATTCTCCTTCACATAAGGTTCCTAAGAGCACAGTGGCCTCCATAATTCTGAAATGGAAGACGTTTGGGACGATCAGAACCCTTCCTAGAGCTGGCCGTCCGGCCAAACTGTAAGGGGGAATGGCAGAGGATCCCCAAATCCAGGTGTGAAAAACTTGTTGCGTCATTCCCAAAAAGACTTATTAGCTAAAAAGGGTGCTTCTACTAAATACTGAGCAAAGGGTCTGAATACTTATGGCTGTGTGATATTTCAGTTTTTCTTTTTTAATAAATCTGCAAAAATTTCAACAATCCCGTTTTTTTCTGTCAATATCTGACAATAGGTGCTGTGTGTACATTAATGTGGAAAAAAATTACTTGTGATTTTAGCAAATGGCTGCAATATAACAATGAGTACAAATTTTAAGGGGTCTGAATACTTTCCGTACCCACTGTACAGTACACTATGTATCAAGAAATAACAGGTCCATGTAAAGTAATCATGGCATTCAGGCATGTTGTCAGTGTAAGTAGTGCACATCAGTGGGGACATGCTTTTAACCACGGAAGCTTGTAAATAATAAAAACTATTGTGTTGATGTAAAAACTTGATTTGATCAAATCAATCAATTGCCCAGCCCTAGTGTCATCTACCTTGAATTTATTTAAAATTGATAGGTATTAATTTCACGTTTGAACTTCAGGTCGCAGCCTTGCAGGAGGAAAAGAGCAGTTTGCTAGCAGAAAACCAGGTTTTAATGGAGAGACTCAACCAGTCGGACTCCATTGAGGATATGAACAGCCCGGCTGGCCGCAGACACCTCCAGCTACAGACACAACTGGAGCAGCTCCAGGAAGAAACATTCAGGTGTGAACTAAACCACAAAGAATGATTATTCTTCTCGGGAAAGAGTTGTAAGTTAAATAATTTAACGTGGGTCGTCATTTTCCAGGTTGGAAGCATCAAAAGACGACTACCGGATCCGTTGTGAGGAGCTTGAAAAAGAACTCTTGGATGTAAGGTCACAGAATGAAGAGCTCACATCTCTGGCTGATGAAGCCCAGTCGCTCAAGGATGAGATGGATGTGCTTAGGTAAGCAACCTCGTTATGTTTCTATTACTTTCATCTATTACAGTACAGTCACATTAATGGTGGAAAGTTTTTTTGAACTTATTTATCTTGAGCTCATTTTGTTATATTGTAAAAACTTAGGGTGTGTAGACTTTTTATATCCGCTGTATATATTAAATATCTGATGGAGAATAAACCACGTATTGTTTTACAACCAGGCATTCATCAGACAAGGTGTCAAAGCTAGAGGGCACAGTAGAACACTACAAGAAGAAACTTGAGGACATGGGACTTCTCAGGAGACAGGTACTGTATGCACCCTCTTAATCCTTTTTCCACAAAACGTGCTTATGGTCTGTTTTAGTTGCACATATCCAATTGATTGTGATTCCATTTCCAAAAAGTTGCAAAGGTTACATGAAACCTGCTCTCACACATAGCTTGTCTTCCTGTAATAAGCAGCCAAGAAAGGACACAAAGGATGTCCTCCATTGTTATTCTTTGTGTACTGTATCACATTCCTCTTGTGTATTGGGTTCTATTGCATTGCACTAGTATGATAATATGCTATTTACGGAGCTGAATTATCTTTCACTATCTCATGAAAAGCCCAGTTGTATAAACACAAGTCAAATCATGGTTTACCATTCTAAAGCATATTCTGAACTTCTTGGTGGAAATGTGGCTCCCAATGAGTTTTTCATCCACCTGTAAATTGGTTGATTTGTACATTTGTTTTATGCATTTAAATGTAAACACGTAGGTAATCTAGTCATATCTCTGTTTCCATTTCTCAGAGTAAACTTTTGGAAGAAAAGAACACAGTTTTAATGGAGACCAACATCAGTTTAGAAGAAGAGCTTCGAAAGGCTAATGCTACCAAGGGCCAGCTAGAGACATACAAGAGACAGGTAACTCAAAAGGCAATCAGCCATGTTGCCTCTCACAAGTGTAGTTACTTATGTAACGTGCACAGCCCTGCTGTGGCAGTGATTGTCGCTCTTCCGATCTGTGCAGGTGGTCGAGCTTCAGAACAGATTGTCGGAAGAATCAAAAAAGGCAGACAAGATGGAGTTTGAGTACAAACGCGTCAAAGAGAAAGTAGACTCTCTCCAGAAAGAAAAAGATGTATGTATATTATCTTTTTTTTCTATGCTGTTTTATTTTCCTGTATCAAAATCCAAAACGGTATATTATTTCATTAGGTTTGAATTAAAGTGAGAATATACTGTTAATTGTTAAATGGTTCAGTTCAGAAGTCTCTCCTAACTCACAAATTCACATATTTATCTTTATTCACTTAGCGTATGCGAACGGAGAGAGACTCTTTGAAGGAGACCATTGAGGAGCTGCATTGTGTCCAAGCTCAAGAGGGACAGCTTACATCAGGTACAATGCTAAAAATGTGGCCCAATTTGACCAGTCTTTTAGAATAATACAGAATAAAAAGACCATCATTTTTGCCCAGGTCTTCTCCCACTAACAAGCGCTGATGGCTCTGATTCGTTGGCGGCTGAGATCACGACGCCAGAGATTCGGTAAGTCTTCTGAACCCCGCGCATGTCATTGACAATCAAAGATACAATTCAAAAGCTCTTTGAGAGTGACATGTTCAGAGCTGCTGTTCACTTTGCAGCCACATGCTTTGTAGATCATTCTGCTTTCCGCCCATGTTGTTGTACGTTTTATGAGTTGGGCCGAAAAAGCACTCCTCCTTAACTGAGTTATGTAATAGCAACATACCAGTTACATCAGCCTGACTGCTGCTTTCCAAGAGGGCTTGATTTTGTGTTGGCTTGATTCCCCTCTTTTGTTTTTTCAACAGAATCTTGTAGCGATTGTTGCTCTCACTTTTAATCCTATCAAACGTATTGGCTGCCTGCATACCAGAGAATGAAGTTGTCAAAGATGGGATTACCACTACTCAGTGAAAAGAACAGAGTTCTCAACTGAATTACTTTTCTTTGATGCATTTTCACACAGGGAGCATTTAATTCGCCTTCAGCATGAGAACAAAATGCTGAAGCTGGCTCAAGAGGGTTCGGATAACGAGAAAATTGCACTGCTACAGAGTCTGCTGGAAGACTCCAATAGAAGGAAAAGTGAACTGGAGACGGAAAACAGGTCAGCCCAGGACACACAAACTTGCAGCGTACCCTGACATGCAACCATTTATTACAGCTTTCCCACAAAGTGCTTTTTCTAGTGCAAAAATATATATACATATTTCAGAGAAAAGTGAGCTCCGACAGGCCTACAGCAACCTTGTCGCCTCAAGCTTGCCTCTGGGATTTATTCTAAAGCCGTCAGGCTGGAAGCTTTGTGCTGTGTTCACAACTATGTTGTCCAACTGGTGTCTGTGCTTTGCATGTTTGCAGGTTAACCAACCAGCGCTTGATGGAGGAACAGAGTCAGATAGAAGAGCTACAGAAAAATCTGCAAGAACAAGGCTCTAAAGCAGATGATGTACGTAATAAATTGTTTGTTTAATACACCTATGTCTGTCACTGAGTTTAAGGGACACAACATAAATTCCTCAATGATACCTATTTGGAAACTTGTTCCAGGTCTCTGATGTAATAATAATTATTTGAATACTATTTGTCTTACACCCAGAGTTTGAAGTGATAAGGAACTGGCACATAGTCGTCATAGTTTTCAATCCACTTTGTTTATTCAAACTATACACAGGGAAATTCTGCACATTTAGTGTGGTGCAGTTTCTCCATTCATCCAACAGATTCAGTCCACGCTTGAAGATGTTAACACACCTGTTAAACTAGACTTCTATTTCATGTTTCAGTCCTCCATTATGAAGAAGAAATACGCGGAGCACATGTAAGTTACCGTATTACAGACACACCAGTCTGCACTGTTTGCCATTCTAATAAAATAGTCAGATGATTGATGACATTGTGGTCATATGTGACCTTGCATTTGGAATCATTTGTTCATAGAAAATTTGTCAGTGAGTATTCTTGTAGTTTAAAGTGGGCCGTCAGTATTCACTTTTCTTACATGAGTTCTTTGTGCTCCTCAGGGATAAATTACAAAAGGTGAACAATGAGTTACTCAAGAAAAATGCCTTCATTGATGAGATGGAGCCCAAATATGCTGCCAGCTGTGAGTTTGCAGTCTAATGCAACCTACTCTTTGAATGTTATTTTAGGGTCTGTGGCTGCATCTAAATGTGTTGTCCTCTTCTGTTAGCTCAACGAGTGGATGAACTGGAGGAGGCTTTGAAAAAGAAGGATGACGAGATGAAACAGATGGAGGAGCGATATAAGAAATACCTCGAGAAAGCCAAGAGCGTGAGAATTTTTTTTATTTAACCTTTGGAACTAATAAGAGATGACAGGAGATCATTTGTAACTGACTAGACTGGGTTTTCAGGTGATTCGTACCCTGGATCCTAAGCAGAACCAAGGCTCGGGTCCGGAAGTTCAGGCGTTGAAGAACCAGCTGCAGGAGAAAGAACGGATGTTGCACTCGTTGGAGGTAATCAATTAGGCTTTCTCAAAGAAATGGGCCAGCTGTTTTGTAGACTAAAGATCAGTGACTCTACATAGGACTGTGCGATTCTGTTCTACAGTTTAGTTTGATTCTGAACATTTCTTAATGTGCTATTGTTTTGTTTTTGTTTTTTTCCCCCCTCCACAACAGAAAGAGATGGATAAGACAAAGAGCCAGCGGGACTACGAGGAGAAACTGATTGTCTCGGCCTGGTACAATATGGTAGGAGACATTAACATCTTCAAAATGAAGCCATTGATAAATCAATTCACATTTGTCCTCTAGATTCTTAACAGAAATGTTCTCATTTAAAACATGTAATGACCAGTGATGCCGGTAATGCATGACTTAAAAAAAAATCCGCCATTTTGAGTAACGAGCAAAGTTATTAGACTACAGTTACTTCTTCAATCCAACAATAGTTACTTTTGCATCATCAATGTCTTTCACCAAACAGTAATTTGTAGCTGGTGATTGAAACAAAGAGGGATGTGATTGTTGATTCGATAATGCACAGTGACGGTGTAGTACCATAAAAGTGCAAAGAAATGCACGATTTCACTGTTGCCACATGAATTTTGTTATTTTCCTTAGTAAAAAGTGTATTTGTTGTTACTTTTTTATTTACACATTAAGCATACAGTTTTACTGGCCTGTTAAACGCGCAATGCATTGTGGGTTAATTATTCATACCGAGTGCGCGATCATCAATCGGTCATGGAGGGTAAGGAATGACTCAATGAAGGACTTACAATACTTAGCTTAAATAATATTTGCAATGAAAAGTGAGAACTCTCAACTTCGTCTGTGAGCTTGTTGAACGCGCTGGACGGCTGACGTCACGTAGTAAGAAAAAAAAAGTTTTCTCGCTCTTCGCGTCAAAATTCCTGTGGTGGGAGCAATTGTGTGTGTGTGTGTGTGTGTGACTCTCACGTTTAAGTACACGGCCGCACAAAGGCACGCACACACACAGTTGCTTTCATCGACCCCAATTGGCAGTGTACTGAGAATGGTGTGCTTATTTACGTTTAGGAACTTACTGTATTGTCCCTGGCATGTCAAGTTTGCACTAAGGTGCTGATTTAATGTGGCTTAAACTACACTAATATTTATTGCTTCATGTTGGTAACATGATTCTGTAACTTGTGTGGCGTACATTACCAAGTAATGGGTACGGTTAAACTAATGCTTTTTTTTGTACTGTGGATAAGTGATATTCCTGCCACTTGGCAGCTGCCGAAAGTAACTAAAGAGTAATTTTTGTCTAACGTGGTTACTTTTTAAATCAAGTAATCAGCACAGTAACTAAGTTACTTTTAAGCTCAAGTAATCAGTAAAGTAACTACGTTACCTTTTCAAGGTAACTGTGGCAACACTGGTAATGACAAATGAGAAAAAGGCATTTCATCTGGAGGCGGCATGGCTCGGGTGGTAGAGTGGTCATCTCCCAATCCTAAAGGTTGAGGGTCCTTGAGCAAGATACTGAACCCCCCAATTGGTCCTGATGCTGCGTCATCAGTAGGTGAATGAGCGTTAAAGTGTTTTGAGTTCTTTGAAGGTTAAAAAAAAGACAAAGCCACATAAAAGTGAAAGCCCATTAACATTACCATTTATCTCTTTCTCTCACCCACATATTTTTTTCAAATGTTTGTTTTCGATATATTAATTGGAATTTCTAGCATTTTTTCGCTACACAATTTAATGGGCCATTTAATTCACAAAAATATACACATTTTAATGACTTTTTTCAGTCATTAATGTTTATATGAAACCCTCCATAGCCAGCCAAGGTTTTGAGTTTTAACAATAAATATGTTTAATCACTAGATGGCAGTATAAGACTAAGCATAACAGATGTTCGCTAACGCTGCTGCTCTGGTGGAAATGATCTTGACTTCTGAAATCAACACCAATGTGTTGTTAGGATTATTTTCTCCCTATTTATCAGTATTAGCGGGCTGGTTATAACAGATTCCTGCTGCGGCATCTGTTTTAAAAAGGATAAATTACTATCTAGATTATGCTGATTGTGTTTAATGTTCATCTGCCCACTTGGTTTCTCAGGGAATGACTTTCCAGAAGAAAGCGGCTGAAGACAGATTGGCCAATACTGGCTCCAGTCAGTCTTTCCTGGCCCGCCAGAGGCAAGCCACCAGTTCCCGCCGCTCCTACCCAGGCCACGTCCAGCCAGCTACCGCAAGGTAGAAAGGCAGAAAAACGCTACAGCAAAACTACCTTAAAAAGCCCTGAACCGTTGATTTCACCTTCTGCCTATTGATTTTCTTTTTGTTTTTCCACCCTTCTTCCTGATCAGATCCTTGAGGTAGAGATGCCAGGCAAGACTGCCACAAACTTTCACCACTTTTATTCCCCGCTAAACTTATTTTCCCCTGACTCAAGCGATGGCAGACCACACACAGCCCAGCATAATTCTATCATCAGTCATTATTAATCACCTCGAACACATTGTTCACCACTTAACCTCAACTTCTACATGCAGTACTCGTACACAATTCTACCTACTGGATATTAATCTTAAAGGTTCTTTCATTTTCTGCTACCACCAACTGACATTGTCTGAGCTTCTCAGTTGTATTCATATATTAGTTGATATGATCAATTTATTAGTACAATACCCAGAAGGGAACCACATTATCTCCTATTTGGTCAACAATGTAATTCCACAATGAGCTCATTAGCAAAATATATTGTCTCGAAGTGTTGGAATAATTCCAGAAGGTGGAACGGCTTCACCAGCGTATATTTGATTCTCTCATAAAACATTTAGTGCCAAAATGGAAAACTATACATGCTATAAAGACAAATGTTCTTGGACACCTGCATCTTGTGGAACTGGAAATTGAAGGAAAGATGGAGTTGAGCACCCCCTTCATTTTTCGTTTTTTGTCAAGACTTTCATCCAGAAGAACATTTGTGAAGTTCGTGGCTCACAATCTTCATTTTGAAGCATTTTTTTTCTCAGACTTTTAAAAAATAATGCTGATAATTTGTCATCTGTGGAACCCCAGATGTGACATGGGGGGGGGGGATTTCTTTTTTTATTGTGGCCACGACAGAGGTATAATTTATGCACAAAATATAAGTTAATATTAATATCATTCCTGGGCAAATTGATCGTACCTTCCCGAGAAACTTTAAGGTTAGACAGAGGACTACATGTGTTGGTTTCTTGCTTAAAGGTGTGCTCCATTTCCTTACCCTGACGTTCAAGTTATTCTTGGATGATATTAAACCCACAAATGAGTTAAAATCGACAGGTTCACGACCCTGGTCCTGCATGCTTCTTCTCCTGTCCTTGTCCTATTCTTGTCCTTTTTTTAATGCACATATTATAACTATTTCTTGGCCACAATTGAGTATATTGTGTCCACAAGTTATCATTTTATGCGCAGCTTTATGTCTATACTTTCGTCACAATTTAAAATGTTTGTCCCACATCACGTCTGGGGCTCCATAGTCACCCGCTTAAATCAGGGCCAGAATTTGCTGCTAACATTCCCTGCGATCTGACCCTTATCTCCTGTTCTCCTCCCCTTAACAGCAATATCCCAGCATGATCGGCACAACAGTGACCCGGCCTGATACGGCTCGGCCCGTCTGTGCTGGCGAAACCCGAGGCGCACGATGCATGAAATACCCGCCTGCTGAATCTTTGCATGACTTTGCATTGACTGTGAGTTAACCCAGCATACAGCAAAAGCAGCATGAGCACTAACTGCCGTCTGCAGCATTGCAATCTTCAGACCCGTCGGTAGGGGGAGCCGTGGGGAAAGAAACCCATTAATTTCGTCCCTCTACACTACTATATTCATTCATCTCGTTTTCCTCTTCCCTAACTCCCATCACTGTTCCTTCCTTGCTCCTCACGGACACACCTGCTCCTGTTTTCAACCTGCATCAGGTCTGTTACAACTCCGCCTGTTACGAAGGCCTCGGCCAATGCCAGTACAGCACAGTGACATCTGTCCTGAATACCTCAACAGCATTTTCCCACATGTTCAGTAGTGAATTGATATCAATATTTAATAGGAAAACAATTAGTAGGAAAAAAAAGAGAGAAAAATCACCCTTGAAATTGAAAGTGACCCAATCCCCTCTTGGACACTTTGTCATTGTGTTTTAAAAAAAAAAAAAAAAAAAAAAACATCCATGCAAGCCGTAACCTCTCCTTAATATGTGGCTTGAGGGCGTGCTACCTGGGCTTTTACCTCAAGTTCTTTGATAGGCATAAGATGGGAAGATGTTTGTATGCAACATCAAAATCACAAGTCAATTCAAGTATTTTTCTAAGCTACATTATGTCTGATCAGTATGTATTTTGTGATGTAATTGTGTTTATTTGATGCATATGTATTTAGTGTACTTGGACATAAAGCAGGTTTCCCTTGCGTGTTTCAGTATAAGTCCAAGGAAGTAAGAACCAGTATTGAGCCAAACGTAAGTATTCGCACATGTGAAGCATCTGTAAAAAATGGATAAAACTACATTAATTTATGCAGGCTAATGTAGTCCTTTTTTTTTTAATTGCGAGATTAAGCAGATGATAATTCCATCTCGAAAACCCTTTTTTCCCCCCCATTTTATTTTCTGCAACTTATTACAATTATTTTGAAAGCTATTATCATAGGTCAACTTTATCAGACAGCATCATATTGTATATTTTGTGTAGCTTTTTAATGCATATTTATATTTTATTTGCAGGGCTTTATATATCAACACATAAAAATGGTGGTGACATGCATGCTACAGGCATAAATGCATACTTTGATTGACATGCGAAAGATGGTTAAATCCTCCAGTTTAGTGCCTTTGTTACTGGTGCGATGATTTTTAAGGCAAGCTGAACTTAAACATCAGTTTCATTGTCATTTTGAAAAGGAAAGTAATAGGAAAAGAGCATCAACCACCTCCACATTCATAGTTGAAAACTAAAATTGATGAGGGCTTGTCTTTTTTTTATATATATTTTACTCAATATGTAATGGTTTATCTTATGCAGTCCCTTTTTTACTCTTACAAGGTTATTTATTTTGTGTCTTGAGCGCAAGTTTAAGTATTGTTACCACAGTTCCATATGACATTAAAATATGTTTTAATAATTGTCCGACACAAAAAGAGCTGGTGGTGTCCTGCATTGCTTGTCTTCAATCTAATGAAATGACACAAAGCTTAACAGTCTGATAAGTCAACAGGTTGTTTGTTACTTTTAATTTCTTTACAGGGAAATGACAGTTTCTGGTCTTAAAAGGATTGGTGAATCTTGTAACAAGAAAAGGACATTTTAAAACTGTAATTACTTTGTATTGGATTTATTCTGATCCTTCAAATGAAAATATTTTATACTTGGGAATTTAATAAAATTGCCTTTCAAGTCATTTGCAGTCAATATTAAGTGGATTTTAAAAAAATAAATTAAAAAAAAAAGCAGTGGAACCTCCAAACAGTCTCTTCCGTTAACTTCCAAGTTGTTCAAATTTACCCCAAATTATCCAATATCATGTTTTTTTATTTTTTTATTATTATTAACATTCACATTCTGAACCGCCATAGAGGTATAAAGAAAATGTTACCCGTGTAAAAGTCAAACCACTTACCTTTTCACTGACATATAATGAACGGTGACTTCCTGTTCATTATACTGCCTTGTGGTGTTTTATAGGTATTGCTGAAATAAGTTTCTGTATAATTAATTTTTGTGTTTGGGCAGCCAAACCATTTTTAGGTCACTATAAGGTCCATGGCAATCGCCACGCTTTTCTTTAGCCGTCACTGTTACACTTATGTGGTTGGTATAGCATTTTTCCCAAAAAAGGTTGGTTGAACTAAGCACATCAACGGAGATGAGTGTTGAATTAACAGAGCTAAAGAAAAAAAAATCTGCTTGATTGTTTTTACTCCATCTGTTAATTGTATTCTTCTTTGTAAGCAACTTTTGTACTGAGGGAGGAAGTTAGTTGATGCAACTTGATTCGATCAACTTATTTGCAAACTAAGCTCTAGTTGCGGCAGTCTTTTGTGCGTCGTCATTCAAATTGTCTCAATGGAGGAGTTGAGCTAATGTATTGGCGGAAAAAAACTAATTGTGTGCATTGGTGAGATGTCAAGCTAATTGAGCACCTGATGTTCCTTTTCGTGTTTCAAAGAAACATTGTTACACTGTGAGACTGTACAACACATTGGAGTGTTTTTACTTAGTTTTTCGGGTATTTTTTTAACTGATTGGAACAATGGAGTTGAAACTAACTTTCCATATGCCAAGTTTTCTATTGCTTGTATACAAACCCACTGTGTACAAAATCAAGTCTTGCAACTGCAGTAAGCGGAGGCCTTGAACGCTTTGAGGGAGAGGGAATAAAAGTAGTTAGATGGATAGCATCTATCTGATAATGTGCTTCCACTGTATAAATTGGATATGACATTGTAAATAAAGGCTTGTATTAAAATATTATATTGTGTTTTGTCTCTATTTGTATAGGCCTCATCAGGCACGTGCGCACACATTTTGGGGGCAGGTTCACAAGCCAAAAAACTCCATTATATATTAAACCTATACAGTATATTTATTTTAACATAGTCTAATCAAACAGGATAGCTCCAATATCAAATTGAATAAATGAATGAATAACAGACAAAATAATCATACATGTATTCTATCAAAACATTAAATATCGGCGCAGAATAAATTAAAGCATCCCATATATATTTTTTAAAAACTACTTCAGCTACTTTACAAGAGCACCCAGTCCTTGGTGCCTTCTCACAGAAGACAATATTTGAAGTGAAGTTTTCCTGCCCACAGACCAAACCAGCCTTTTGCACATAACTAATTGCAGTAAGCAAAAGATGAATGCCAGTTTTCATGATTTATACCCTGATAAAATGTAGCCCCTCCTGTCCAACCTTGGAAATGAATCCTGGATTCCCCTCTAGCTTCTGACATGGAAAATAGAAACATTTCCCTGGGTCATCATTCATGTATTCTTCATTCTGCAGAGCTTCTTTCTGTCTCTCCTGCCTCTGGGTGCGTCCTCTTGGCACATCGAAGCGGCGGTCCAAAGTCAATAAAAGACACGCTCTTCTGGTTTTTTCGCACACGTCCATCACAACCAAACTGAAAGTCTTTGTTGTTTTACACCAGCCTCTTGTGTTTTTATGTGTATCTGAGTCAACTTCAAAGCTGAATTTTACAGATTTCACATTTCTACATACAAATGGAGCTCAACAAATTAGTACATTAAGTTATAGATATTATAAAATCAATTGTTTTCCGTGGGCCCAAAAAATTACATGGATGTTCCCAAGCTGTAAATGTCATGTCTAAACGTTGTCGGTAACGTACAACCGCAGTGACTAACCATCTTACGACAGGGTCAAATTATGTACTTTAGTTTTGAGAATGCTTATTGTGAGCACACTTCAGTTACAGGAATCACAATCACTACATTGAGATGAAATATGAGCAATGACATAAAAATGTGGCCGTGTTTGGAAAGGGGGAAAGGTTTTAACCAAGAGTGCCTTTAACCCTTTCATGAATAGTCATCTCTCGAGTGGATTGTTGTTCAAAAGCAGTTTTCTTGTCTGTGCCAAAGTTACGCATCAGTGTAATCTTTTTCTGTGTAACAGAACAGCTATTCACTGAAAAACTTGCGTAATCTGTAACATCACAAAGTGCTGCCAAACAGCTCCTTCGAGGACGCCATGTTTGCTGAGGAGTAGCTAGCGTTGGCCACCAGCCGACTTAATAGCAAACAACAGCTTGATGGAAGATTCCAGTAGAGGTCGGTCGAACAGGCAGGCGAGGCTCCTTGTGATATTGACGCAGGAAAAAGCAGTACGCAGATGATACAACGAAAACAATTCAAAGCAAATCATCTGTAAGCCATTTATTTATAAGGGTAATATAAGACGTGGGAAATTATTTTGCTATTCTTCTCAGGTCTTGGTCTCTTAACAGTGGGTGCTAGTGTGTCATTCCATTATTTGCCTTGAGGATGTTGATGGAAAAGTACAGAGAAGGTCAGAAGGTGCTACATTGTGTCTTTGTAGATCAAGAGAAAGCCTATGACAGAGTACCAAGAGAGGAGCTGTGGTACTGGATGCGGAAGTCCGGAGTGGCAGAGAAGTATGTTAGAATAATACAGGACATGTATGAGGGCAGCAGAACAGCGGTGAGGTGTTCTGTAATTGTGACAAGGAATTTAAGGTGGAGGTGAGACTGCATCAGGGATCAGCCCTGAGCCCCTTCCTGTTTGCAGTGGTGATGGATAGGCTGACTGAAGAGGTTAGACTGGAATCCCAATGGACCATGATGTTCGCAGATGACATTATGATCTGCATTGAAAGCAGGGAGCAGGTGGAGGAACAGTTAGAGAGATGGAGGCATGCACTGGAAAGGAGAGGAATGATTAGCTGAAGTAAGACAGAATATATGTGCATGAATGAGAGGTGTGGAGGGCAAAGAGTGAGGCTACAATGAGAAGAGATAGCAAGGGTGGATGGCTTGAAATACTTGGGGTCAACAGTCCAGAGCAATACCGAGTGTGTTAAGGGAGTGAAGAAGCGGGTCCAAGCCGGTTGGAACGGGTGGAGGAAAGTGTCAAGTGTGTTATGTGACAGAAGAGATTCTGCTATGGCAATGAAGGGCAATGTTTTATAAGACAGTGGTGAGGCCAGCCGTGATGGCTTTGAGACAGTGGCACTGAAGAGACAACAGGAACCAGAGCTGGAAGTGGCTAGATCGTGGAAGATCAGATTAGAAATGAGCTCATCAGAGGGACAGCCAAGGTTCGATGTTTTGGAGACAAAGTTAGAGAGAGCAGACTTCGATGGTTTGGACACATCCAGAGGAGAAATAGTGAGTATTTTGGTAGAAGGATGATGAGGACGGAGCTGCCTGGCTTTTTTAACCATGTGTACTTCATGTGTTTTATGAAATTGCATTGTCCCCTTTCAAAAATAAACTGAACTGAAGAGAGCTAGAGGAAGACCAAAGAGAAGGTTGATGGATGTCGTGAGGGAAGACATGAGGGCAGTTGGTGTTCCAGAGGAGGATGCAGGAAGATGCTTACATGGAAAAGGATGACATGCTCTGGCGACCCCTAACGATACAAGCTGAAAGGAAAAGAAGAAGATCCCAAGATGGCCGACGAAAGGCCAGAAGCAAAGCCGGATAATGAAAGTTCTTTGAAGTGACCGCACTGCTTATCACGTGATTTAAGCGTGCCATGATGTTACGCAGTTTCTCCATTTGTGACATGCTTATAGAATAGGCCTGCGGTAGCCTTAGTCACCTTTGGGATTTTTGGCAAATGGTTTGTCCTGAGGCTGTAGGTCGTCCCGCTTGTCCTGGAACAAGTTGTGCATCGTTTCCTGAAAGATTTATAGACTACGCCTCTGGAATATATAATATTGATTAAGCCAAATCTACAATCATGACTTCAAATGGATGAACAATGATTGGATTTTATTTTAAATGATATTTTATTTCTTTTTTTGTCATTAGAATGTAATGTAAAGAATAGAAAGGCTGAACTCTCGTGACTGATCCACAAGTCTGATGACTTCAAGGCTCATGCATAGATCGAAGGCAACAGCTTTTCAAACGGCTGTCCACTGTCGTGAGATTTGTTTTTTGCAATAGTTTTAACAATATTGGAATCGATAAAAAATATGTGAATACATTAGTGCAACAACAAAAAATGAAATATTTTACAGTTTGCATAATCTCATGATTCTCACCATATCCATTGTTTTGTTTTATGATTTAAAGAGTAATAAACCTTTGGAGGGAGGTTGGTATAATGTATGCACAGAAGGATAAAATTCATGCATTTAAAAAAAGTTTTTTTTTTTGCTGCTATTATAAAGGAGACCTTACAGGCTGCGGTAGACAAACCTCTAATCTTTTGAGTTCGTCTCAATTCCAAAGGCATTTAAGCCACAGAGAATCATCATATCCATCAGAAGAAGAAAAAAATGACAGTGAGAGACATTTATTGAGAGCATGAAGACACCACAGGCAGACAGGGACAAATATAAATATAGTGACTAGAACCACTGCCACGTTTCCTCAAAGGCCTCTCATTTTTTTAGTGGCTACTGGAAGCACCACAAAAGTGTGTGTGTTCCATTAGCAAATCACGATAGGGCAGACACGTGATCATATGCCCTATAATGTGCGAAAGTATTGGGACACCGGGTCATTATCCCAACAGCAAGTAAAAATGGAAGAAATTACGGATTTGGTCTATTGGTTTTTTACTCTTCCAGGAAGACTTTCCACAAAATGTGTGATCTGAAAGTGTCTGTGGGAATTTTTGTCCATCCAAAAGCACATTTGTGATGCCTCGATCCATCTTGCTTTGTGCACGTGACTCCAGTCATGCAGAAACAGAAAAGGACTTTCGCCACAAACTTGGATGTAGGGTTGCCAAATTTCCGGCAATTTTCAAAAGTGGAAAACTTCCATAGGAATAACTGCTTAGAGAAAGGGCTAGGTGGCGATGTGTGAAATGAGGCTGTTGCTGTGGAGAATTCTGCATCGATGGACCTAGACAGATTGTGAAGCTAACCCCTTCTGCGCAGATGTTTACCCGCAGCACTTCACTAAATTAAATGGACACTCATGCCGTCTAAACTAACATTGTATAGCATTATATCAAGTGATTAAAGTTGCCCTGCACTCTGCATCCATTACAGCCTGGTCATCCTCGAAGGGGGATCCCTCCATCTGTGATACCTTCTCAAGGTTTTTGTTTTTTTTTTCTCTCCAAAATGGGTTTCTCAGTTTTTCCTTGACCGGATATGGGGTCTAGACTACGGGATATCATTGAGTTTTGTAAACTGTGGGCCTATGAAGCCCTTGGAGACACTTTAAAATGTGTAAAACCCCACAAACACTTCTTATAGTGTGTGGTGTAGTTGAAATGACCAACACAGCCTTTCCTCTGTTATTAAACTGAAAAACACTTATTTTTTCTTTTTGTGCTCAGGCCAAAGATCTGTCTAATATAAAAGTATTATTGGGTGCAATCTTGTGCCAAGAAAGAAACTATTCTGAGGTGAGAGGAGGAACTTCACTTCCACAGGCCATCGCCCTGTGTAATTGAAAAGTAACGCTTGTCAATTACTTGTGGATTTTTGATATATACAGCAGGCCTAGGTCTCTTTTTTGCGAATAGCGTGGAAACACTAGTAAAAGAAGACGAAATGGTGGCGAGACTAACTGTTCGCTTATCTGGTAACTAGATTGGGGTTGCAAACGGTTTTCCGTGTCATTCTTGATTGTGGTGGTGGTGATTTATTATTATTTTTCGTCGTGTTATACAAACACTCATTACAGTTTCTAATTGTTCCTCTGTTTGCATGAGGTAACATCATTAGCTTCCTAATTGGCTGTGTTCTTTTTCACATCTCAATCATGGAGTCTGTGGCTTGTTCGAACTCGGTGTTAACCACATACATAAACATTTTCAATTGAAAACATCTCGTAGCGATAGAAGGAGAAATAAACCACATCAGACAAACTTAATTGCTTTCGATTGTTTGAGACAGGTGGAACAAAGGTAGGCTTGCAAAACAACTCAACAAACAAAAGCAGAAGAAATGGCCAATGAGATCAAGCTGAGTTAAGCAACTCAAAGCATGAATGCCGAACTGAACCGTTGTGTGTCCCTGCTGCCATCTAGCGGGGGATGTATCAGGAATTTTATCTCGCAACACAAAGCAAACAAAATCGACTCAGCGATGGCTTGTAACTCAGAATACTCGTAAGTTGGTGCACTTGTAATTCAAGGTACCAATATACAGCGTTAGGGACTGAGCCCTGCTGCCAATAGCAAAAACCTGTAATCGAGTAATTGGCGGCCCATCTAAAAAGAATTATAATTGCCAATAGATGCCACAAGATGGCGGCAAAGCACTACTTTTGTCAAAAGGAAGCTCATCAACTCACTTCAATATAGTTAGTTCCTTGACACCGGGATACTACGATATAATTTTTAAAAACCAATCCTTATTTATTCCTTTGGAAAGTGTCCAATGTTAAATAGTTCCAAAGTTCTCTGGCTAAATATCCCAAGGCAGTGATCTTAAACCCTATGCATAGAATTGTCCAAAAATATCTGAAGAATTAAAAATCAGCTGAAATTAACAGGTTTAGCACAAATGCCAAGTTGCCAATTGATTAATTAACTGATGAATAAGAAAAGTTTGAGAGGTTGTTTGAAGAAAAAGAAGTGCAAACATGCTAAAATCCATCTTGATGAAAAGAAAAAAACATTGACACTTTTGGCCTACTTAAAGAACATAAATAACCGGAAAACTGTCGCGTTCAAAATCTTGGTTTTGATATTTCAAGCAAAAGTTACCGTTGATCCCAGATGTTCTTGTTTTTTCAACACTCGTCTTTCCAAATATCAAAGTAATTACTGAAACATTCCGCCGGGAAGAAAAATCAGAGCAAACGAGAGCTATTATTTCTACGCAACATTGGCCGACAATGTGGCCTTCATGGCGTGATAACACAATGCTCTCCTTGACACACACAATCAAGACACTCCCGGAAAAACGATGTTTCAGCACTTTGCATCTGACACATACGCACACATTTGATCGTTCCCTCCAACACAAACACTTCGACTGCGCGCACAAGCCGCCGCCGCCGCTCGTGATCATTTTTTGGCGGCACTTCACAGAGGCGCAGGTGAAGGAAATTTAAACCTCGCGCTTGGCCTGTTGACACAGTCGGAGTCAAGCGGAAGACAGGCGTGCTTCTTTGGATTCTATTGACCTCCGAGAGCACAGGCCAAGCTGGGGGACGTGACTGACAGCCGCCGCGGACGTGACGCTGCGCTCGGGTCGACTTGGGATAAGATGTTCTTTTCAAGACAAGAATCCCTTTCATTTTTTTCTCCGTATCCCTCCTGCTGTTTAAACACATCTAGCGGAGGTGTTGAGAGGATATGATGGGCCGGCAAAGAACAGCGATACGATTTTTCTGAGGCAGGCGCTGCTGCCGTGTTCACATCCCTCTGGTACGCTGATAGGTTTGCCATTAAAACCATGAGGGCGAGAAACAAAAACAAAGATAACAATCATTCCTACACCCTTTCAACACATTTCGGGTTCATGGTTAAGTGTGTTCTGTGTCACATTCAATCAAACTCTCCTATGGACTTACACAGTCGTACAGTCTGAGGCGGAAGCACAATGAAGTCTACTGTTCTAACATGTATTTTTCATGTGTTTATGAACCCAATCAGACATACACACACATCCTGGGACACACTGAGTTACAGTAGACGGCGTGCTCTGTTTACAATGGTCCCAACATACGAGGGTTCAAAGTTACAACCGCCACGCACAGAAATAGGAAGGGTTTTATGTTTATGGCCTGGAACATTTTTTTCATAAAATATTTACTGGAATTATGACTTTACTCGGGGGTGTATTTAGTCATTTTTGGAGGAAAGGCAAACCCAGTCACGGGGGCATTCCATGTCCACGTCATCCTCTTTTGATTTTATAGCTTAAATGACTAGATACCATTTGTATATATTCCTCTTCACCCTTTCCAATGAATAATACTCATCACCAAAGATTTTGAATATCAACGTTTGTCATCAACTTGTGAATTTGATAAACATCCCCTATTTTCTGAGCTATATAAAGCCTTAAAATCCTTCCTGAGGATTATTATCTAAGAATTGAATCATCTCATTGCTTTTCCTCTCATTGATAAGAACATTAATCCACATTTAATAACTACTAATTTTCAAGTATTTACTTAATAAATACTCTCATCTTTGTGATGGAAAGGATAATTTGTGTCACTGTTGTCGCTGTGGATTAAGCACATTAGTCACAGTGAAAAAGGTTGAAAAAAGAGCAAGTTTATTTTGCCATCTTCTCTGACTGAAGTCTGCACATGCCCACAAGATGAACTCGTCCACTGCGTGAAAAGGAAACGAGACCATCAAAAAGTTTTTAAGCGTGTGAATTAACACCAAAACAATAAAGGAATAGAATTCTCATTTCATTTTTCTTTAAATTGTCATAATTGTTCCTTAAAGAGGCTCTAAGCAGATATTTGTTTTGTTTCTAAAGAAATTAAAGTGCAGAAAACATGCAAAAACCTACAACATTATAGTGCTGAATTGTTGAGATATAGCTGAAGCATCTTTTTCACCGTTTGAATTTTCCTGATTTTGTGGGCGGGGCTAAAACACAGCTCTGTCACAGTTTGCATGTTCTCCCCGTGCCTGTGTGAGTTTTCTCCGGGCACTCCGGTTTCCTCCCACATCCCAAAAACATGCGTGGTACGTTAATTGACAACTCTAAATTGTCCGTAGGTGTGAATGTGAGTGCGAATGGTTGTTTGTTTGTATGCAACCAGAAAACTGGTTGCTCCCGGAACCTATTTGGCGCCGCCGGAAGCAATGTTTCACAGAGACATTTATTTTAGATGGACACAAGGTTTGGCTACTAATAAACTCAGCCAAAAATGACAGAGGAGCTTCTGTAAGTGATTTTTAAGACACAGTTGGATGTGTAATGTACATATAACATGATGTATGAGTGAGCCGAATGGGTTTTAGTGTGTTTTTTCCCCACCTAAAATGGTAATCGCTAGCACGCTAATGCTAATCGCGAATGCTAACTTTTTAGCAAAGGTTGATTTTGTTGTCTCAAATTCTTAACATAACGTTTATAACATACACTCAGTAACCAACATATGTAGTTTAAGGATCCAGCCCTCATAAATGAGAATTAAATGCATGTTACTATTAAAATAAAATAAAAAGAGATTTTTTGGGGTGGGGCATTGCTCAACTAAATCGCTATAGGATAATCGATTCTAAAACGATTAGATCATGACAGCCCTGGTTTAAAGAGCGTGACATTTTAACCCTGGTACAGACTATTTATATTTCCATAACTTGCCATGGAAGAAATAGTTTTGAAATCCAAATAAAACTGATTGTATTCAGGCGCCCCTGCATAGCAACCAATGTTTGGGACCTCTTGCTTCAAGACTTGTGTAATAGGCCATTGTGCCATTACTTTTGACAACGTTGGGGTGTATTTAAAGCCTTCTGTATATTCTGGTTCAAAAACTTGAGATGACAGGATGAATAAGATTTATGAACCACAAATGTCTTCTGCAGATACATAATGCCTAAATGAATGCTTTTAAAGATTTTAATTCTCCTGACATTTTATGAAGATTTTTCCTCCACAAACTCACATGGAGAGTGCATCCAGGAACTGCGCTGCATGTCTGGTGATAATAAAAACTTATATTAAGTCATCAACTGTCTAAAGCTTTTAAACAGGAGCCACGGAACAAACAATATTCAGTTGAAAAAACAGAGATGAGCAGACTCTTGTGCCAATCATAATATATGAGCACATTTTGTGGTAAAACAAATGGGGTTTTGATTAGAAATGTTTGGTCAACTTCAACCACTAAAATGTGGATTTAAATGGCTCATACATTCTAGTACTTGAAGACCAGCTTGAATGTCTTCACAGAGCCACACTAGGGGTTCTGTCTATTGATTGATGAACCTTTAGTTTAGATTGGGACAATAATCATCGTTGATTGTGGGATAAAGCCCACATTTTATTTTTAGGCCTGGCTGAATGAAAGCGCTTTGAAAGTCATCTGGGCTAAATTCTGCTATATGTAGCTCAAGATGTCACAGGGCATGCAATCATCTTCGAGAAAGACAGGATTGATTGGGCTGATATTAGCTCTAATTGGCTCCAGCCATCCAAAGTGGGATTAAAAAAACACCAGTCAACAGGCGCACACGTGAGACACAAGGAAAATTGCAGTTTTTAGAGGATTCTGGGATTTTGCTGATGAGTTGAAATAGGACGGTGATTTCATTTCAAGGTGGTTCATCAGGAACACAGGGCATGGGGGCATTAACCACAAGAACAAGTCACGTCACGAAATGCATAATACACGCACACACACACACTTTGAGGGATCACATAATTTCAAATCACACATGTAGTCACAGCCAATCAATCAAATAGTTACGGAAATAATCTTTGTTGATAAAAGTGCATACAGTACTGTGAAGAACAGTGTTATTATGTTATACTTTATATACTCCTGTTTAGATTAAATAATTGGTGGATATACTTCAGGAGCACAAAAGAAAATCGAGCAATTGCTTGAAAAAATAGAACAGCCTCAAAATAGGAGCATTCTTTTGAATGACATTGCAACAATAAATCTATGAGGAAAAATGTAGTAAATTCAACAAAATTCATGCACATGAAACATGCCTTTGTTTCAGGTCCAATGTTCAGATCTAAAGAATTGTTTCAAACAACAACAAAAAATGCATTCCTGTAAAGGACCCAAATTTCTGCCGCCTATAGACTGCTATTAATACAGTGTATGTATATCCCAGTTGGATGTAATGAATAAGAAGTAAATTACTGTAAGGATTTTAGTGTTAAGGAAATACATTCAAGCTTGGGCTTTAAATTGGATTGACAAATTGGTGTGTGGTAGTTAAGTCAACCTTTTTTTCAACGCAGGAAGCTAGCAATGGTGAAGCATTTTCTTACACAGTAGCACTTTGAAACAGTAATCCATGCCTTCATCACATCTCAGATGGATTACTGTAATGGACTTTATTTTGGAATCAGCCAGTCCTCCCTCAAACATTTCCAGTTGGTTCAAAATGTGGCCACTCTTTACTGGAACACGTAAGAGGGAGCTTCTGGCCTCCCTCCACGGGCTGCCTGTGTACTTTTAGAGTTAATTTTAAGATTCTCCAATTTGTTTTTAAATGTCGAAATGGTCTCTGGCCGCCTTACCTCTCTAAGCTGCTCCATCCCTACCCTCCTGCCCTGTGCTTCAAGTCAGCTGACCAACTGCTCCTGGAGGTACCAGAGTCTAAGCAGAAGCGCAAAGCGTTTTCTGTCGCTGGTCCCAAACAATGGAATATAATCTCCCAGTGCACATTAGACAACTCCCTTCGCTGTCCATTTTTAAAACTCACCTTAAAACCCATTTATTTATTGGCATTCCTCACAACATGAGACATAAGCCCTTATCTTAGTCTTTTTCTATAATTGTTTTTTTTCCTCACATATTTGATCTAATAGATAAGCATTTTACTTTCTATTACAATGCTGCTGTAACATGTCAATTTGACTCCTAAGGTTTGTTTCAAGTCATTAATAAATCAATCTCTGTATTTTGCATTTTTTAAAAGATGTGGAGCACACTGGGGTGGAGTTGGAATGATAATCATAGGAATGATAATTATTATTTTTCTGTAAGCTATCACTAGATGGGTATGATCTACTACCCCCAATCAACTTTTGACCTCCACTGGAGTTTTTTTTTTTTCAAAAACATTTTTTGTTAAAAGACAAGTTAGCAATTATACAGTGTATACTTACTTTTGTATGTAAGAATTGTTCTAGAGTAGAAGTTTTACAGTAAAAACCATTTTCACAAGTGATGTCTGGACAAAAACTAATAACACGCACAGAAAACAAATATTGATTAATAGCTATATATGACCGCTTCCATCATGTTTTGTTACTTAATCACAAAACAAATACTGTTGTCTATGTTGAATTGAATTCTAATTAATATACTGATAACCAGTTTACATAAAAAGATGTATAGAAACTTCAACATTTCGGTCACTTCAAAACATTTCCGCACAATTCTATTTTCTTAGTGTAACAAAAATATGAATTTATCAGTGAATGTTGTTGTTGCTTTTTTGTGTTTTTTTACACATGACTTTTAAAAGGTAAACTGGACTGCATCTTAAAAAGAAAAAGTCCTCCAATAGAAAGGCAAACCATCGCGAGTGTTTGTCATATGAAATAAACCACATTAGATAAAGTCAATTGTATGATGCACTTGATTGTTTGAGACTGGTAGAACAAAGGCGGGCAGGGAAAGCAACTCAAAAATCAAAAGCAGAAGAAACATGATCAGGCTGAGGCCCTATCCTCACTGAAATGTTTTTGCCGAATTCACAAACGTTTTTTCGGCCTTGCCTCATGTCACCCCAAATCCTCTAACTAGTATAGAAATGTAGTCTTCACAGGTAACATCTAAATTTCAAAATCCATGGTGACCTGAAACGTGGGCTGCCGTGGCTAGTGGGAACATAGTGTAAACATAGCCTAATGTAGCATATTTAGACCATATTTAGTTGTCTATGCCCATGTTGTAGCTTAGATTTACAGTGAGTGTTTTAAAGAAAAAAAAAAAAACGTCACCAGTCGTATTTCGATGACATTAAGCTCACACTGACGGAGTATAACCTATAGGCATGTTTACGCTGTACTCCCATTGGCAGATATCAGATATGTATGTACTGTATATCCGAATTGTGTCACTTGAGAGCAAAAAATGGTTAATTGTGTCATATTTAGGTCGCGTCCTAATTGGCTAGCCTTCTGTTTCACGTCACAGTCACAAAGTCTGTGGCTCTGCCCAACTCGCTGGTGACCACACACATAAGGATTTGTGATTGTAAATATCAAATAGGTTTAACATGTACCTTTGTCTGCCCTAAATGTGTGCAGAGCAGACCAAGGAGGAAAAATTACTCTTTAACACACCACAGGATACTCACGCTCACTTTGATCGGAAGTGAGGGGTGGGAATGCTCAAATTGGGCCTGATCCACACTAAATTGGGTTTTAGTGTGGACAGGACTGTTTCCCAAAACATCTCCATCTTGACAGACATAGCCTGAATCATGTGAATCAATTCAGACCAACCACAGGGACGAAACGTCTTGGTAGACCACCATGCCTGATGAGAACACTGAATAGAACTTTAAACTAAATTGAAACCATGAATTTCTTTGATGTAACTGAGTTGCTGCTAACACAAAACACATTAGTAATATTAGCACCGTGACAATCTGTGTTTCTGGTTAACCAAGATATTCTGAACACAAATGTTTTTTAAGAGAGACAACAGAATGTTGGGTAAAGGAGATCTCCATGTTAGGATTGCCCTAATTAACTACATAAGCCTGGATCAAACTGTTGGCTCATTAGTGTATGTGGCATGTGTGTCAGACCACATAGCCACCGAGACATGGTGGGTTCCTGTAAATGGTTTTGTACTGTGAACACCATTTTGGCTTTAATGATGTGACTAACACTGTAGTCACACAACCACTTACATCCCAGAAGACTGTGATCCATCACACTTTTGGCCTTAATTGTCAAGTTCGTTTTTCAAACCAAAAAAAAAAAAAGTATAATAATATGTTTGAATATAATGTGACTAGCATTTAAAGAAAAGCATAACTAACACATTTATTAATTCACACTGCAAAACCTCAGTCGATGAAGCAGTTTTACAATAAGAAGTATAGCCAGATGAGTACAACAGCTATCCAGGTGGCTGTATTGTACTGCAAGCCTTGACTGTAAATCTATAGAAGACAGCATACGTACCGAAGTGCTGACAGTGTGAGAAAATCGTGTTCTTGGGGTGTTACCTTCTTCGTGGCCTGTCTCTTACATCCTCCATTATCTCGAACTTGACCTTCCATTTGTAGATGGCACTAGGGCTCATTCCAACCAGTGTCTTCAATTAACCTACCGGGCATGTTTTTGGGATGTGGGAGGAAACCGGAGTACCCGGAGAAAACCCACGCAGGCACGGGGGAGAACATGCAAACTCCACACAGGTGGGGCCGGATTTGAACCCGAGCTGCTCAGAATTGTGAGGCAGATATGGTAACCAGTCGTCCACCATGCTGCCACAGGTTTTCCAATTGTATATTTATTGCCATGAACAACACAAATAATTTCCCAAACACAAATTCCTTATCGGAAACATTGAATGTTTTTTTTTTCCGAGCCTAAATCTATCTAATATTTATGGACGTAATAACATCCTAAAGAATTTGTCGATTGTGTGGAATTGACTGTGCATCATTAAGCGATTGAGGCAAAAGCAAGTGGACTAGCATTTGGCATATTGCCTTTATTTCTGCAGGACGCACAGGTGTGATGTTAATGCTGCCAAAAAATTCATGCATTGTGCGATTCCCAAACGTGTAAATTCATTGTGCATTTTTCAAGTACGCACCTTGGCATAAGACATACAAATGTTCCCCGGGGTAGGCAACATGTCTTGCATTATATAAATGTCCACTCACCTTGGCATCTGAAACTATCCAGAGGCAATTCATGGTCTTCCCGAAACTGTGCTAATGTGATACGTTTGTGCGACAACTGGGGACCTCATGATTTCAAATTTGTGGTATTCTTGGCCCTCGTGCAGAGGAAATCAGTTTCACTTCTAAGCAACCGCACACATTCAAGCCACGGCTTTTCAATCAGACTTTAATGCACTGTGAAAGAAGCGGGACACGGTCGATATAACTAACCATCTGTAATGGACGGACTCATAAGATGTGGAGCTGTTTTTAGTGGAAGGGACTTCTTCTCTTTGCTAAAGTCGTGTCCTAGTGTGGTCACTTTTGAGGATCATAAAAAGAAAACAAGGAATGTGAAAACGGGAGTGCGTGCAGACATACCAACAGTGTAATCAAGAGATAGGAATCTAAGCTCTCACCCACACAAACACATACAGTATTCTCGACTTTTGTTTATTGCTATTGTGGGCACTTTGCTTTGGGTTCAATCAATCCACATTGGAAAATGTGTCAAGAAAAGAAAACTGTAATCTATGCGTCTTTCATATTTCCTCAGGAGAAGTTTGGAGGAAATTGTTTAGTTTGAACTTGACTAGTTTCCAGGCTAAAGAGTATAACTGGGCTTACATGTTCAAAATGCCTCACACCCAACATGGTCTTGCAAGATGCATGCTAAGCTCATAATGCAATGTTTTTTCCATCCATCCCCCTTCTATTCCGCTTTCCTCTGCAATACTGTTTTTTTCATTAGCATAATTCTATCAGGTGTAGGGTTTCAGATATTTTAAATTCAGTTTTTTTCAAGTCTTACAAAACTGTCAGCTAGAGTCCTACCACAAATAACCCCTTGGAGAAATTTCTCATTTTTAAAAAAAAATGGTCATTTCTATTTTCTAGGTTAGGGGGGGGGAATGTGTTCCAATCTTACCACAACAACAAAACTACATTTGCTTTGTGTTGGTTACAAGGGTGCTATTTTTGGGACAATTTTGTTAACCTTTATATATTTTTTTAATTAAGATTTTTTAAATAGAGTCCTACCACAAACAGGGCAGGCATGCTGAGCTAAAAATGCTAAACTTTGCCAAAGGTTTAACGCTGTGCATGGGGTGTAGGTCAAGACATGCCGCCTCCTTCTTTTTTTGACAACTCTTCTTAAAATTAAGCTTTATCAAGTGACTCAAAAACATGCCACAATCTTGCCACAAACAACTCCAAAAGCATGGCGGGCATATTTCGTTTAAAATGCTATATTTCATCAGAAATATATTATATTCTGCCATAAGCCTAACACCGATCACAGGATTTGGGTAAGGACAGAATTGTGTTTTTTTTGTGTAACTTCTTTTTAAGTGAAACGTTTTCAATTTACGCATAATATGTTACCTAGTGCAATCCAGAAACAGGACAGAATCATGAAAATGCTATCTTTTTAAGGTGGGACATTTGATGAAATTTTTTTTTTTAATTTATATTTTTTTCTTTCACCCTCTTTTTTTTAAACATTCTTCTTATTATTAATCTGCGATTGGCTGACGACCAGTTCAGGGTGCACCCCGCTTCTCGCCCGAAGACGGCTGGGATAGGCTCCAGCACGCCCACGACCCTGATGAGGATAAGCGGTACATGAAATGGATGGATGGATATTATTATTTATTTATTTATTGTATGTATTTGTGTTTTTTTTTGTTTTTTTTATCATTTATTTGTTTTGTTTTTTATGCTATGTCCACCAACCTTATACACAAGGGATGGGATCGCGGTGGGGATAATTGTTGTATAAATAAATAAATAGTTAAATACATAAACTGTTAGCATTGTTATTTCCTTCTTTTGTATTACACATTGTATTAAACTATACTGTTGATGCTCAGTAAAGCATATTTAAATAAAAAAATAAAAAAAAACATTTTTAAGTTGCTACAGCAACAAATATGCTGCACTGAGAATGCTACATATTATTCCACCCAAACACTAGATTTTCCTCAAAATTAAGCCTTTCCGAACAAAAGCCATGTCGTTTTTCCACTAATTCTGATACATTGCTGTTTGTATGGCATCCAACTAAATTCTCCAGAAAGCAGGTTCGCTTGTTTCATATCAAGAATTTGTGTTCTCATGGCATAGATGCTGCAGGGGTCAACTGGGTCTGACGGGATCAAATAGGTCCACCTCCCGGCCTGTATAAAATGAAACGTGGTTATTTCCATATTGTGAGACCCTTTTGAAGTTCTCTCCCATGGGGGCAGGCAGAATGAAATGTTTGTGCTGGATTCCTCAGAAGATCTATTTGATCTTTGCTTAGGAGAGCCACTTTAATGTGGAAATGTACAGATGGAGCGGCCTATCAGTATTGACAATGTCATAAAAGCCAAGGTGGCCCTTGAAGACGCTCCCTTTCATTCAATGAAAGTCTCAATTAGATGTGATTTTGAAGCTTGGGGGGTAGATTTTTGGATGATGATTTCAATCACTCTTTTTCGTATGCTGTCATTTGGCTCTTTGGTAGTGATATATTCAAACTATATTTGCACAGCCAGTGCCTTTGTTATATTAACCCATCCATGAAGCTGTTCCGTATGTTTTTAAGCCAAAGTGACATTTTGCCTGCTGTAATTACCCAGTTGCAAGCATGAGCTTTGACATGAAACATGTGATATGCTGCTTACTGAATTCTTTACCCAAGAATGGGTTCGTAACTTCTGGATTTTCTCACAATACCTCACCCCGCTCATTCCGGGTGAAAAGAAATTGAGGGATTTGTGATGGAAAAGTGCATAGAGCATAACTGCAATATGCATACCTGGGAAATAGGATGTATGACATTATTTTGGTCATCCCTTAACATAACTCTAAATATGCAAGGTTTAACAAAAAATCACTCCCAACACACCCCACACCAGAGGATAAGCGGTCAGGATAATCTCGATAATTATGCCTTTGCTGATTTCGATCGGAAGGGGTCGGGTGGGGGTAAAATGCTTTAATTGGGCCTGATTATCAGAATCTGTGTACCCTGTTTAAGGCACCTTGATCCATGCATCCATCTTTTATACTGCTTATTCTGTTCAGGGTCTTGGAGAAAGAGAAACTGCAATGGAAAAATGGGTTTGGAGGCTCAACACACATACTATACTGTATTAGTTTTGCTCAACCACAAAAACATGGTGCGATTGTCAAGAAGAAGCGGATGGCCACAAAGAGGAGGAAACAGGTGAGAATAAGTAGACAGTGTGGATCTTTTGGCAGGCTGTTGGCAGTGACGTGACTTACCATGCCTTGCTTTCTAGCCTCATGTATATATGAAATTATAAATATGGACAAGTATTACTGTAAAAGACACGCGGCACAACAGTTCAGTCAGCTTTGTCCGCGTCGCTCGCTGTGCGGGGGGCCTACAATAGCTAATCATCCTTATAAATAAATCCTGTAACTGTCCAAGTTCTCCAAAAATCTACAGCAACTGACTGTTATTTTATTGGGTCTTTTGTTAGTCATGCAGACTTAAACTATTGTTGGAATGAAATGCTAATTATTGTTTGATGAGCATTGGACAATAGCTAGTAATTCCATGCAATGTTTCTATATTGTCTTTGATTTAAGGTTATCAACCTAAATTAAAGCTCCTGTAAATATTGTAATTCAAGTGTGTAATAAAGCTCAGTTGATAAAGTTGAGTTGATAAAGTGTCATCTTAGTAGAAGAGAACTTGACACCGGCAGAATTTTTTAAGTTTGGTTTTTATTTTTATTTTTTGTTAATTGCAAAATAAAAAGTCTTCTTGTAGACTAATTAAAAGATGCTTCCTCAACCCATTGCCAAGTATAGTATGCCTCTTGAGCATTACCTAATATGCTTCTTACATTTGTTGTGCCCATTGCGTAAGAACATGAAGTCCTGTGTCTTGCTTTATTTTTTCTATCTTAAGAATTAAATTGGAACATGAAACGGGGCCAAATATAAAAATATTTTGGAAACTATTTTTCTTTTATAGAGTCTGAAGTGGCATTGGTGTTAATTATGACACATCATACTGCAAAGATGCCACTACAGGCTATTTGAAAGTCTCTTTTATCTTTATTTTTAATCATTTTAATACTGCGGCTGAAACCTTTGTCCGTCTTTATGCTAGAAAATGAGACATACAAATGTTCAACATGTCTTGCATTATATAGATGTCCACTAGGGGGAGCTTCAAGCAGACTTGGCAGAGTTGTGGTCGTTACAAATCCGCACGGGTTCGTATGGGAATAATTGTATTTAATAATCCACTTGACTTTTCTTGGTTCGTGTGTATTGTGTTCAAACATTTAATTGTGCACTCCCAAACTTGAGGGAAAAACATTTATCAGCTCATACTAAATTTCTACACACATCAAAGTAGTGGCCGAGAAGCAATTGTGTAATAAATGAGCACTATTGTTACTTCGACTCAAGAACTTGAGTGTCTGAAATCTTCGGCATTTCAGCAATGTTCACAAACGATGGCGAGGCATCTGCTTTCTGTGTAATATGATCCCCCTTGTTATTTACTGACACATGACAACATGATGTATGTGAACGTGCCCGCTGCGTCAGTGGAAGCAGTTGTTTCGAGCGAAGCATATAGATCACCAATTCCACTCAACTCAACTCTTTTGGGTAATATTAGGGCCAAATCAGTTATCTACATTAAAAAAAAATGAGGTATTTTTTCGATCCAGAGTATTGGACCGCTTCGAATTTCTAATTTGATTTCTATAATTCCCAGCCTCTTTAATTTGATCTTGTTAGTCGCATCCAATTGTGCGACTGACCTAATTAAGTGTCTGCCCCGCATCTTCATGCATTTGCAGTGCAAAGCACCTCGTTATTGCGCGTTTTCTCATGTTAATTGCGCTTCATGCACTTTGTCGGGCATTATGATAATCGGGCCGCCGCATCTCCACTGGCACCGCTGGGCTTGCCTGCAGGCTTCCTGCGACTTTCATACAAGTTGGACCAAATGCAGTTTTCTTTCTTTTCTTTTTTTTTTTTTGCATCAAATGGTTGCGTATGTGGCATGCATTCTTGGTTGTTGGTTACTTTTCGCCATCGAAATGAATGATGAGAGAGAAAGTTTTCAGATGTGTGTGTGTGTTGGGGGGGGGGGGGGGGGGGGGGTCATAAATCTGTTTGCGCGGTCACACTGTCACTTTATCGTTAATCATTAAAGGTTACGGGTCTGAGAATAAGGTTAAAGTAAGGTTAGAAGTGTGTGTTAGTGTGTTTCTGTGTGCGTAAGGGGGTTCTGGTGGGTGGAAGGGGTGTGCGGGCGACACAGGGGGTCGATCCCTGACAGCAGAGATGCTTCTGCGCGCACACACACAGCGGAGATGCAGACACACGCATACACATGCAAATATAACGGTGAAGCAACAGCAAGACTTTTTGGGCTGGTTCCATTCACGTCAGCCTAACTTTTCTTAGGTCCACTGTGACGCGCGTGGTTCTGCGTGTTTTCCGCACCAACTTTGGATCGCCGCGCAGGAGGGACGAGGAGCAAGGAGACGATGTGATGTGACCCCCGCCCCCCACCCACCCGCGGATGGAAAAGAAAAAGCCCACCAAATGACCACCACCAGCGCACCGCCTGAGTCCCAGTGCGGGCTCAACGCCTGAGCATGACTTTGTTTTGCGTGGCCTCGTGGAGCCGTGGACGCTCCAAGTCACCCATGCCTTCAGTGGAATAGTTCGGAATATTGTTTTTTTCCTTCCCCCGAGAGAGCCGCGATGATGCGCGGCAGCCTGAGCGCACTGATCCTTAGCTGCCTGGTTCTGTTGGTCCGAGGCGACCCGTGGAGGAGACTGGACTCGAGCAACTGTGAGCTCAACAAGAAAGTAAGTGTAGATAGATAGATAGGTAGATAGGTAGGATGTCATAACACCAATTCATAACCAACGACAAAAGGCAATAATGACAATTTATAATGTCAACTAATGATGATGACAAGCGTGCAATCCAAAAGCCATAAAGTAATGATAAAGGACGGGACAACAATGTATCATTTAGCCAAGCCAAGAAGTTGTGTTGTTCAACTTGATCAATTAATGAAATATACATTTTATAGGAGACTGGGAAAAATTGGCCCGTGTTCCATTTTTCGGTCCTGGCCCCGAGTTTGTAAAGCCCACCTTATAGTATACTGTCAGAAATAAAAGAGCGGATTTGGAGTCGTCACTTGTAACTGTACTTCAACCCTTGAACAACCAATACAAGAATGATTGCGTTTTATATTTCCTTATAGGGCAGTTACAACAAAGGAGTATTAGAAACATGAGCCACTATCAAATGATTGAGATGTTACTTGATGATATAACTAAATACATACATTCTTTAAAAACATGATCTGCAAAACTCATAATACTAATAATTTGGTCTCTTCGTGTGCTCAACTAATTGACTGAGAGGGTATAGTTAAAAGGCATGTTTCATATATTTAAAGTCTATTTAGCTGTGTAAGCCAGTGGACTGAAAGTGATCATCCCATGTACATGTACTAGAGTTTTGAGTGAATTGAGTTACATTTGCACAGGTAATACTAGTGACAGAAACAGCTGTACTCCAGAAGTCCATGGGCCTAAAGGCAAAAACTACACAATTACAAGGCTAATTATTGGACTCCAAGTTACTTTTTGTATAGGTTTTAAGAAGTAGCCCAAATTACAAGACACCGTATGCCTTAAAGATAAGAGGTATAGTAAAATAATTTTGTGTCTTCTAACTGAATCTTCAATTGGTGCTTGTGGCAGTTTTTGGATAATTTACTGCCTGTAAAATTGGGAATCAACTGTTTAAAATGTCAGAAAAGTATTTAAAAGAAAATTGTGTGTTTAGGGGTGCAGTGGTTTGTCACCATTATTTTTATTTGCTAACTTTCTGATTCCATTTTCATGCTTGAGTCATATGATAGATTGTTGTAATAAACAGGTATAATTATTTGTCTACATTTAGAAAATATTTTTGTAACGCCTGAGCGACTTGCTGGGTCAACATGGTAAATGCTATTGACTTTTTGCACAAATTGTAACTAGAAATCATTAAAAATGCTGAAGCACACAACATTTGAAAAACATATGGCCATAACTGCAGTTTACTGGCTCTACTCGAACGGAAGATGTCAATTATATTCATCCAGTTTACATTCAGTCTCTAGTTTATTATTGTAAGTCAGATCCGGCTGCAAACATTAAGGTGGCTAATCCGCAGTGTGATCATGTGACATCATGTGTATTGTTTGTTTGACACTTTGCTCTCAAGTGGCCTGTTAATAAGTCATTATGGCTCTGTTAGCACATGGCTAAAAAACAGCCTCTCGTTTAAGCGTCAGACAGCATTGGTGTTTGATGTGTAATGCATGAAATAACTTCTCTTCTTAGACTTCTGGCTTGCTGAAATTCTTTATTCAATTGTCCGTATACTCCAAGTACATTGATAATTGAAACATGCATTCAGAACTTTCATTTTTGTGACAACATTGGCCAAATTTTAGTAAAGCAGCAATCCAACAGCTGCGAACAAGTCATTCCTAACCCCGAGTGTTACACCGCTGCCCCAAGTGGTCAACAAATTCTTAAATCTGTATTGAGACACAAAACAATATTTCCTGTGAACATTGTATGCAAAAGACCCATTAATGAATTATAGTTTGAAAGATGCCCTTCCTCACGCAACACTTCCCGTTTGTCTAGCACTGGGCCTTGCACTAGACGTACACTGGATTGTGATCTTCAGTGTCTGGGTGTTGGGATATATAGTATATACAGACAGTGTATACCAATAACTGAACACAGGCCTAAAACCCTCTGTATAAACCTGAAAACATGTTAAGGCCACTGCACACCGAGCGATGCAGCTGAACCTGACTGAACTGTCACGTAGTCTGCAAGGTTGCGCAACTATTTTTACTGAGTTGCCGATCAGTCAGCCACTGGTTTGCCGTGATTCAAAATAACCGGTGCACGGCGATTCAAATTTGAATGCTTAATGTACTGCGGTGAGTCGCCAACTGTTATTTTTGTTTGCCATTTTTTTCCGATGATCTGGACATGCGTGGTAGGTTAATTGGAGACTCTAAATTGCCCGTAGGGGTGAATGTGAGTGCAAATGGTGGTTTGTTTCTATGTGCCCGCGTCCCTAGTTAGGATAAGCGGTAAAATAAAATGGATGGATGGATGGATGGATGAATGGATCTGGTCCAATCAGGTTCGACTACATCGTGCAGTGTGCGGCCTTGGAGTTTTGAGGCGCATAGTTATTGGTTAGCACGTCTGCCTTACAGTTCTGAGGTTGGGCTTTTGAATCTATGCTGTGACCTTCCCGTGTTGAGTTTGCATATAATCCTTGTGCTTGTGTGGGTTTTCTCTGGCTTCATTCCACATTCCAAAAACATGCATGAGCTGTGTCAGAGAACTTGCAGGACTGGTGCCACAAAATAAATATTGGACTTGTAAACCCTACCTACAAACTATGAGTTTTCTCCTTCAATGTGGACCAGATGAGTGCGCGACAAGAGGCGGAAGTTATGGCAGGACAACTCGCGGCTGCTTCACCACGACAACCCACCCGCTCAAAATGCCCTGAGTATCGGAAACATCGAACATCGCTGCGCTGAAGCAACTTCCCTGCTCACCCAACCTGGCTCTGTGTGATTTTTATTTATTTATTTTTTTCCCTACAAGCTCAAGGGGGTAATCAAGAGCACCCATTTTGAAGACGTGGAAAATATAACGATGGCTGAGACAAGTTGCGGAGGATCGCAGAAGAATCCTTCCAGAAGTACATGAAGGTTTGGCAGGGAAGGCTAGAAAAATGCATTTGATTCCAGAGAGATTACTTTGAAGAGGTTTGTAGTTTAGATTTGAAATATATATTTTATCCAGTCCCGGAAGGTTTCTGACACACCCCGTATCTTCGGTTAATAGAAGTCTAAATTGAAATCATTGAATGTGAGTGCAAATAGTTGTCGATATGTGCCCTGCTGGAGACCAGTTCAGGGTGTATCCTGCCTCTTGCCCTAAGTCTGCTGGGCAAGGCTCCAGCTCATCAGAGACCATAATGCAGACAAGCACCACAGAAAATGGATATTATGTCATCAAGTATTAGCCAACCATCCATTTTCTGTCCTGCTTACCCTTTCTAGGCTATGCCAGCTGACTTGAGGTGAAAGGCAGACTACACCCTGGACTGATCACGTGCCAATCTTAATCTTAATTGTGAAGGGCAATGTTAACCACTACACTACATATGCTCCTACGTATTATCCCATCCAGGAAAATAACAATTGTTTTCTTCCTGCAGCAAACTGACTTAAACTCCTTTTTGTGGACTATCAAACGAGACCCTCCCTCGTATTTCTACGGCACAATCCACGTTCCCTACACTCGTGTGTGGGACTTCATCCCTGAGAACTCCAAGCAGGCCTTCCAAGAGAGCAACATCGTCTACTTTGAGCTAGACCTGACTGATCCTTACACTATCTCTGCCCTGACCAGCTGCCAGCTGCTTCCTCAGGGCGAGAACCTGCAGGACGTTCTACCCAGGGACATCTATCGCAGACTGAAGAGGCACCTGGAGTATGTAAAACTCATGATGCCTTCCTGGATGACGCCAGATCAGAGAGGGAAGGGACTCTATGCGGACTACCTCTTCAATGCCATCGCTGGGAACTGGGAAAGGAAGCGGCCTGTCTGGGTCATGTTGATGGTTAACTCGCTGACTGAGGCGGACATAAAGACTCGTGGGGTGCCGGTTCTGGACCTGTACCTGGCTCAGGAGGCGGAGAGGATGAAGAAGAGAACTGGAGCTGTCGAGAAAGTGGAGGAACAGTGTCATCCCCTTAACGGTCTCAATTTCTCCCAGGTGAGCGTGAAACAGCAGCTACTCGGCGCACCATTGAGCGGTTACACGAAGCAATTCAGTTCCAATGTACTGTACATAAGCTACCTTTTTAACAAATTAAGAGTTTGGTTCCTGTTTGGTACAGCAACACATTTTCCAATATAGAGTACTGTCCATTTCAGCACAGATCCGTTGGTGTACCAGTCGCAGTACAGTATGATTTGCTTGTATTGGGTGGGTGGTGTTGATAGTGGCTGGATGATGTGATGTTTTCTGCTGCCATCTAGGGGTTGGGGTCTAAAGGGCTGTGGTGTCTCAGATATTTGCTCATTATCTTGACAACAAAAAATAAAAAATCAGTCAAGCATAGACTTGTAAAAGAGAAAACTTTTAAATCAAGGCACTCGTATCTCAGGGTGCCACAGGATTTAGACGAAAGCAGGATTTTGCGCACTTCTTCCTATTTATCTTCCTTATTTATTTGGTTGGTAGAGAACTATCTCACTGCTTGTATGTCACACTTTTAAACTAACTGCAGCTGTGTACATCCAACCTACCATTGCAAACATAAATCTGATCAGGATTTAACACTCCAAACCATACACTGACAAACCAATGTGTGATATTACGGGTTCATTTGTTGAGGAAGTTGAGTGCACCCCACTTTGAGAAGTTAGACATTGTCCAATTGTCTTGGTGTTTAATATCTCCTGTTTCTTAGGGGGCAAATCAAACAGACATGACTGAAACTGCTAACCACTGTATGTCAATAGCAAAGCCTATAGCTTTAATGTCTAGATTGGTGTAAAACTCAGTAATTAGTCAGTTTTATTTTTTGCCACACTGCTAGAACATTTTTCAAATTATTCTCCAATAATACCATATTTTCTTCAGCAAAAGTGGTAAATTTGCGACGGTGAGTGTGTTGACTTGGGTCTAGACTTCTCTTAACAAAGATTTTGACTTGACGCCACTGAAACCAGGACATGACCTGGCTTGACCCAAGAGAAAACATTACGCAGGACATGCCTTAACACTGTGTATAATGCCATCATTCAGCACAACAGCAGTTAGAATGGATTATTACATAGCCTTATTGCTGCTGTATGTAATCGTCAATCATTCCTATTGAGTTTGGTACAATATGCCAGTTCATTGCATTTCCTTTGTCAAAAGTGATGTTTTTTTGCAACCTTCACTTGAAGTACCAGTGATTTGGTACGTAATGTTTGGAGCTTGACACAAAGCAGTTTGTTGATTGGGCGATAGGGAGTTGTCATTTCTGTGGGATAACAGAAGTGGAATTGGAGCACATAGTGAATCTTTTTTAAAATGCAATTGATTATGACAGAGCGAAAATGTGTTCATTGATATTAACCTTTGTATGCGTTGCGTTCCTCTTCACTGTTAAAATTCTGCTATAATGACACTTAATACTGCATCAGAAAACAAGCCAGATCAGGGTTAACCGTTCCAAACTGTCCCATATCGAGCTGAACCAAACTGTTCCGCTTTGTTGAAACGTGTCTGGAAAGAACCAAAACATATGTGCTGTGGTTTAGCAGCTCATAAGACTTCAAGAGCAAGGATGTGTTATTAGTGGCCCAATAAGTAGACCTGCTGGATATCATTAGTCATTATTCATAGCGTGAGAAGCAATGATGATGCACTCATGGTATGTATTGCGCTGAATGACCATGAATGCATGAAAGTCTTAATGGCAATTCCACTTAATGGGTGTCACCTGATGTATTGCTATGCAACATGTGTTTTCCCCGCTTCATACGCCTTAGATTTGTTAAGTTTTTGCACATGACGTCAAATCTTTGCAGACAAGGCCCCACTCACAAACTGATTCCACCAAAAGACTTTCTATATAATTGACAAAGACCAAATACATGGATTAAGCCTCAACAGGACCGGAGTTGCCACTTTCCCCTCTTCCTTGCGTGGCTTGTGTGAGTGGAGCAAGGTGTGGTGTTAATAATCAGCTGTGCAAACATTCAGCCCCGCTCCACCACGTCCTTTGTTATGATGGAAAAATGGATCCTAATGCTTCAGGTCTGAAATCACCCTAAAAAAAGAGTCCCCCAAACCAGAGGCACACTTGAGCCTCCTTGTCCGCCTGCCTGTCTGTCTGTGCCCTTCGCTGACCTTTCCAGTATTACAAACATCGCACTAAGGCATGAGTCCCTACAGAGTCGTGTTGCCTATTATTGAGGAATTTCAGCTAATGCTGGTTTGGAGCTGAGGGGATTATACACCACCATTTACTCTAACACCCAGAAGCTTTAAGTGCTGTTATTTTAAAGTGGGCCTTGCTGGCCATCACAATATAATTCTCTTCCCCAAACCACCCAGCGGCATTTGGCGTTTTTGGTCCTTGGTGGCGACAACCACTGAGTAAATGGAACAAAAATTACATTAGATAATTTCTGCCGGTTCCAATTGAATGGCAACCTTTTTAAAAGCAATGTTTTTTTTTCCTATATGAAGCTTTCATTATTTTAGCTGGTGTAGCATTTATCTCTTGATGTATGGAACGTTATATCGTCCTTGAACAAGACCTTCAGCTGCCCCATGAAGCGCTTTCCATGCCGTGTTAAAAGTGGGAATGAATGAAAATCATGCTAATGAATCCCTTTTGAAGTCTCACGCTCACAGCTCATACTTGTCTCATATTTTGCGTCAGTATACATATTACGTTTATGCTGTTTCAAATTGATGTTGACTGTTTTGGATAAAACTACCAGTCATTGTCATTGATGTGTTTTGGGAAGGATGTTCAGATTTACAATGAAAACTAGAATAGCACTCAGTGGAGTACAGCCATCCGCCACGGTTGAAGTGTTTGTGCAACCACATTGTGGCGAGTGCAGTTTCTGCAGAGCACGCTCTTACAAGAACGAGGCAGGAGACAACAATAAAAGGCACACACACAAAAATATTTGCTACCTCCTGGTTTGGTTCATGGATAATGATGTAATTTGAATTGGAATAGACATTTGGTATTTCGGTCCATTATGACCGAAACGCAAAAAGAATTTTTATCCACATTATATCCAATTTTGCACCCAAATTTAAAGACTTCTTCTTGGGCAGATATGACAGCACTCCACAAAGTTTTACAGGATTTGGTTGCAGGTTTTTACATACGTAACAAACAAACAAACAGCAGTGAAAAAATACCTCTCGGCCTCCTGGTGTAGCTGTTTCATTTCACTTTGTGGGATGCTGCTGAACACGCACTAAATAACGACCTACATACTCAAACTCCCCTGCGTAATAATGGTTGCTGTCATACTTTTCCTCAAATTAGATTGTTGGGTCAGAAGGTTTGCAGGGCAGCTTGCTCAGGAGACGCGCGTTTCATAAATGGTCGGTCTTTCCTTCCACTTCCTCGACTTTGTTTTCATCAACAATCTCCACAACAATCTCAGGAACTTGTGAAAGAAAGCAGAAGCAGCCAATGACAGCGCTTGTGGTCAACATGTGGCGCCTGTGTGGAGATCTGTTTTGGAGGAGATGCACTTTAAAGTTCAGGGTAGCTCTGGAAAGATTTTTATCATTTCAGCTATGTAGTTCTGTAAGATGATGGTTTATTTAATCACTTTGATGAAAAAGGCATGTATTATCAAATATTTGGCAGACACGAAAGCGCTCCAAAGGGTCGTCACCACATCCCAGACGATTTCTGGCTGCTTGCTTCCTTCCTTGGTGGAAGGCAAGGCCTAAAGGCCTCTTTATACTCCCGCGGTCGCGCGGCAGACAACGCCCGCATTGCATCACGTGACCGACGATACGCACCTCTGCGTAGCTTGCCGCGCACCCGACAAAAATAGTTACTGCGCGTCGAACGCCGCGGAGATCATCTCTTGTGATTGGTCCGTTTTAGTCACATGCTGTGATGACGTACCAGCATTCCATTGGTTCTACATAACATCTACGTCACCGCCTTCTCGATCGATTTTGCAGAATAATTAAACGTATCATCTGGTCATCTAGGTCCATTTGTTCTGTCGCGGTCACCATTGTTGTGCTTTGTTCCTTGTTACTGAAAGGAAAGTAAAAACGGCTACCGGAAATGGCAAAAAGAAATGCAGCGGAAACTCCACCCTGTGGTGTCCTATCCAATACCACCCGTAGCAACACCCCCGACTTGGAGGAGAACTGCAGCACACTTTCAAAACAGCGCGTGTGGGTTGCGCTCAAGTACAGCCGCAGTGACGGCAGCGCGGTCGCCGTCCGCGCGAGGATAAAGAAGCCTTAAGGAAGGCATCCTACATCCTCAGGGACCTGACCCATCCCAGACACTCACAATTTTAAACTGATACCCTCTGGCAGACGATTCAGGACATTAAAAGCCATAACCAACAGAATAAGAATTTTTTTACGCTGTGATTGCACTGAATACTACCACAACCTACTGTAGAATTCTCTTCTTATTAACTCTTATTATTTCATACCACACCTTTCTAAAACAAGAGCAAGGATCCTCTTTGGTTAATTAGTCTGTGACTTTAATTTATTGTGTGATATTTCTTACTTCACCTTTGAAGAATCAATGTCATGACAATGAAGACATTCTTATTCGTATCCTCTTCTTATGTTAAGAAAGCACAAATGAGTATGTCATAAAACGTGAACATGTGCATTTAAAACCTTTGCCTGTATCTCAGTATGTGCTTGTTTATTTACTGCCAAAAATTAACTGAATACAGATTTCATACAAACAATGAAAAATATTTTTTTAAACTGCATGATTGATTTAATTACCATTATTTGTTTAAAATAATGGAGTGGTTCACATTTTATTGATTGTTCTCGTGAGTTCATATTGATAAAATATAATAAAGAATATAACACACAAGATATTTTTACAGATAAATGAACTAAGAAACTACAGATGCGCTCTCCAAAGACCTCTTTAGAGTCTACTCACATATAAATCTAATTAACAAGCTACAAAATTCTCTGCCAATAATTGTGTTACTGTAACACTCCATGCATGGTGACTTGAAGCTAAGTGTAATCACAGCCTTCATTGCATTTAAACCCACAAAATCTCCAGAGGAGTAAACAATGAATTCTCGTGTCCCTTAAGTAACCTCCACACAGACAATACGCAAGCACTCCACACAACTTGGCACTCCCTTCCACTCTGTTTTGGGCTAATCAGCGATGGTTTGATCTATGCTCAGATCCGTCGGACTTGAAGAGGCCAGCTCAATATTTCAATAAACAACTTCCTCCCACATCACAACTCTGCCGTGTATAGTTGAAAAGGGAAATCTCTTCTTTTAAAGCCGCTAAGCTCAAATCAACTGTATGACTTGTAGATAGTGTGATGAGTGAAACGCACTCCTCAAGGGACAATTGCGCTTTCTCTGCTACTTTTCTCTTTTACCGGCTGTGACTGAGAACAATATTCATGATCTTTTAATAGGCTCTGGGAATGTTTTCACGAGAAAATTACATTGCGCACAAAACTAAACTCAAAGAAACAAAAAGTACCCAGTGGAATTCATATCTCCAGTGCAGCAGCTGATTTTGTTTTGAAAGGTGATGATCATGAGTGCATGTAATATACAGGGTTTCCCAAAAGTCACTATACACTTCTTTTTTTTCCATTTTGTTTCATGTATCATTCATACAGATGTGAATCCATTAGCATTTGTCAGCTTAGGCTTTGCAGTTTTTGTAAACATATCATTCCCTTGGCCATGGCTTGCCAAATGAGATTGGAGGAGTTTTGCAAAGTTGCCACCTGCCAAAAAGGTTGTCTGTCCCCGACGTGTAGATGTGCCCAGTGCTAGACATGGCACATCAATCCACCAGCTTCCGAGAGTTTTGTTCATGCTCAAGAATTTCTGCTGGGTTTGATTTTCCCAAAATTCAATAGTTGTGTCGGTTTACCCAACCAGAGAGATGACAGTTGCTGAACCGCAAGTTTTCCAAAAGCTGAGGGTAGTTTTGGTAAAGGTGGAGGAGTGATTCACACATTTCCAAGTGTCACAATCTCCCATTTGAAGAATTCAAACAACCTGAAGTCGGTACGGGTAAAGCTTTATCACTCTGCGAAGCATCCGCTGAATTGAGCTTTTATGGATGCTGAGTTCCAGTTGTATAATGCGTTGGAGGAGCAGTGTGACTGCCATAAAGCTTCTCAAACGGGTGCTGAACTGCAATCTGGGACAGACAAACTTCTTGCCAGGTGGCAACGCTGCTCCAATGTCAATTGGGCAAAGGAACAATATGGTTACCAAAACTGCAAAGCCTAAACTGTCGAATGCGGATGGCCTCACGTCTGTCGGATTGATACCTGAAATGCAATAGAAAAAAGAAAGTATAGTGACTTTTGGTACACCCTCTATACATCCATCTATTCATTTTCAATCATGTTTACTCTGTTCAGGATTTTAGGACACTTTAGCCAATAACAGATGGCTTCAAGCTAAAGGTAGCATATACCCTGGACTGGTCACTCGTCAGTCACATGCAGGCCACATATAGAGACAGACAACCATTCACACCCACATTCACACCATCAGTGAGTGGGAACTGAACCCATGCTGCCCGCACCAGAGTTCAGCGAGTGAATCATTGCACTGTCAACGACTGAGTCAGAAGGACTAATAATTGCACGTATGCTCGCTGGCCAAAAAACATCAAGATACAAATTGCCACCGAATGCAACAAAATAAAAAAGCCCTTGTCCTATGAAATGTGTGCCTGCGCGGCGATCATTAAAATCACTTTTTATTTTGACATCAACCAGCGACCCAAAAACAACTGGGCCAACATCAAGCTGAAGTTTGGTAACGCAAAGATCATATTCATTTACTGTTGATTTTGTATATGAGGAGCTGGCCTTTTAGTGGTCTGTCAGCTTTTTGCGCTGTTGTTTCAGGCTAAAGATATCCCTAATGAAGTTTTCTTTTTATTCCATCATATTTATAGTGTCTATTTTTGAGTTGGTCTGAAATCAAGGAGGCCCATTGAGCGCTCACTCTTGAAACCACAACAAATGATCCTCCTTTCTCAAATCTCTAATCTGTGTAAGCATGACTGCTCTTATTCGTGCACTTGTGCCCCTTGTCTTTTGAAGAGTGGGCTCCACCGACCTCATTACACTAAGTGAGCTTGTTGACGACAACAATGGGTGCATGAAGGCCTCCTTTCTGTGTCTGTGTTGTTGCAAAGCCACGGAACATTCCACGTCTCACTGGAGCAGACCTGCTAATGAAAGTGTTGTTTCTTTCCTGCCATCAGTGTGAGTAATGGTGCATGGCGCCGGGATGAATGCAGGTCTATGAGGAATGTTTGAAGCCCATTTGGTCCATTCATGACTAGTAGGGATTGGCACATAGAAAACTGAGATGTGGTCTTGGATCACAAGAAGAATCATTAAGGAGGGAAGGCGTGACTCCATCTGCATCTTAAAGGCCGTTATGGTGTTACCTGCTCGCTTCTGACTTGAAGTCACGCTTCACATCTTTGGCTCTTTCACAAAGTAAGGTCTGATGAAATCCAAAACAAAACCCAAATTCATAACCTGAGCGTAGTACAAGGTTGACTGGCTGAAAATAATACACCATTCACTAATGTAGCGTACATTTGATGGAGCAATTGAGAGCCCTTCTCTCATTATTTGTTTTGCCAAGTACAGAGCAACATACATGTCAACTAGCTTTGCTGTTGTACAATTGCACAGCAGTCATTTTGCACAGTAAAATAGTAACTAATAGGACAGATGAGGGTGTTATCAATTTTTATTCAAATTAGGTTTAAGACAGACATCTTCAGGGATACTTGCAGCAAGCCGTGACTTATTCTCTTGTATGAATGGCAACCGGTGGATACTGACGTTTCTTGTACCATCTAATGGAAGCGCATTTACCTGTAATTGTCCTGCCTATCACTTTATACTGCTGGCATAGTAGATGAACAAAGATATATTTGTAATCGATAAATAAAAAACTTTGGTCAAATTAAGTAAATTTGGATAATTGCCCGTGTCACCCCTGATGATCTGCTTAAGCTGCTGCCCGCACGACCCGACCTCGGATAAGTCGAAAGAAATGGATGAATGGATGGATGGATGAACTACAACCATAATGTTAGCTTGTGAAAGTGTACCAGAATTTTTTTTCTGTCCACATATTGTTTTCTGACAGGGTAAAGTCTACCTCAGCAGATAGTGAGTGCGTGAACTCAAGTATGCATGTGTCCGGAAGAGTGAGCTGTAGCTCTACAGTGATGCTGGCATGATCACAGTACCTCACTGTAACACACAGGCAGCCAAGCTGATTACATCTCAGTGAAAAGAATCACATCCTGTTCCAGTCTACGATGGCACAATGACCCAATGGCTCACATTTGCACAAGCGGCCAAAAGAAAATCCATGGGAATTTAGGTGGCATGTGACGACACCGCCAGACCTTTGTCTCTGCTTTTGTCATGTTCAGTTAGCAACTTTATTTTCAGTGTAAAGATTGTGCAGTGAGATGAACAAAAGCAAAATCGTTCCACATGCGAGGTTGGATGCACACAGCTGCTAACCTTTTTGTGTCGCGACAGTAAGTAATAATTAGACATTTCTACTCTTTGGCTCAACTTACACAACCTAACGTGATGATAACATCATGATTAATTAGAAGTCCAGAGGTTTTAAAACTTGGCAGCATTCCATTTAGATAAATGGGAATTAATGGGAATAAATCAATTGTAATCTTGGTTTGGGGAAATTATATATTTAATATTTGAAACCAAACACACACAAAAAGTTTCAAAATTACAAATGATGGAGTCCTGTGCATTCGTTTCTACCACTGTCCGCCATTCTACATGAAGTCACTTTTATATGAATTTATGTTCTTTTTTCAACATCCGACGCACAATACAACTGTTCTGCCCACTCGAGAAGGCAAATGGTAAAGTCCTGTTTGTCTAATCCAAACCAGAAAGTCACCTTCTAACGGAAGGACAAACATGGCGTTTCATTATTTTTTTTCACTTTTCTTGGAGACATTTATATTCTCTTTTCACCATCAGTCATGACTGAACCATTCAACACACCTTACAATGTAAACGGTCGAGTCCTGTCCATTGTTTCTTAGTTCATATTATTCTCAGTGAACCAGAAATTAGCCTTCTAACTAACACCAATACATCATTTTACAAAATTTTCAGTTTGGGAATTTCTTTCTTTTTACCACTTGCATCACAAATGGAATTATTCCCCGCAGCAGAATCAAAATTGTGTAGGTCCTGTAATTTCATGTCATTCACCATGAATCAGGAACTAGCAGGCTAGCTGCTGTTACTACTAACTAACTAACTAACAGATGGGCTAACAAATAATGATGGTTTTCACTTTTCTTAGAGGAATTTATTTTATGTCACCACAGACTGTTCCATCCAGCCCAGAATTAAAAACAAGGTCCAGTCCCGTCGTCTTGGATCATCCTCTGTTACAAATAGATTTAAATGGAAATTTTACTTTGTATTTTTATCATTTGTTTATATTAAGCATGTAATTTGTATCTGTCCAATGCTAATTCCAGGCTGATTAGTACATTTGTAGATGCTCACATTTTCTCATTTAAATGGCCGAGCCGCAATTGTCTTATTGTGTTGTATAGTCTCCCAGCAGCTGTTTGCCTTTGCCTTTCATGAGCTGGAAAACTAGCTGCTAAGATGTTGCATCTACTTTGTAATCAATTTTCATCAGTTTAGTTTAGTTTATGTAGTCAACTCCAGCCAGTTTCCCAACTGACACATCTTATTTTGTTCAAACAGAAGACGTCTCCTTTAACATGAGGGGCGTTTACAGTAATACACGGAAAACATTTACAAAACATGCTGCAGTTGCTACAGTGGACACACACTGGAAGGAAAATCTGCTCTAATCTCAAAGTAAACACGTACGAAGAGTTTGTTCCCTGCTCTATTTCAACACAAACAAACATTTATTTACACAGTGTCACGTATAAACTGTATGGATTTCTGCTGTTTGCTTAGCAGAAACGACAAAACGATGCCAAAGGCAGGGAGGTGAGTTTGTTTACTGCCAAGTGCTTGTAAACCTCAGTAGGCAGGTTTGTGCCCTCTGACAAGACCAACAAGGAGTCAGCAAAATGGCACTGGAAGCAGCTTACATATTTTATTTTATTTGCTGTTTGTTTATCTGATATTATTTGGATGATTATCATTTCTTTGCTCTTCCCAAAAGATAGACACATATTTAGTCTATAATCGATGTACAATTTTATTTTATACAGTATTTTATAGAATTGGACCACAGCAAAATCTTCCAAACGCATGTGGAAAAATATGTTCTGTTCCACTCAAACCAAGGTTGACCTTTTTGGCTATACTTCCAAAAGGTATGTTAGGCGCAAACACAACAATGCTTGAAAAGAACATCTACAGTTGAGCATTGCTCACCGTGGCCTAAGTAACAGTGGAGGGAATTATGAACAGCCTACTGGAACAGCTGAACTTTATTTGATGTTAATCAGAGGCACTTTAAAGGTGCCATATTTTACCTAACCAACTTTTTCTAGTATTTGGGATGTAATATTTGTTCTATGGTGCCTCAGTAAACTCAGTTAAATCTGAATTAAAATCGTCCATGCATTCCTGAGTTCCAGACGTTTCGCTGTCGAAAGTCCTGAAATCAGTTCATTCGAATTTCTCGAGCTTATCTAAGTCACTAGCAAAGATCTCCGCTTAGCTCTCCACTTAGCTCTCCGCTCCCGAGCCAGCGCTGTCAACATGACAAACACGTGTGCTCTCACAAGTGGGTGGGTCACCTACACGGAGGCAAGCAATCAGAGGAAAGGGGGCGGTCTTAGCCAAATATGGACAAAGCGGAAACAAAACTGAGTCAAAAAGAAGTAGCTGTCAGAGGGTCCTTTCCTGGACACTGAGGTATTTTTTTAAATTATATATATATATAATATATATATATATATATATATATATGAAATTGACACTTCTATACTAAGTCCATTTTAAAGAGTGACTCTACAGAGGTCTAAATAGCCACAACATGGGACCTTTAAATTGTGGAAGGTGTGTGCTGTCTCCCATTTAACATGTGTTTGAATGGGTTTGGTTCTTTCTTGAACACAGATACATCCCCAGTTGTAAGAGTCTGTGCACACTTGTGCAACCACATTATTTCAGTTTTTTTATTTTTACTTCCCCTCTCGAAAAGAACCCAATTGAGTCATACAGGTTAATAGTGGGAAAAGTTTGTACATTTGTTTTGGTCTCGGGTTTTTTTTGTATCTCAAACAGTTTTGTGTAGACTTTTTATATCCACTGTATTTGTATTCATTCTAAATTGTGTTGTTTAATTTGAGCATACAATGCAGTATGTATCAATACACAAGGCAGTAAGAAATCACTGATTTGTTTAACATTGCCTGCTTCAGTGGCTATCTACAAGGATTTTAGTGAGGAAAAGGATTTAAAAAAAAAAAAAAAAGAAAGAAAGAGGAACTTGGTGTCGTTTATCCTGAGTGATAGGCAGATAATGTCAGAGGAAGTGGACGACATCTAATATGGGAATGTTTGGTCAACAGAAGAGAGGAAATCAAACACCATCATCATGTGACATGATACCAGCGGCTCTAAGCAAGCTGTGAGGGCACTGTAGAAATTCAAACATGGAGCACTCACTAACACATACTCACCCATCTGTAATTACCCCAACCGAGATGTAAAACTGCACATAAATGCGCACGTGCACAAACAAGCACGCCTACCCAGACACAAACAATAATAAACACACGCACGCAATTACGGACACAGTGGACAAACAGAGCCTGTGCTGTAATTAAAGATGGAAAGTTTACACTTCCTGTTATCAAAGCTCAATTAAATGATTACTTGATGACAAAAAAAATAAACATACAACAAACAATCCTTCTGAGATGTGGGACATAAAAGCTGAGTACACAGTATTAGAACGCTCCTTTTTTTTAAAGCCACAATGTAATAATTGCCTATCACTGTCCGACAAGTTTGTCACACCAGATGCTGGCCCTAACGTCACCACACATCTAAATATCTGTTGTATTGCTGAGTTAAAGTACACACAGCTTCAGCAATACAGGATGTTATTTTGCTTTATTCTGTGAAAAAGGCAAATAAATGCTGCATGGAAAATGGGATGTCTTTATGAAAGAGCCTAAAAGATTACACGGTAACAAAAGAAAGTGGTGAACCGTCACGTAGTATCTTATCCGTTTACGGTCAACTTTAAATTCCTGAATAAGAAGTGCACAAACCAAATTAGCCGCAAACCAAAGCTATTTTGGTTTTTGGATAAATAGCTTCCCCAAATGGTCAACATGTCAAGAAAATATTCGTTGTGGATTGTTTTTTGACAGGCTTTAGTTTTCAAATGAGCATTAACCTGACATGCGGTTTAAATATATAAATTTCCTCATGTCTGCTCATGTCCGCTCCATACTGGCCATGTTTGTTGCTGGTCTGGTTTAAATCCAGCTTCTTCAGCATTTAGCAGTAATGAGCCAAACCTCGCTGGACTTCAGCCGAGGGACCCCAAGCCAAAGTTGTCCGCAAGCCACCAACACAGTGGTTTAACAGTTTCTGCTGCCTTGCTCAAACTCACCTGTTTGTATTTATTTGATGGTTTTTTTGTTTGTTTGTTTTTTGTTTTTTTGATGGCAGCAGCAATCTTTCTGTAATTTACATATATGAGAAAATAGAAAATATTGTCTCCTTAGGTCTATTTGGGGTAAGATTGTTGATTTAATTTGCAATGTTGTTTTATGATTTGATACTTTATTGGTTCAAGTTAATCATTAATAATAATTTATAAAATCAGCATTGGTACAATCATTTTAGTAGCTACAGCTGACAATCTCAGACAGATATAATTTTTTTAATTGTTTATTATTATGGTTGCCATTTGCAGTGGTGCAGCATCACACTGAGAGGTGGTTGCAGTTTTTGTTTTCTTTTTCATGCTACTCAAGAGCGTCAAATATTACAAACAATACAAATGTTCAATATAATTAACTTTTTTTGTGATCAGTAAAGCCAGATTTCTTGCTACAGCTCTTGTATTGGCTCCCATTACATTTTGCAGATGTACCTGATGTTACATCTGGTGAGCGTATGTAAATATGTTTAGCCACACTATGGTATTTGAACTAAACTGACCATAAACCTCCTATGTGTTCAGTGCACATTTTTGGTGGTTTTTGTGGAATTTCACATGGGCGCACCACACAGGAGGCATTTGTTGCATCCCCACAGATGTTTGGACCAGACAGAGAAATGTTTGCACAGTGTTACATATCTTCAAGAGTAAAACCAACAGTTGCCTTAAGCATCAACGGAACGATCTTCCATCTCGGCAATGTTTTTTAACCGTAACTGCAAAGTTGCCTTCCTTATCTGTTAGTTGGCTTGCGCAGCAGACAGAATAGCTTACATTAGTCTTGAAGAAAATGTTCTCATTTTTTGTGTCACACTATTCCCATTGGTAATAAATAGCCTTGTTTTATCTTGAGAACAAGCTATAAAAGGCCCCAAATTTTAGCTTCCGTAGATAAAATCCCTGATTATACTGACAGATATTGGTGGGGACACAACCGGTCATGTAATAGTCCGCTGCTCTGACTTGTGTGTTATCAGCAAACTTATGCATGTTGTTGAAAAAACATTTGACCCGTCATACAGTGACTAGCGTGTTTTGTGATAGTGTTAGCTCTAGTTGGTCCAGGTCAGTGGGCAGGTTGAAGTTGTGGTAAAAGTGTGAAATGACCTTATTATGATTTTCTTCTAAAGACCCTGTAAAATGAATGAAGAGTTTTTGTTTTTGAACACATTTTACATTTTTGAAGATAATTGCTGAAAAAGATTGAGAACTATGTACAGTGGAACCTCAATTTAACGGACTAATGGGGGAGAGGTCGTCCGATAAATCCGACTGTCTGTTAAATTGAAACACTTTTTTGTGGCCTAAAAACACCAGTACAGTACAAAATTATTGTCTTGTACTTTTGTCGTGGACTAAAAGCACCCAGTACAGTACGGAATTATTGTAAATAAATGTTAAAAAAAAAAAAAAAAAAAAGCTTTAAAATGCTTGTAATGTTTATCCAAACTTACCTCACTGGTACATGAAAGGGGTGATTTTGAGTTTCAACTGGACACGATTTTCTGTCTGTTAAATCTGAAGTTTGTTAAATCGGGGTCCGTTAAATAGAAGTTCCACTCTAGTACAAATTGTGGACATTTTGGGCTCTATTTTCGTGACTGGCATAAATCCAGCACTGTGCATGGTGTAACTCTGCGAGGAAGTGGGTTAGACCAGGTTTTGGTATTTCCGTGGACCGGCATACCCCAGGCGGAAGTCTGTGCTGATGCAGGTGTTATCATGGCTGACTTCATTTCTGTCCAATCAAAGCGGCTCCTCTCTTTCCCTTGAAACGCGATCCAATAGTCTCACATTACCTCACAGACGTCTCTATGTGGATGAGGAGCACCGAACGTTAGCAGGTACCCTTATTATATACAGGATGAGCTGGAAATACAGAATGAAAACCCCTGTGACTTAAATCTGTCCACGGACCTCATGTACCTATCCCCACCAACGATCATTCGTATATGCAGTACTCCAGTCACGGGAGGTTTTAAACGACTATAAGAAAAATGCTACCATTTTTTCAACAGAGCGTGGTTTCACACAGTGAACACGCCCACAACGTTTGAGAGCGGAGACAAGAAAATCGTAAAAAAAATAAAGCTGAAGTCTAGTTTTGCATCCAGTACCATTTTTTTAATCATTTAAATTTGGCAGGATTATAAACGACACTCTCCTCTGTGCCGTGTCAAATTTACAAGACTTATTTTCACTTTACAGGGACTTGAACTGCTACTTACATCGACTTTCAAGTGACCCAAATGAGATAATACTGTGCAGGAATAAATCTGCAACATGTGCTGTATGGAAGCATTCTCTACTGTTCTGTCTGTCCAGGTGTATGAAACAAACAGCTCTTGGGGGGTGACGAATAAAGCTACACTTAAATTGAGAAGGACCGAAATAAAGCCCAATTTGACGGACTATCTGACCATCTGGCCTTGTGGAACACTTTTATAGCGTGTTCTGATACCACTTATATAGCTTTGACACGATTTTGGCAGTCTTGCGGCAACATCGGTGAGTTCAACGAGACATTTTGTTCAAGCAGAAAAATTCAACATTTTTGGGTGTTTCTCCCATTTTTTGCTAGTGTGAGGTTGTGGTCGGGGGCGGAAAGCTGTGCATCAACAACCACCACTGTGTTTTTTGTCTATGGAGCAAGTTGATGGAACATGCTTGTATGCATGTTGCAATGACGTGTTTTGGTGTGTGTGTGTGTGTGTGTGTGTGTGTGCGCGTGTGTGTGTAGTTGATTAGGCTTGGTTTGCCAGTAGGCGCTTCAGTTTCAAGTGTGGGCCAGCGGTTTATGCAGTCTGGCTTTGTGCTGTGATTATTGCTGTCTCTCTATCTGTTCCGCAAAGCCAAAGGTTGCACATTTATTTTGGGGACTGCTGTTTGTGTTGTGCTATTATGAAAAAATGTTGCCTTTGCAATGTTATCCCAATCAACAAGTGGAGTTTAAGAAAAAGCACACAAAATGAATACAGGCATCATAACACTAATTTTTATGAGGCCTAAGAATCTAAAAGGAGCATATGTCCATTTATAGTGTCTTATTGTATAACTGATGACAGCTTTTCACTAGTTTTTAGCCAGTACAATCTAAATAACTGTAATTCACTTCTTGTGAAATTTAGGCCAAGTGAACACCTCAAAATAGAGTTCTCTTTCACAAATTTAAACCCAAATGTATCATTATTGACCTTTTAATTTCCCTGCGTTTATTTTATGTGTTAACTTGTGAGTACAGTATTTTGAATATCACGCTCCTCATGTTGGGTTGTATGGTAAAAGTCAAAACATTACTACTCATTTTGGACACCTCAACCAAACCTAGTGTACACTGTTATTACTTATTACCTCTCTGTGGCTTATTACCTCTATGTCCCTGTTCCGCGTACCTTTGTTTGCATGTGGCATCACTTCATGATATGGCACTCCTTTACTGCATTTGGTCTTATTTTGAGTCATTCTGTTTATTTCTACTGTGCAAGGTAAAGATTATAATTAATAACTAATGGAAGCTCATCCACCCTGAGGCTCTGTCACCGAGAAGTTTTATCATCACCTCTGCCACCTCAGCCCCACAGATCGGAAAGGCCCACCTCTGAGTCCCCAATCTTTGCTTCAAAGTATTCTCCCTTCCTACCCACAACATCCCGAATCAAAGCAAACATGGCAGAGCAGAATCTCCTCACATCAGTTTGGTAGTTTTTTCTCCTCACTGAGCTCACCCCAAACATCAAGTTTTTGCCGTAGCGACCGCCAAAGCCGCAATCCGCTTGGACTGCCGGTACCGATCGGCTGCCTCTGGAGGACAAGCCCAAAAATGATTGGGACAAGGACTCCTTTTTCAGCTTGACCGCAACCCTCACCGCTGATGTCCGGCAAAGGGTTTGGGGTTTACTGCTGAGTTGCTCTTTTGGAGCATAGAAACACAAACAACAATCAAGACTGGGCTCAACACCAGAGGCAGAGATGGAGGGTGGCTATCATCTCACTCACTGGCATGAGCACCAATGTACAGGCACCAACTTGGGTGGCAGTAAGCATGCCCGCACCTGCTTGGCATCTCTCACCAGGGGCGATTTCAGAGTGAGATAGAGCGCAAGCCGTGTGTCTAGGCGAGTGCTGTTCTACTTCCCTGGAATTATTTTCTGATTTCTGCTATTGGCAGTCGGGCCCAGTGTGTTTGTGTGTGTGTGTGTGATACATACACACACTTTTTTAAAAAAGTACTACTACCTTGTATGACACTTAAAATGTTAATGAGAACATTAAGGTTAATTAAAGTTTTATTATGACCACAATTTGATCCAGGATCTGATTAATTATTTGGATTTTAATTCCAATTTGTCATAAAAGCCAAACAAATTTGGTTTCAACCAGCCTCCTTGAACGGATCGTTGACTTGGAACTTGGAGGTTCCAAAGCACTGTATTTGGGATAAGGCTTTGGGTTAGGATTAGATGCCTAATTTTTGTCTTTAATTAAGTTGGAATTTGATCAATCGTAACGCTGCTATTAAGTGAGATAAAAGCAGCATTATTGTGAAACATTGTCTCTCATGGTCATTCACAACAAATAAAAATCAATAGTGAGGTGATCTTGGTATAGCAATGATGCGTTTAAGACACGTCTGCTCTCAGTGAGCCACGTGCACACCAGTTATCCTTTGGCCAAAGGATAACTGGAGTCTGGTGACAGCTGTTGTGGCTCGCTCGCTCTGGACAGATGCACGCTGTGTCTCGCTGTTCTGATGTGAAATGATAGACATTAAGGAAATAAATCAGTGAGTACTGAGCATCTGTGGTTTATCACCACCTTTCTTCCCCGATAGTGATGACAGGTGCCACCCTTACATGTGTGTGTTTAACCCTTATTTTCATACAGAATCTTCACACCACCGTTAAAATACAGTATAATACAAATATGAATGGAGACCACAGTGCTATATCAGGAGACCGCAGTATGAGCCGAGCCATAACTATTAGTATCCCTGTCATTAACTTGTCCGTCCTCAGTTGTTTAGTCTAAGACGTCAGAAGAGTGTTCACTCTAGCCAAAAAGTGGCTTACTCAACATTTTTGGAGTGTGTGTGACTAACAATCAAATTCATTAAAAAAGGCATAAACCATCACATCAGAAATGTATTTGAAACACAGTGGAACCTTAAACGTTGGAGGAGTGAAGGTGGTGGTGTCTTGAACAGCTTGTTCGGGTGTAAGTGTGGAAGGATAGTGTTGTGGGGGTGGTTTGGAGGATTGACATTTCAATCAACACAAACCCCAATACACACACGCACGCAGGCTCACACAGACCTCCAAGCCATTTGGGTTGAGACTGATTCCCTGTGACAGCCTAAATATTTTGGCTGCGTCAGGGCACCAAGGTAAATGCACCCCGCGAGAATGTTTTTACAGGGTGAGGGACTTAGAGAGAGACAGGGAGAGAGAGAGAATGAGGTTTTGGATGAAGGTAAAGAGATGGTCACTGGGAGAAGCAAAAAGGGATGACTGGACTCTTAGCTTCTTATTAAATGTGGTTTGTATATTTGACTGTGGGCCCAGAGGTCAAAATGTTCACGTTCATTGAAGACAAGCAAAGACAAAAAAAACTGGTGAGGGAGCGTATACTCACATTCATGTTGAAATTCTATGGATGAGTCACGGTATTGGATTAATGGCATTTCCATTTATTTCAATGGGGAAAGGTGATTTAAAATACGAGTGTTTTGATTTACGAGCATAGTCACGGATGGAGTGAAACTCACATTCCAAGGCACCACTGTACACTGCTTTTCATGTAACAAGATTATAGACAGGTCATTGCTTATAACCTCACATATTGTTTTTTTTTTATTGTTTATTTCCAAACGGATACCCTGAGAAACTAAATTAGTTTTACCCATCCCAATCAACTTCATATCATTTTATTTATTTTTTATTTTTTATTAGTATTTTTTTTTTATTACGACTTACAATAGCAATAGTGTGATAGCTTGTCTCAGCATTCATACAATGTGCGTTTCAGGTAGCGTCACAGTATCTCTTTGTGAGCTTAGCATGAAAGAAACTACACATCGTGGCCATACATTGACAACGGTTACACAAACTAAATAAATATTAGCTGATGCATTAGGAGCATTTAGTGATTTAAAAAGCCACACCCAAAAATCCAGGAGAAGGATTATTGACATTCGAACTGAAAACACATGCCACCAAATCATTACTATGCTGCTGATGCTGGGCTCACAGACCAAAACGTTGAAAGGCTGATTACGTGAATAATATCATTTGTAATGGAGGTAAGCAAATATGGCCTGCTCCGTTCTTTAATCTGGCCAACGAAGCATTTACATTATAATTGTAATATTTGTTGCATTAATTTGGCTTTCCCCCCTAAAACTGGTTAGTTAAAATGTTGTTATTCATTAATAATAATAATGTTGATTATGTTTTATTTTAACTAATACACTAAAATATATGTAAAATCAAAAAAATTAAACCATCTCTTAGCGAATGCATTATTTTATTATTAAAATTAAACAATTTTAAATATCTTACTCTTTACTGGGCCCATCCCTCCCAAAAATGTAAAATGTGTCGCTTTAGCACAAACGTTTTGCCAATCCCTGATCTATAGCAACAGTTCTGCATAATCTACTGTTATTGTCTATTGTACCCCTCCAGGGACTACATTAGATTCAGAGACACAAGTCATGGGACAGTATTTGAATCACATTCAAATTGAGTTTGTTTGTAACATTACTTGAGATCTCAACATCTATTTCTTCTATTTTGATGAATATGACATGTTTTCCCTTATGGATTCAACATCATTGAAAAGACATGACCTTATTTTATTATTTATTATATTATTATATATTATATTATTATTATACCTTTATTATACGTTGTGGCCACCCTACAACCATGCAATGATTACTGTATTTCGTCTTTCAGTCTCACAGCAGTACTTTCTCCATTCAATTATTTGCAGGTTTTTTTTTTTTTCCTGGTGGAAAGTTAATAAAGCTAGAAAAGGTCCACCTTTGGCTCAGCGGGGGCAGCCATAATCCACAATGATGAAGCATTTAAAAAGACACACACCACAACATATATGTGGGTGTACTACATGTACACGTGGAGCAAAGAGCTAACCTCACTCAAGTGTGCACACACTTGCGCACACAAATACACACACACACGCACATGCGCTCACGGCGAGGAGGTCATTAGTGACCCGAGGAATGCAGGGGTCACATCTTTAAGAGAGCTGGCTGATAGAGGGGATGTTTAGGATCAAAGCATAGAGGAAGGGAGCGAGGGAGAGATGGATGGAAAGAGGCGAATGAGGAGAGGGAGGAGAGGGAACGTGCTCCATCAAAGCGGGGATGAGGAGGGGAGGAATGAAATGACTGTGTGAACGTGTTAGTGAGAGTAGAGGGGGAGGCGAGGAAGGCAGGACGATTAGAAAGGATGGAGGCTAAAGTGTGGAAACAGTATAGCTAACTTAAACAGACAAGTGTGTGTGTTTATATGCGGGTGAGTGTTTAAAAGCCGGGGTTTCGCTGAGAAAGCCAAAGCTCGCTTGCGCCGTGGCGATAGATTTATGTGTGTGAATGCACAGTGTCAGTTAAAAAGCTGCTGAATGAAACTTGGAGCGTGATAGCCATTAGCTTCTCTTGACACAGTCATCCGTCTACAAACCATAATAAATGAGGAGCTATAGCTCATGGTAGACCACATATCCACCCACGACATCATCAGTGTGGAAACTGCAGACATGAGTATGATTGATAAACTTTTTAGGAACTAAAAATAAAGCACGGGCTGTTTGGGATATGGCTACGTGACGGTGAGCTAATAAAATATCTTTTTTTTTTTGCATACGGAGAGGATTGTCAAAATAATTCAAAACAGAGGAATACCCTTCATGAGTAACTTCCAACAATTTATAAAACTAAATAGCCTACTCCGTCTTTAAAGTATCATGTATCAGCGAGCAGTGCTTTTGCTGCTTGGGCCAATCACGATCACAAAAATGCAATATAAAAACACACAACTGTGCCACATAAATCATCTGGAGCAGTTGAGAATCAATATTTTGCCAAAAAAACAAGAAAAGAAAATATAGCACATCATAATCACTTGCGATGCTGTTGATTAAATGTACAGTATTAATGTGTGCAGATCACTACAGACATGGTTTACTAGTTTTGCAACTTAGCTTGATCGAAAACGCCAAAATCATTGCGAGCCACCCAGCTGCCTTTGGAGGACGAATTTGAAATCTGATTAATTAAAGAAACAGTCCTAATGCTATTATAGTTAAAGTTGAGATCTGACAGCACTATTGATTCTGATGGCCATTCCACAACACATAGAAGCTCAAAGTGGATTTTTTTTTTAATGACAAAGACTGAATACTGAGTAAACATAGGACTCCATGAAAAGTACAAGGGGTTCTTGGTTTACTCAGTCGTTTAAAAGAACCCCACTATGATATTCTATATGTTGCATTGTCAGGTTCACAATTTCTGTCCTAGTTCATCTCAAAGGTGGTTGATTGGGCTGAGGATAGGTCTTATCAAGTTCTGCCACAACGTTCATTCAACAATGCTGGAAAGGGGCCTTCTTCAAACAGTTGGTACAAAGACATGAAAAGAATTGTCCAAAAAGTCGAGGAAGGATTAGGAATCCCCCAAAATGCAGTGATAGCAAAGGCTAGCCCTTATAGATTGGTTGAGTGATTTCTTAATTAAGAGTCACAATATTTGTGGTATATATGAATGTAATGACTACATTTCCTTTTGTAGATGTGTTCGAATTCTAATGGGTAAACCAGGTGCTGATGTAGGATTACCAATTATCAAAAATAATTCTCTAAACGACTGCTTTGCAACCCCTTGGCCCATTACTTAGTTTCTGATATCATAGTTGAGGGCTGAGTGACCCAACCAACCATTTACTGATAACATCACGCAGTGGTACCTCGGGATCCAAAATACAGTCTTTATCGAGATGTTATCCTTATCTGATATTGCTGAGAGCTTGTTTTTTCTGTAACCTAATTTAAGTAATTTCTTGCTCTTGTGATTTCTTATAAAAATGATGGCTTGTTGCATACTTTCCTTACCCTTGGGTTGTGTTACACTGATTCTGATAAGATTAGAATCAGAAGGAAATCAAGAGGTGTCAAACGGTCTTCATTTGTCGTTGGGAAATGGCCAAAGCTCACTGTGTTTTTGTTTGTATGAACATTGTGTCTATTTACCCATTCACACGTTCCACTCTACCTTACCGAGAAAATCCAGGGGCCACATTTCCCTATCATTTGTGTCGGATTGGAATGTTAATAAAGTTATTGTGAGACGAACACTTAGGCGAACACACAAAAACAACACTCATGCACGTGCTGATCTTATTAAAATGCAATTCAAAAATATCTTATAACTAACTAACTAACTAACTAAAACAAACACTTCCATTTGCGTGAGGCTTTACCATAAAAACATTTTTCTTTAATTCTGTTTACCTCAGATTTATTATTACCACCAGTGCGATATATTTTCTAATGATGTGAACTGATCTTCATGTATTATTGATATAATTGAATGTCAGCCAGTCACTGATGGTGTAGTGGTACACTCGCCTGACTTTGGTGCAGGCAGCGTGGGTTCAGTTCCCACTCAGTGACGGTGTGAATGTGAGTGCGAATGGTTGTTCGTGTCTATATGGGTCCTGCGACTGACTGGCGACCAGTTAAGGATGTAGTCCGTCTTTCGCCCGAAGTCAGCTGGGATAGGCTCCAGCGTCCCGCGACCCTAACCAGGATAAGCGGTGTTGAAAATGGAAAATGAAAATGTATGTCAGCCAGTGTTCCTCTTCTTCAATCTTCAAATGTCAAGCGCAAGGCAGAGTGATATCTAAAAACTAATAATAGCTATGACTCTTGATAGTGTAGTTGTTTTTGCCATTCCTCGACTGCTTAATACTTTCAACTGGATTTATTAACCGTTAATCAAGGGAGATGACAGGGATCCTCTCCTCCTCAAGAAACAAATTATTATTGTGTTCTCGCTGAGCATGTACATCTCCAAAGAGAGTCCATCCATCAGTTTTCAGTCTATCTTTGGACCATGGACCGAAGCCCTTTCAGCGACAGGTGAAAGGGCAGTATTCTGCAGTATTTTTCCTCTTTGACCATGTTTTTTGTCATGCTTTGTCAAAGAAATGAAGGGCATACCTTTCTAAAACATAACGACGAGAGAAATCCACTGCATTAACTTGTCTGATCTAGGGCCTAACGGAGTACTCCAGTTGGCATGTAAGTAGGAATGCAAAACCAGTCCAAAACCATTTGTAACAAACACACTGGCACAGCATTGCTACTCGGTATTGGCGGAACCCTGTGATTGGCTGGCGTCCACTCTAAGGGGTACCCCACCTCTTCCTATTGGAAAACATTTGTCATCTATGGTGCAACACTAGGTGGCACGGTGGAGCACTTGGTTGACACTGCCTCTGACCTTTTGGTGTGGAATTTGCATATTTGTCTATAGGTAGGCCTGATTAACTGGTGATCAGTCCAGGGTGTATCCCAAGTCTGATGGGATAGGTTCTAGCTCACACATGACCCTGAACAGAATAACCGGAGAAAATGGTGCAAAAGATTCTTCAGTGCTTTATTTCATCTAATAGCCAACGTTTGCGGAGGCCTAATCAAAGGTTGAGAAAGGCTGTAGATCTTGAGATTAAAGAACATAAAATGGTAAGAATGAATAAAGTTAATGATGTCAGAAAAGAGCTTTGAACTCTATACTCAAAGCTAACAGAAGGTCCTATGTCCAAATTAATGAACCGAATGTTATCATAATTTGCCAACTACCCTGAAGCTAACCTCTCCTCAAGAACATGTAAATCATAACACTCCAGAGAGTGGGAAGAGTCCTTTTTTTGGATTTTTCTTAACCGCTGAACACTCCAAATCTACACGTGGGAATCCGACTGTGATAATGTTTGCTGGGCATGCACACTCGCACCCCACTCAATCGCAACAAGAGGGATCATTTCCATGACAATGGACAATTATTGACTTTCATTGGCTCCGTTTGCTTTGATATCAGCAAGGGGTGTGTCTGTGTGTGTGCATGCTGGAGGGGCCCGGGCGGGCTGGGGGCAGCCGTGGATGAGAAGAAGGAACGGGGGGACCTGATGAAAGGAGCGGGAGTGGGAAAGTGCACCCACTGACCCAGAGTGCTCCAAAACAAGTAAAAGAATTAGTGGCAGAAACAAAGACATCATTCGTTAGGGTTTTCTTTCTGATTCTGTATCCGTCTTCACTTTCATGTTTGTTTGCGTCCTCTGCATCTGACTCTTTCTCAAAACCTCCCCGTTTTTAGCTGCCACCCTTTTTATCTGGCCAAGACTGAGCCCCCCTCTTACCACCTCTTGCCGCCCTCTTTCTCCCTTCACAGCCATAATTTAAGGGGCTGAAAGGCACGGCAAGTGGAGAAAAGAGGAGAGAGCTGAGAAAAAGAGTGGAGACGCTGCAGATGAGGGCCTTCCTTCACGGCCGTGGCACAGATGTGAGGGTGTTTTTGTGAAATGAAATCGGGGAGGGGTGGCGATAGGCTAATTTGCGTGGCATAAAGACGGGGGCCCTTTTCATATGCAGAGCGCCACTTTGATGCGCGGCTGATGAAAGCTGGAGGGAGCGCAAAGGAGAGGAGAGGACAGGGTGATGGAGGGGTTCTTTGTCCCCTGACAAGAAGGCATGCTACCCTCTTCTACGCCACTATACCGAGGCTCCCACTATACCGAGGCTCCCACAATTGGGCGACCGAGAGGGAAAAGTGTCATCGGAGGACCTTAGAGGCCAAAACATGAAAAAAAACAGACGCTTGGGTCGGCCTGCTTGGAGTAAGGGTATGCACAGTGAATTACATAAGCATTCATTCATATTGTGGGCACATCGACTTAATTCCACAGCTGTCAACACACATCTTCACTTTGAAGAGCCATTCCCACCAACTTCACTTTCCTGTTCTTTGTTGAGTGTGTGTGGCGGTGATGAGATCAGAGACCATGCGCAGAGGTGAGTGGTGGTTTCGGTCTTTCTATGACAGGGGGCCGGAGCCCACACCCACGGACCTTCAGTGTGTGCCTGGTTTTGTGTGCGTGTATGCGTGTGCATTTCCCCGTAGCGCTGATCATAGGCGGCAGGCTCCCCAGGGTCCTCTCACCAAACACTGGCCGATTTCATGCTCACACAAAAGCAGAATCTCGGCAGCAATAGAGCTTAGAGGCACTCGCAGGACAAACTGCCTCTCTCGTCTTAAGGAGTTCTTAAGTAAATCTTCAGGGTTTATGGGGAATCACCTTTTTTACTGTCACTTAAAATGCCAAAGATATTATCAAGGGTATAAAGTGGGTTTTCATTCCTGGCTCTTGGTGCATAATTCTCCAGATTTGGTTAACCTCTATCGATCACTAGCAGGTCATCATTTTTGTTATCTTTGCTATGGTTCTCATAGAATGTTGAATAATGTTTTGGGGATTTGGATTGCCATGACATGTCTGGAACTGACTCCCATGATCATTATCAGAATCTAATGAAACTACAGTACAATGGAATCACTGACATTTGTGATTTGTTTGGATTTTGAAATAACTTTTAACGTAAAGTGGGTGCACTTCACGTAAGGTGTATATTCTTTTTGCTTCTCGTTCTTCTCTTAACACCCCTTGAAGAGGCTAGTCCTTTTATTGGATTAAAAGTGTCATAAAAACGCCACAGAAAGCCAAAGAGAAAGCAAAGCACACACAGATTCAATCCTCTGATGCTCAGTCACTGATGTGAGGTAAGACTTTTGATGCATGTTCTGCTGGGACTCTTGGTCAAATTCCAAATAATACAACCTCACTGGTTTTCAACACAAACGTTGTACTGTATTGAAGTTTACTCCGTTTTTATAGTTTTTTCCAGAATAGGCCATGATTTACCACCATATGAAATTATAACTGTTATTATATCAACACATTAAAGATTATGTAGCCTGCCATACAATGGCCCCACAAAATTGGGAGTTTTGCAGTCACATTAATTAACAATGGCATAGGTCTTGTTAATGTTTATTAGTGTGCTGTGTTTGTGTAAGAACAGTAAGCGTATACTTGCAGATTTCTTTTCCTGGTCATGAGTGGGATCTCACATATTCTAAAAGTTTGGCATGCGTGTACTCTCTTTTACTTGAAGTATACTGTACTTGCTTAACTCAGTTTTTCCACTAGCTAAAAATATAGTTTTTCTTCCTCTCATTTTAGGTGATCTTTGCTCTCAACCAGACTTTACTACAGCAGGAGTCTTTAAGAGCTGGTAGCCTTCAGGTTCCGTACACAACGGAAGACCTCATCAGGCACTACAATTGCGGAGACCTCAACTCCATCATCTTCAACCATGACACCTCACAGGTGAGTCTTATTTCCTTAACAAAGTAAGTTGCTTGCATGTTAGCTATGAGGTCATCAACCTTTGTTGTGAAGTGGATGGGTATGGACCAAGAAAGAAGTTTGGTGCAGATCAAGGTTCTCTGTTCAGATCTTATCAGCTGCTTTCCCTCTAGTTAATGGGCTAAGAGTCATTTTGACCCTTTTCCCCCATGGAGTGTTGCAATGACACGGCCCTTGACCTTTTGTAGTAACCCTTAACCCCTGTGCCCGACTTTCCATCCCACCAAACCTCCTCATTGACGCCCCCATCTCCTTCTGAAGTCACAATTCAGCCACTCTTTCTGAGCATAATTTTTGGGGGAATTTTATCCTCTGTTAATTTCAGAAGTGAGTGCAACACTATCAATTCTGCTCCACTTGCATCTTAAGAAATGTCTTTAACCAATACCTCGTCAATCGCAGGTCCCAAACTTCAATAATGTAACGCTGCCGCCCAGCGAGCAGGTGACTGCCCAGGAAATAGACCGCTACTTCAGACAGGAACTCATCTACAAGAGGAATGAGCGAATGGGGAAAAGGGTGAAAGCCCTGCTAGAAGAGCATACAGACAAGAGCTTCTTCTTTGCCTTTGGAGCAGGTTGGTGTGATTTGTGCTGTTGTGCCCACATTTTACTGGTAACTTAACGCCGGACTATGTTGTGAAATATTTACAGGTACACCCTCAATAATAATAAACAATAAACAGATCGATAGTTTATGCACTCTTTTAGTGCATCTCAGTCTGTGGGGCCTGTCATTATTGTTATTCCGTCTCAGTGAGGGCAGGGTGCGTCATTTACACTGGTTTGACAAGAACGAACAGACTCTCGTGACTTCCCAATGCAGGTCAGAAAATCAAAGTTGCTTTTCTATTGGCTGTTTAAAAAAAACAAGATGCCTTCTTCCTGGAATGCAGGATTTGGTGGTTGGGGTCTTTTTTTTTTTTTACCTTCCTTCATAACAATAGTTGATAAGTCAAATATTTTTTTCTTTAGTTAATCATCAACTGTTAACAGATGGGGGCAAAAAATCCACCAAAATACTAAATAGCCACAGGATTATTGTGAACTTTTATGGATTATTTATGGAGTGTTGCACACCCCTCTCTGATTAAACCACTGACCAACAGAGGACGTTCCATATAGATTTAGGGCCCAAATAAATCCCAACTTTTTTTTATCTTTCTAGAGAGCAGAAGCTCCAATAAACCATCCTTTTTAACAGCTTGGGGCCCAAACAGAACTGTGTGTTTTCTCGTTGGCTGTTTGAAGTCTTTTGCAAGGTTTCAGAAATGTCAATTTAATACTCTGAATTCCTGTGTAACTACGCAACAAGCTGTTAAGTCTGATAAGACACAAGATGTGAGGCAGGGTGGATAAAGACAGAAGATAACAGCCGAAGTTTGTGTTTGTGTGTCCGTGTTTCTTGATTGGCTGATGTGTATCTAGGATCGACAGCCTTTGTCCTGTCAGGAGTCTTGCTGCTTTGGTTGCAAAAGCAGTGAGCCTTCCTAGTGAAGTGGACAAGGCAGGGTTGTAATCATTTACTAAGGCAGGTTTTCAGGCTTCAGCATTACGCTGAATGTAGTTGTTGTAATTAGTGGGAGCCCTGCGCATGTTTCTCCTCAACGAGCCGATCTTGTGTTCCTCAAAGAAATTAAGCAATTCTCTGTTTTACTGTTTCCATTTCATTTCCAATTTTTTTTGGGATAGACTTGCAAATTTTGCAAGTGACCATGCGCCTGGTCTCATTTTTGGTAAAATGTTTCCACATCCTTGTAGCACATGGCTGTTGCTACACTGACGTCAGTGTCGTAATGTGAATTCTAAGCGACAAGTATCGTGATGTTGGTGCGTGTTGTAGCATTCAACTTTTATGATGACTAAAGTTCCCCTTAGCACAGTTGTCCATGCATTTATTGGGCATAATATTTTGGCGATGAAGACGGCGCTTCACTTTCCATCTTTAAAGAGTAGCAACGATCGGAATAGCCGAAGCTAATGAGGCTAACAGCTATTGTCATTGACACCACCTTTTTTTTTTTTTTTTTTACTATCGGACCAGCACAGATGTATAAAGACAGTGTCGCTTTGTTGGCGGGATATTTCGCTTCTACATAGCGCATCATGGTCTGGTGGATTATCTTTTGCCAGCGACAGTAGCAGGGTGGCAAGTCCAAAGTCCTCTGTAAATTGTCTTAATGGAATATGAGATGTCAAAAACATGTGATTAGTCCACTTCAAGCTCCAAACATCTATGCCATATACCGTATTTTCAAGACCATAAGGCGCACTTAAAAGTCTTAAATTTTCTCCAAAATGGATGGGGGGACTTATAATGCGGAGCGGCTTAGGTGTGCACCGAGTTCCAAAATCTGAAAATGTTGTTGTGTGATGAGCGCTCCGCTTGACTGACTGGGAGCATTTCCTGCTGACACGCTGCTTATATAGAGGAAAGGCGGACGTGACTGACGACAGCATGCAAACGTTAAAGGGGGAAGGGTGCACATGAAAGAGGACGCTAAAGTCACGCCCCCAGTAGGTATATAGTGCCGGTATGTGCATTGTGCAAAACATCGGTTTGGCTAAGGACCCTCGAAAATGACATCTACGAAGAGACACGCTTACGAAGCACAGTTTAAACTGCATGCTATTAGTTACGCGGAGGAACAAGAGAATTCGAAATCAACGAATCCGTGGTTCGCAAGTGGAGGAAGCAGGAAAACGCCGGCATCATTGCTGAACAGCCCCCCGGCAACGAGACTGACTCCGACAATGACAAGAGTGAACCCGGAATGTTTGATGGAGAACTTGCCCAGGTGTTCATTTCGGATACAGAAGATGAGGACTTTGATGGATTTGTGGATGAGGATTGATCAAAAAATAACGTGAGTACATTGTTAAATACTTCAATAAAGTACAACCGAACTCAGTTATGCTCCCGTTGCCTTTTTAAAAACGTATGCGAGCGTATGTTTTAGCATGCATGCATGCTACCGTATGTTTTAAGCTAGCGTATTTTTTACCATGCCTGCGCCCAATATGTATGTGTTAAATACAGAAAAACCCCCGTAACTGAGACTGCGCCTTATGGTCGTGAAAATACGGTATGTCAAACTCGGGCCCGTAATTATATTTGGCCCGCAAGACCATATTAAATGTGTATTGGAGCTGGCCTGCCAGTATATAGCACATGCGCCACTAATATTACAAATCGCAGAATGCTTTGCTAGTGTGTTGGCCCATCAGTCTAGACCGCCGAGCGCCCCTTCCCTTTCTGTTGCAGTCGTTAGAAACTATGCTACCAGTCTCCTCGAGCAAATTTACACTTCCCCTTCCCAAAAATGGCCAAACGAAAGATTGAAAACAGTTAACTTCCAAGACAGGTGGGAGGCAGATTATCTGTTCACTGAAGTAAAAGACAGACCAGTTTGTCGTGTGCGGAGCAACGCGGCTGTAACAAAGAATATAACATAATTGAATTAATGTTTTCTTTAATGCCCTTTATCGACTCCTAGGCAGGGACTGTTAATAGTTTGAGGTTTGGATTTTTATTGAAGGACCCTCTTATTTTTGTTGTTGTTGGCCTTTGAAAAAAGACTTGCATCAAAAATAAAGGTAGTTGGAGATAGATAAATAGAAGATAGCGAGACAGAAGAATTCATATCTATTTAAATACAAAACAACAAACAAATACCACTGATGTCTTTTATCAAAAATTTGGTTTTGCATGTTTATAATGTTAAAGTTTGTTTATTCCAGATTCAGTGTTTAAGCAAAATTTAAGTTTGTTGTCAATGATAAACCTTAACGCTACATTTCTGCAGAAAAGGGAAACATGCACATCGCAATGATTTTTCATTAAATATTGAGTTTGGCCCGTGACATTGTCCCAATTTTTTATTTTGGCCCACCGTGAATTTGAGTTTGACACCCCTAATCGATGCAGAGAAGTAAAGTCGGCGACTCTGTTCAACCCCTACTTTATTAAGTAATGATAAAGAACACAGAAGACGTATCAGGTACAACAAAGATGGTTCAAAATGCCCTTTGACAAGAATTTGAATGCCTGCTTGCTGATCAATAACATAGCTTCCAGCATTTTGACATTTGGTGACCCAATAAAAAATAACCAAAGACCAGTTTTGGACTCTGCAAAGTTTTAGAAATCCAAATGTGAACTCAGTGTGCAAAAGATTGTGTCTTCTCATACTGTAATTGTTGGATAGGATCAAGAATATAAAAACTGTTTAAAAAAACAACTATGAAAATGGAGATATTCCATTATATCTTAACGCAACATATTTTGGTCTTTTGCCACATTCTTGTGTCATTTAAAGATAAAATAACCATTTCATGAATAAAAAAGTGTTGAGGGTATAAATCATTTTGGTCTTAACTATATTTTCTTAAATAGTGGTCTCGGGTGTTAATTTACTCAACTGCAGAGAGTATTATTAATTTATCGGAAAGAGATGTGTATAGGAGTGGTGTATATTAGAGGATATATGGTACATAATAAATCATTGTGGCCTCTCACGGAAATAAGCATTATGAAAGGCTGCATTCACAAAGTCTAAAAAGACATGGGGAAAAAAACATCAGATGTGTAAAAGTCATGTTTATTCAACATTAAATTAAATTGTGCTTGAACATTTTACACTTAAAAGCCAATTAGAAAGTACCCAAACACTGGAAGGCAGTGGAAAGAACGTTTCAACATGTTGTTTTGTTCTAACGATGGTGTGCGTTTGGTGGGGAGGATCAGATTTTAGTGTCATCCATTTTGCTGTCACTTTTTCCCCTCCTGATGACATCGTCCACAGCCAGAGTTTCTCACTAGGTCATTTCATAGTCGAAAAAAGCAGCTTTAAACAGAGTCGGAGAGTAAGAGAGAGGCCTTCACAGGCTCCTGGCAGGAAACAGCTGAGCAAAAGCAGACACACACACACACGCACGCACACACACACACATACCCCTCCAAGAGTACATTTCATGACAAGTCCCCAAGGATGCACCTTTACAAGGGTTTGGCCTCAAAATGTGTGGGCATGAGTGCCTGCGTGTGTGTGTGTGTGTGTCTTTCAAGCTGGTGAGTGAAAGTGATACGACCAATCAGCCCAGAAGCACTAGTTTTAGACAAATGGAGGGCAGCTCAGGTCAGTGTGGACAAGGAACTGGATGAGGGACATTTGGGTGCATTCGCTCTTTCGCACGCTCTCACACACATGCACACACACACACACACACGCATGCATGCATATACCGCAGCCCCCAAAGCCACACTGAAGACAGACTAGGGTAAAATGTGTCCTTAATTATCTCTGGAGGGGTCAAAGGACACACACGCACGGACACACGCCCCCCCCCCCCCCCCCCCCCCCCCCACAATGGAGCTCATTATGCCGGTTTACTCAACTTCCCTATTACAATCAGTTTGACAGACAGTTCTTATCAGTTATCTGCGACCATGACTCCGACCACCACGATCTCAGGCTGTGAATTATTATTTTTTTTTTTTCTAAAACTCACTTGCATTTCACATTCATGTCATCTTGTAGTCATAACTGCTTTTGTTTTTCGTCTCAATTGTTCTCAAGACTGTATTGCCCAACATTAAAATGAACTCCGATGTTTGGAAAATGATCCTTGGTAATGATATCGTACATCCTCAAATAGAAGACTTTTCCTTTGATACAGATGTACTTGTTGAATAGGAGTAGGAAGAAGTTAAATAAAAAATATAATAATTTGACTTAAATAATAACAATGAAATAGGAAGCTATTCGTATACAGTATACTCCTCTAGGTGTCTGAGAATAATAGGTCCATGTAAGGTAATCTGCCAACTTTTTCTTCAATATCCTTTTAAACAGAGTAAGGGAGCTGCATGTTTTCAGTTCAATATCGCAGTCGCTCCACAAGTTAACTCCTCTAATGGAGACACATCTCTGTTGTATATTCGTTCTTATCTTGAATTTTTTTTTTTTTTTAACACACGTTCCCCTCGAATTATAATTACTTTTTCAAGTTTCAAACACTAAATACTCCACTTTAAAACAGTCATTCTCAACTGTAGACCTACGTTTTCCTATTGTTGCCAAGCTGTGACCAACTTTTATCGTAATTATTAAAAAATATATATCGTTAAAAATAGCCTTGAGAAACATATACCTGTATTTCTAAACATAACTACGTGTGCTTACATGTTAAAAGTGCCTTTCAGAGCACCTTATTAAGGAACTGAGCATGAACATGCCAATTGCATGTACAAAATTGAATAGAGTACAATTATATTTCCCAATTGCACAAACTAAAGCCACAAAATGTCACTTATTTCCTGGGCGTGAGCTCTTCTTTTTAGGCCCTTACGTATGCGCTGTGTGGGAACTCAAGGCTTACCAATTACAAATGAATGAATGTTCCACTCCACGTAATAAAATTTCTGATGCATGCCTGTCAAAATAATATTAAAAGTCAAGTCACCTAAAACATGTCACTGTAAACAGGGTCCTTGGTTCACCACGAATACAGCAGTGGTAACATCCTGTGCTCTATCACTAACCTACAGTATGCTTATGCAGTAGGTCATAATTACAATAACTATTTGTCTGAGACTCCCATTTAGGTAATACATGTAAACCAATCAAGTTGAGAAGAGTTTAGAAGCACTGCTCTAAAAGACGCCGTTCCTCAGTTTGTCTGCGGGCGTGCCACGCACGAGAATAAATCATTGCCTCTCCGAAATCACAAATCTTTTTTCAGTTAACTCTTCGACATATTTCATGAATTTTGAATGGTACTTTTGCTTACCTCCCATTCTGTGGTGTGCCAAACTAGCACAGGGAGTCAACAAGCCAACCCTTGAGAACCGGGTTGAAAATGACGTAAATCGCGAATTAAATAAAACATACAACAAACTAGAATTTGCCAGAGCGTTCACACTTGAAAACGGATGGATGGGCACGTGAAGAGAAACTGCAAGACAGTTTCACTTTCCAGACCCATTGTAGCAAGGAAGTGACAGTTTCCAATCTACCAATGTACGGACTTGAGCACATCTTGCCCCACCCAAATATTTGCTCAAATAATAACCTAATAATAATATTAAATGCTTGTTACTTGCTACACACCTAGCAACAATTTAGATAAATGAAGAAGATTATGAAGTCGTAGGGTTTGTATTGTTCTCTCCTCACACATAATCATCACATTAACTTGCAAGGCGAACAAAAAAGTGTATGAAAACTTCAGATTGCATGATTAAATGTTGATTGTGTTTTGGCTTGAGGACGCATATTACAAGATTCCAGAGTGTACAAGTGCTTGGGTTGTGTCAGCTCGTATTTGTGTTTGTCAGGAGTGATAACACGTGTCGGAAAAAAAGCCCTACAACAACAGTTTAAGTGACAAATGAAATGTATTTGGCAACAAAATGCTCCTCGGAGAACCGCAATCAAAACCTTCATCTTCACGTCTGAGTTGTGACAAAATCACAACGCTGCGCGATGAGTGAGGCAGCAGTGGAGGGAAGTGGACCGATGTTGCTGCCTTGATGTTATCTGAGTCGACTGGAAAGAAATATTCACTTGTTGAGATTGCTAACGGAGAGAGGATTAATGGTCCACTGGCACTTCTTGCCAAGGTGTCTTCTTCTTCACACATAATCATTCTCTTCTCTTATCATTGCTTTTACCCTCCAGTTGTGTTTTTATTGTAAGAACATTTTGTACCAAGAATGCTGGAGATGTTCCATGAACCAAATGTGACTGAAACCACATGTGACTGCATAGTTTGTAACATGGCAACAGGCGTCCCAGAAAAGAAAAATGTGTTGAAGATGCATTTTATGTGGAGGTATGATTGTTATATATTTGTAACAGCAATGGCAGGAAATCAAGACTCAAAGGTGAAAGTCAAATAAAAGCAAGAATAGAGTCAATCTGCATTGTTTGGATTTAGAATTGCTTTTTTCCATTTGAAGTAATATAAATAGAAATAATTATTCCTGTGGGCAGAATGTCACCGTTATAAAACCTTTAATGGTTTAAGTTAGGGTGAATTGAATATTCAAAATTTCAAGTTCATAAGCTAAATTAACAACAGTCACAATAAATGTCACCTCACAAAAAGACACAACCCACTTTGAAGTTTAAATTCTGTTGTTCTTCCATTGTACCACTTTCCTGTGTCATAATAAGCACACGTTCCGATTCTGTGGTCACGCCATGTAAAAAAAAGAAAAAAAGAGTGAAATATACTTGTTAACTGACAAGAGGTGTCAACAGATATGTAGTGTTCTTGCGGTTATGATTTTTCTTTCATATTGTAGAACCATATTTTGAATAAATACAGTGAGAATAAGCGGTACAGAGAATGGATGGATGGAAAGTCAAAGTCAGAATTTTGGGACGTAGCGGTTCAACTAATAAACGTATGTGTCATGCATTGCAGAGGCAAATGATTTACCCAGAAGAAAGAATGCTTTTTGAGATATTATTTAATAACAGCAGGCATCCAAACAGTGTATAGTTTTGTTTTTAACGAAGAGAACCACAGATTTGTTCCCCCAAGGAAAGGGTAACAAATGGTCAGATACCGGAATTTAGAACACCTTTAAAAATGGAAACGCAACATACAATGGAAAAGCAGTATCACTGCCTCAATTTATTTATATTATTTTTATTAATATGGCAGCACTCTCTGCAATTCGTTTATTTTTGTTACCCAAGAAAGACCCAACATTTGCATGCTCGCCAAAATATCTTTGACAGTCAAAATTTGCCTGTTATACATTTGTCAGGTTACATTACAACACTTCACTTTGACGGTAGAACAAGAAAAGGTTTTCATTACTTTCTAGTCTAAAAATAAACCCCCTGTCCTGTAGCGACCAATGTTCTGTATTAAGGTTTTGTCAGGCCTTGCGATCTTTCACTGTGCTGTAAGTAAATACCTCCTACAAGCTGTTTTTTCTCCATGTTTGTCCGAACCGCTGCAGTCATCACTCACCGTAAATGACGACGTTGAAAAGGTGCCATATGTTCCCATCGGCATATGGAAGCGGTTATTGCGCTCACTCTATAGGTACAGTAACCCAATCCTTGTATACAACCTGAACCCGTGTGTTCCCTTCGTAATGTCGGCCATACCATGGCACTCCTGACTTTAATAAAGCGATGTGTTTACATATCACTGAATGCTGATGGCTGCATTTTCTCTTTCTTAACATCCATGTTTCGTTTCTCTGTCCCAAACTGATTAAGCACATCGCGATTCCCCACAAACCCAAACACCAACAATCAAGTTATTAGTGGCCTGACTGCTGCAAAAGTGGTTGGCTTTCACTGTCATTGTGGGAAAGTTGTGCCACCTCACTAATAATTAGGTTTTACCCCTGGAACATTTGCCATGTAGATTATAAGAGTCACGTAGATGCTTCTTGTGTATCAGCAGTTAGGAGCCCATTAAAAAAAATAGGGTTGAGCCAAATGAAAAAAGTTGGCCTAATATCTCACATCTTTCGGCCAGCTTTCAAAATCAAAGAAACAGGTAAGTACAGTTAAGATGGTGGGGATGATGATGATGATGATGGTTATTAATTTGTGAATGGGGAAATGAGTATTTATTCATTTTCACATTTTTACAATTTAACGAGTAGTTTTTAGCCGAACAACTTCCCACAAGAGTGATAAAGCCCCTTGTAATCATGAATCCAAAAAGTGCAACTCTCTTTCATTCAAGCCAGCAAATCGCTTCAATTTTGTTTTTCTACAAAGGCAAAATCTTCAAGGCTGGAATCAAGAAGAAACAACAGGAACTCATAATCCAACATCGCCAAATCAGAAACAGACGCTGAAGTAGACTCAAAACAAATCACGAAAACAGACATAGGCAAAAGATATAAAGTCAGGGAAGCATTTGGTTGGTCGGACAATAAGAGAGTAGGGCGGGGCTTAAGAAACTAAATTGGCAGGTGAAAAATACGCACACTCTTTCAAAAATGAAATGAAAAGTTTAACAATGCAAAATCAAACAGATTCATATGTTGCTACTAATTAAAATAATGTTGACTGATTAAGATGACTGCTTACAAACACTCCCCAAATCATGAGGCCAAACCTCACGCATACCTGAGCGAAATATCCCTCCAGTGTGACTTCACACAGAACAGCACAACACTGTGGGGGCCGCCCTCGTCCCCTGCATCTTTCTCCTTCGCCAGATGGTGTGAAAGTTTAAAAAAAAAAAAAAAAAAAAAAAATGCAGTTTTTTTTTTTTTTTCCCAGCAACTCCCCCCTCATAAACAGCCAGTTTACAACTGTTTGGGGCAGACGGTGACATGAGTACACAGATGTCATAGAGTCCCATTCAAATCCAGACCCGACCTACCACACACTTGGCTGGGACACCGGCTGGTTGGGGCCCAAACGCCGCCAAACATGGTTGAAGTCCCAAAATCAGATTTGAACCACATTTGTACTTCATTTGTTTTTTATTTATTTATTTTTATTTTTTACTTTAATCACTTGTGTTTCATTTCCTGTGGAAAATAACGTGGTCCCATTTTGTGTGGCATTGATAAGTTTGTAGCTTCAAATTTCAATTCGGATCATCAACGATCAAAGCAAAATTTTCCTTTAAATGCTGTGATTCATAATAAAGCCTCATAATGAAGACATACCATTATTGTTGCTCATTGTGCCCATTATGAAAAGCACTTACAAAACTGTGGCATCAATAAGTTTTGCTACCCTCATGCAGCCCAATTATCTATGCTAACTTGCAAATTAAAAGCGTTGCTTTGACCTACTATAGAAGCTTGGATCAGATTGCTCGTCTAAAAACAATAATTGCAGGTCACTCATTAAGCAAGGGACTAATACTCTAAAGATTGCAATATTTTCTAGTTCGACAAAGGACACACTCAAGGCTCATTATTCTGGGGCATTTTTTAATATGAGAATGCCACTTTGGAGCCTGACAATGTGACGTGAAAATGGGTCTCAAAGTAGTTTCTGTGTTTAATTTTCCAAATGGTAATTTGTGAAAACTGAGGTTGTGTTGGCAGCCATGAGTACTTCACAAGCATAACAATGAGGGTTTACCACAGTGTGATTGTTGTCTTCTTATTCAGTAGTGTAAACTCAAAAGAGGAGACCGCATTTTTGCAATATCGCAAGAAAAATAACTTCTGATGTTGCCTCTCCATGACTCCGGTCATAAAAACATGTTAACATGAAACCATTGCAGCAGCGCATCTGTGACATCTCCTGTGGAGTGTCGTGCACTCTAGTTAAACAAAAGGATAAACCTGTCAGCCCCTCTGAAGAATGAACGCGTTGTTAAGCTTGGGAGTGAATAGCACCTAAAACGTACATTTTCTTGCACTCGATGGGTCAAAGGCCCATGGACTTAAAAGACATATTTTATATAGCGCACACTTCTCTCGGTCATAGAAACTTGTCTCAACAGCTTGGGATGATTTATTGAAAGAGTTGAACTCCTCACCCTTGACCCCATACAAACCCAACATTACTTCTTTTCTCACCTGGAATGAGCCCCTTATGTGCCTGCCCAGCGGCTACACTCACTTATTACACTAATTTAGTAAAAAGACACCATGCTCCTATGAAATGGGAACAGGAAAGGAAAATAAAATATTCAGCTGTGCATTTATTGATGAATGCAAGTGGGAATTACTTTGAAGGAACAGTCCCCTTTCATTGCATGACGATTTTTGGCTTTCCCTCTTAACTGCTCTCTTTTGCTCCAGCATTATTGAAGGAGTGATGTATTAAAAATCGTAAGGCAGATTGGTTTAAGAATTATTTAGGGAGGATCGTTGTATGACCAGTTGTCAGCAAATACAAATTTGAAGCAATTCTGAGGAGATTCTCGCTCACAGCTGTGGTTCAATGTCCTCTCTAAAAAATAAAAAAATAAAAAGTCATGAAATTCATTCATTCATTTTTCCGAACCGCTTATCCTCATTAGGGTCGCGAGCGTGCTGGAGCCTATCCCAGTATCTTCGGGCGAGAGACGTGGTAAGTCATGAAATTGACACATACATTTCAAATGTGATGGAATTAATAAATAAATAAAATCAGTTTAACAAGGCAGATGGAAAGCATGTACTGTAGTTTCAAAATGATTAAAACAGTATTTGTAATTTTCAGCATCTTTGTAACTTTTGATTAATGAACTTTTAACAACTTAAAACTTGAACAAGAGAAATTGATGTCATTTTCAGATTCATGCGATGCAAAATTGTCCTAAATCAGTTGAAATAACAGACAACTGACAAGTTTTTTGTGTGTTGTAGCCCAGTGTAATGAAAGGCTAGTTGAGACTGAATCTTAGTGCATTCCATTCTGAATCAAACACTTCAACATTTCATCAACAATCAGTTCCACAAAGTCAACAGAATGTTGAACAATCAATGAATCAAATTATTCAGTCTGTCAGTAATTTGGACATAAAGAAAAATGCTAGTATGAAATGAACCTTTGAGTAGTAAATGTTTATTCAATGCTTAAGTTTAAAAATTAACTGTTACATTTATGATGAGTGCCGCCCAAAGTTATACGTTATGTGCTTGTAAAATCTATTTTAGCTGCTGCTGAATATTCCCTCGACAGCAATTACGCGTAAAATGAGACTTCTAGTGGCAGCGGCATGTAACGCTGGCAACGCTTTGGTTGATTTAGTCAAAACTGCTCACTTATACAGAAATGTCCATCTTTGATCAGCCTTTGACGCAGCTGCATTGAATGAGTCGGTGTGTTGGAGCGCCTCAAGTTGTTGGCAAGGAGAGCAGAAATGAAGCTCGCGCTGGGATAGAGCGAACGACTGGACTATAGCCGACCTGACAGATGTAATTCCTTACACAGCTCCCAAACGCTGTGCGCTGCCACACATTCAGACCGAGCGTTTATTTAGAAAACACTCTCACACCGCAGACCTCTTGTGTGATCGCCGCCTCGTTTATTCTCATCATAAATTCAAAGGTCATATGGACCGATCCCGAGGAAGCGCTCGCGGACAACGCCGCCTTTTTCACACTGTGTGGCCGTTAGAGATAATTCATATAAACTACAACAAATGTAGACGTGGTTAATGATCAGTCTATTTCATCCTTTACAAGGGAACATAAAGCTCTTGTGCATTGTACTATTTATACATGCCAATTTACTACTTGAGCTTTTTGAAAGCTAAACAACCTTTTTCCGTCACACAAATGCTGCACTATGTTTTGAGACAACACCGATCTTAAGCATATGTCTACACTAATTAACTTGAGGTGTGCAAATTCTACGAGTAGTGAATCATTTCCAGTCTGAACTACTATAAATTATGTTGCCGATAGCGCAACCTTTCCCAAACTTTCTAAGCCACACAGCACCTTAACCATCCGACAAAGATGGCGCACCTCCCACTCCATAACACAGAACAGATGTGTCGCGAGGCAGGGTTGACCCCCCCCTCCCCCCCACACACACACCTAAAAACTTCTCATGCCCCCCCCCAAAAAAAAAAAACATTTGGTAGAAGTTTGATCAGCTTTTAGGGGTCACAAAGAAAGACTCAAAATCTTACCAAGAATATTTGCATTATTTCTGGTCAAAAGTCTCAAAGCTAATGTGATTACACTTAAAATAAGACTCATCACTTAAATAAGTAACTTGTTTTTAGACCATTTTCAAGCTAATCTTTACTTGAAGTTGAAATAAAAATGAGAAAAATGCCAGTGCAGTAAAAAAAAAAAATTCTTGCTCCACTGGCAATTATTTTTCTACTTATTTCAACAACAACAAAATGAGTTTGAACCAAGTGAAAATTGTTTTGACTAGAAATGAGACAAAGTTTGTGGTAGTGGCCTCTTTTCTTGACCAATCAACCCCTGCTTCATCCAACTGTTACATTCGTGTAACAGTGAATGACCGGCAACTAGTCCAGGGTGTGCCCCCGCCTCTTACTCAAAGTCAGCTGGGATAGTCTCCACCTCACATGCAACCCCAATGAGGACAAGTAGTCTAGAAAATGGTTGGATGGATAATTTAATGGAAGTGAAATCCTAAAACTGAAGGCCTTACAGGATCTTTAATTATCATCTGGCATCAGATGACTCAACATTCCTGTGCCTTTGTCTTGTCTCAATATTGTAAATTCTGTCTTTTTAATCTTCAATCTGCATCCAACCCTTTTGTTTGTCTCTCCTTTTGTTTTTGCTTGTCTGCCATATTTAACCATCTGTTCTACTGTGGGGTGTCTTCTTCAACAGTCGGCGTCTGTCTGCATTTTTAATGGTGATCGATATCAGTTATTTTTGTCATCTTGCTTGAGAAAAATGGGAAAACAAGTGTTTAAGTGCTAGTTGAGAAGTTAGCGCTTCTTGGTGGTCTTAAAGAAGTCTCGTGGCTTTGGCATTCTATCTATTGTGATTCTGCAGCGGGTTGTCTGTTCACTGTCAGCTCTGTCTTCCCTTGTAGTACCTCTTTATCGAAAACCTCTTCTTGGGATTTAGATGGAGATGATACTGAGAAATTCCCATGTGGTAAAATGTTGAACTCTTGACAAAGCAGTTCAACGGGTAGCAAGAAAAGTACTGCAATTCATAAGACGTTTTAAGTATGTTCTTGCAGAGCAGAAGCAATTTCTCTATGAACTGTCCTGATTTGTAGATTTTATATAAGGTTTATTTTGAATATCCAAAACTAAGAAGAAACAGTTAAAATATATATATCGTTCTTAAAGACTAACCCTAAAATGATTAAAAACGAACAAATCAGACCAAATGACAATGGTTTCTTCCATGGCCCTGGTTATACCTCTCCAGTGAGTTAACCTTAAACCACTGCTGTAGATTTTACACAATCTTGCAGACATGCAAACAAAAGACCACACTGATTTGCAAATGCGTCAGATTAGCAGTCAAAGAACGCGGATCTGAAAATTCCCCCAGTTTTTCCCATATTCATGAGGAAATTCTGACATCACTTTGTGAAACAAGGCTCATGCAAGTCAACCATTAACCACTGAGCAGCAGTTTGCACTAAAACAACACAAGTACGTTTAGTTTGGCTCCATCTGCGGCTTCACCCTTAAACTGGACTTCACTATGGCTTTACGTCAACCGGCGGTGTGTTCTTATGTTCTTCCACTGTACTCCTAAGTGGATGACTAGGTCATATGTAATTTTAAGAGGGCACAATTTCCTTTTATTAGTATTAACATACAAGACATTGGATTTGAATTTTGTATTCTTTAAGACAGGTTAAAAAAAAAACACTGGTAAAATGACATGTTACTATTACTATAATAAAGTTGCAAAATCTTATATAATTCAAGTCATTCTTGGATAATCATCTGCACCCAATTTGTGCAGATTTAGAGCATTAAAAGATGACCGAATTGCTTGTTGACTGCTTTGCCTACTAGGATTCTCTTAATTAGGAGTGGTCTTTTTTTTAAAAGAGCACAATGTACCACAGCTCTTGTATGAGAAGGGATCTGAGCAAATCTGCAGCATCAAAAACTTGCGAACAAACGATGAGTCAGGTCTGCAGTTAGAGTAAACAAACAGTTGTAGTACATGGTACATTGCCACATAAGAGTTTAATGTCTGGCAATGTGCTTGGGCATATATCAAATATCCATGTCTGAAAAAACTCTGATTCATAAACCTACACCAAACTGAATCCAATATTCAATTTAAACTATTTCTTTCCATCCAGCGGTGAAGAATATATTCTGTAAGGTCGATTATTAGATTAACATTAAGAGACTCTTAAGGATCAGCACCACAAGTTATGAAAGTCTTACAGTACTTGACATAATATTTTACCGCTACTCTCCAGTAATTTAATTGTGGTTAAAACCACTTAACATGACCCACTCTGTTCATCTGTGTAGCGTTTCCCACATGACTTCTAATATATTCCATTATACCAGTGGTAGGCCTGCATGGCTGTTGGTAAATTTGGAATCAATTATCTCAACAGCAGCTGAAACTGATAAGGAGATTGAGAGCTTTTAATGTCCTTGGTGTCACACGGAACACGGAAAAGAAAAAAACACTGAGATTTGTTGCAATTTATCCTGTAAATCATTAAAATATTGTAACCTAGAAAAGTGAACATTTCTCAAATGGCAATCCAGCCAAAAGTAGCTCTATATTATACATGACAAAAAGTCATCAACATTACACTGTCCCTTGTTACTCACTGCTAACTCTACTGGCAATTTGCGTGTGACAGCTCAAATGCAGATCTCATGACAACTCAAAAATTCATCCCGTTAAAATGGAGCCCATGGCAAACGCGGTGTTTTTAGGGCCACTGTCCGTTCCTTTGTGTCCAGCAATGCAGAAATGAGCAACAACAAATCTGCCTGTAACGTATCAGCTACCGTACATCTTGTTTGTTGGTTGCATTATGCATCGCTATTGCTTCAGCTACAGGGTTCACATTTTATCAGCCAATGGAGAAAATGCATTAAACTAAAACGTGTGAAAATGAGCTGTCTAAAGTGTTACTTTTTCACGAGAATGAGGTTTGAATTAAGTAGGATAGAACAAAAAAATACACTTGAACAAGAGATGTCAAGGACCCGTTTCACACTGTTGCCGCATGAGGACGAATTCACAAAACCATGGTGAATTTACACATTCAGATAATGAGATGCGGGCCGACGTCAGTGCCAGCAACAATTGCTTTCAACACAAACGGGCATGGGCAGTGGGGCTCGGTTCTAAAGGCGACGACGACACTGCGGTCGTAGCCCCTTACCCATAGCAGGCATTGTTCTGCCTTTGATATTACTACTAATAATAATGCATTCAACTTACTTTTCAAGGGACCGAAAGAACCTTTAAAATTGCACACATTATTCATTCGATCCTCAGTCACACCCGACTGGTGGTAAACTACTTGTGTAGCCACACCTGGGGCCGTCTGACGGAAGCGTGGCTGCCATTCTGCGCTTACGGACGCTGCGACTACCACCAAACATCCAACCACATTCATTCATACTACATTTGCAGGTTGGAGCCGCAGCCTAATGCCATTGAATGGCATCGCAGATGTAACGGGCAATCGAAAATGCCATGTCGTATCACATTAGCTGACATAAAAATTACGTTTCTGGGTCCAACCACAATCCAGCCAGCCTATTCAAACCTAACCTTGTCAACTTTTGATTGACATGCTTTGCATGACGGAACTAATTGACTTGGGAGTGGTTCTACAATCTTCGCCTAATTTTATAAACACAACATTTATAAAAAAAAAAACAATCTATAAAACAGATTATAAAACCATCGTGTCCTACTTTTTTGTTCAAATGTTTGTACTTTTATGTCTCTGGCCCACACGCCTGCGAGAAGAAACAAGATTCATCACAGCACGTGAAAATCTCAAGAAAGCTTCGGACACCTCATTCTCCTCCAATACAATAGAGGGCTTCATTCAGTGCTTCGTAATGGTGATAATGGGCTGCTGGAAGCAGCTCACCATTGGAACATGTGTACTTAACACAGCTTGAAAAAGCTAAATGGGGCAGAATGGCCTCAGCGCCACCTGTAGCGTTTGTTTATCCAACGTGTCGCCATGTTATGAGAAGTGCCGCCTGAGCCCTGCTTACAAGTTCTAATGTAAATATAGATGTGCATGGAAAATGAATACTATTTAAGACTTACCATATGTTGTAATATTTTTAGCCCTCCATTGTATTGACGGGCTTTCTGTGTGAGCACAGGCACAAATGTCAAATCTTTGTGACTGGGTGATGATTCAAATGAGTCTGTCCCATCACTAATATGCGAATAAACGTGACGTTAGCTCATCGACGACCTTATAAATGGCCCCATGTACTGTATAGATGACGGCATGAGCATGCTGTGAATGAGAGCTTTCAGGCCTGCCGCTGGTCTTTATCTCAGCCATCTTGCCTCTCTCAATGTTGGAGCGACATACAGTGAACTTATTGTACCTTGGTATAATCTATAAATATACTGTAAATCAGACTTTACAGTCGTTGCAAAACGTGAGTGGGTACTACAGGGCAGAATTTGCATTTTTTAGGCTTAACCTTAAAAGTAGCAGATTTGTGAATGGTAGTGACCTAAAGCTTGAGTATAACGTCTCCCAAATCATTCACCACAATAAAAATGCCAAGAGTTTGCAAACAGAGGAGCTAACGGTTAGCCTAGCTTCTACTACAACTACAACTACTCTCTTTCTTCTCCTTTGTCGGGATGCCCTGTGTCACCATGCTGCCTCCCACAGGTCAATCTACGACAGGTGTTCGATTTGGGGGCGGAGACTCACAATTGTCGGTGGAGATATCGTCATGTGTGCTGTGTTGGTTATCACGAGAATACCGCACACTATAAGAGCAGTAAGAACCCACGTGGCGACTCTTACCTTGTCATGTGAGGGGTATTTTATAGCTCAGTAAAGATGTTAAAAATCAGTATCTGTGTACTCTAATGATCCGGTGTCGTTCTTGCAATCGCAGACAAGTATTCTCCTTATTTGAAACGTACATGAAGCTAGGCTAGTTCTTTAAAATGAAATAGAAACAATGAATTTGTCAAATGGAAACATCCCAGAAAGCAATACGGAAATTTCCAGTTACAAATTAGTACAGTACTGTTCGTGATATCTTGGAAACGTTCACAATCATCTTTCATGATTCATCACAGGTCACGATGTCATACTTGGGACCTTCTTTTAAGAAAGAATTTCAGGGTCATCAATCATTTTGAAGCAAAGACGTCTAATTTTTGTTTAACTTTGGTGCACTGGCATGTTCCATGCAAGTTTGACTGCTCTCAGAGTGAAATATGTTCTTGTTAAGGTTGACCGTCAAAAATAGGTGACAAGTGGCATTCACTTTAACTCCTCTCTCTATACATTAAACAATAAAGTAAGCAAAGAGCTCTTTGGATTTAAGTGTGAAATTGTGCTTTTATTGACTTCATTAAAGTAAAGCAACTCCATCTACGACTTACTGTAATATTGTTGAAGTATATCAAGGTGAAAACTATAAACTAGCTTTATGCCTTTTCTTTACTACTGACAGTTAAATGCTTAAATTGTAAAAAACACAGAAATGCCATGTTTGTGCAATCTTTTACACTTGAAAAGCTTTACTCCTACTTTTTTTTTCTGGCACGGAGCACAATATTCTATGAGGTCTTGTTACACTAACATCAGCGCTGTAGTTGTTCAACTCCCCGATCACACCTGTAGTCCTGAAATTCACATTAAGGCCTTGGAGAACATGACATAATTGATGGTTCCAATGATCTCGAAGAATTTGCATGCATGCGTGTGTGTGTGTGTGTGTGTGTGTGTGTGTACCCCTTTGAAGTTTGGAAATCCGCCCGCCCTTCTAAAGCTCGACATTGTGCTGAACAGCTCCATTTGTCCCATCTTAATCCCCTGACGTAAACGCACATAAATCACATTGAGATGTTTCTAAATGCGGGTTGGCTGGAAAGCTTCACAGTCTTGCTCCCGCTTTCCAACGTCCAAAGAATGTCAAACGGGCTACCGTCTATTCCGTGATTACTGCTCAAAGAATGTACAAATAAATATACTGAATGCTGTCAAAATAACAACACAGTAAAGATCAGTTAGTGCAAACAAATAAATAAAAATAGCAACCAAAAAAAAGCAAAAAATGTTCATTAGCAAACATTTTACAGGTAGAAGATGGTATCATGGCTCCAATAGTGCATCTTGTCCCAGCCGCTCCCTGGCAATAGCTGTGGGCCAGATTAAAGTGCCGGGTCTCATTGTTCACACAGCTCTATGGTGCCACGGCTGAGAAGGCCCAAACAATGGCCCCCGGCTCCCCTTTGTCACAGCGAGGCTAAGAATGGAGACCTCTTGACACGGCAACCTGAAGCCTCAATGGTCCCACTTCACCTAGCAGAGAGGGTCAGTGAGAGAGAGGGACAAGGGGAAGTAAGGAAGATGGCTGGCGGATGCTGAAAATTGGAGAGGAAGGCAGGATGCAAATGGGGGGGGGGTTAAAACAAGGATGACCTAATCCTAAAAAAAAAAAAAAAAAAAACGACAGCATGGTGATGCATGATGCGGAAGAGCGATAATTTAGTGGCAGGAATTGAAAAGAAATACTTTCCATGGTTAAGATGATGGAAAGGAATAACTGGCTTATATGTGAATTGTTACCTATTACATAATATTTATGTTGTCATGTTACCATGTATTCCCTCGTAAGGTAAAGTGGGATAACAAATGGATGGCTGGGTGAATAATTGTTGAATAATTCCTATTTGGTATTTGTTCAGATGTTCCCCTCGCGCTTGCATGGGTTTTCTCCGGGTACTTCCTCCCACATTCCCCAAAAATGCATGTTAGGTTCCTTTCGACCCGAAATTGTCTAAAGGTGTGAATGTTTGTTTTTCTTGATTTACATTGTGATTGGCTTGTGACCAATCGATGGTGCACCCCACCTTTGACCCAAAGTCAGCTGGGATAAGGTTGAATGAGTTAAAACATTTTTCCTTTGTTTTTGGTATTGAGATGAATTGTTCATCTCAATATCAGGTGAACTCTAAGTACTCATCAACAAAATAATAATAAAAAAAAGTGTTCTTCTTTTGATTGTAGGTCACTTCCTGGGTAACAATACAGTAATTGATGTGCTTCGTCGCCAAGGATACGAGGTAAAGCACACCCCTGCCGGGCAGCCCATAAACAGGTATGTACTACGATTTCTCGCCTGTCATACACTTTGGCTGCTACATGACTTCATTCAATATTTTCCTTGTGGCAACCTAAAAAAAAAAAAAAAATCTGTCTTTATGATAAAAGCTTTATGTAAAAAATATAGAAAGAGAATGAGGCACACAAAGACACAATAGATTTGAAAGCATGTATCTGTAAAAGCTCATGTTTTATCACTTAAACAGGTTTCAGGTTCCTGCCAGTAATATTTCTTCCAACTGACTGACTTCCAAATAGGAAATCTTTTTTTTTTACATTCATGCAACTTCATAGCTGGTATGTGCTCATCTCCATAACTGAAACAGATGTTCTGTAATGCTTCAAAATATGTTGCCTGCGAATAATCACAAAACACCCACGGGCACTTTTCCACTGATGAATTCTCATTTCTTCCAGTACTCACTTCCTCCATATGTCCTAAAACATGACTTGTTGTGTCATGGTTTTTCTCAGGTCATAATTTCTCCGCTCTGGAGAGTTTATGTCGAATGAATCATAAATCTAGAAACAAGTTTTATGTTTTAATAAACAACCAAAAAGGAAAAATGGGAGATTGAAAACATAGTTGAGGCCTTATGTGCATGGTGTCTGGAGAGTTTTAGTCTATTTAAAGCGTGTCTGCAGAGCCTTAAAAGGTCCTAAATATGATTTTCCAAAATAGAGGCCTTATTTGTTGTTTAAAAAAACCCAAAAACTAAGACTTATTTTTCAGATTAGCTGCTTTTATACAATGGGACAGCAATAAGGTATTTTTTATGAGCTTCAAACGACAAATTTATAGAATAAGTTTTTTTTTTTTTTTTAACAACAAATAAGGCCTATATTTTGGAAAATCATATTTAGGACCAAAATGTTGTCATGTTTAATTTAGGTATATTGCTTTAATACTGTAAAATCTTTCTAGCAGGTAACAGCAACAAATATACAAAGAAAATACAGAATATCCAAAAATATAACACAAAATTATGATTATGTAATACTGAGTCACAAGTCAGCTACTACACAAGTCAGTGATCTATTTAGCGAATGAGGGGTCTTAAATCGATAATTGGTGAGGAGTATGTATGCTAAAGTGTGTTAAATCTGGCTTCTTAAACCTGCAGAAACTGTCTACAGTGCAGTGATTCTTTATGTGGTATGTTAGCCTAATGAACATTCAGAGGCAAGATGCGGGTGTTTTGCTATTTCGAGGCCCTCATGCTGGTCTGACGTACAAAATCAAACCAAGTGAAGCCAATCCAGCTCATATAGAACGTGGGCAGGTGTCGAACAGGATAGTTCTAAGCGTGTGATGAACTACCTCATAGACTGTACCAGCACTATGACTACACTGACCACCTATGAAGTGTTGTGAAAGGCCCGGCTCCCACTTTGATGTGAGGCATGTTGTGCAGTGTGGCATAGCATACTGTGATGGCAGCTGTCACTGAATAAATCATGTTTAGAAAAGGAACAGGGTGGTTGGTGGAAGGTGATATTTAGCATCACAAGTCAACAATATCTTACTTTTGTTATCAACCATCTAGGAGATTATCATCCAGGTCAGATTGGAGTGAGCCAGAGGACCATAATGACGAGTCCCCTCTACTAGAGCCTTTCCTCCACGAACTCCCAGAGAGGGACGACGATCAGGGGCGTTCCCTGGAGGACGAGCGGTTCACCCACATGTTTCTGCCTTCGGACAGCCTGGAACTGCTGGAGAAAGCGGAGAAGAAGATGCTGAAGAAAAAACGGAGAAACAAGCAGAAGAAACAGCGGCACAGGCATTTCAATGATCTCTGGGTCCGCATAGAAGAGAGGTAAGATACCAGCCGAAAACAAAATATGGTCACCTTTAAAATCAAGGAGTGTACGACTGCGATGAAAGAGCTTCAAAATGTTTGGAAATTTTGGAAGTAAATGTGAATTTGTGGATGCCAAACTGCGACTTTCTTGGGGTTCACTCAAAAATATAATTTTTCAAACCTAATCCCTTGTCATTACCATGGAAAGTGTCCAACTTGAATCATGAACAGTTCTAAATATCCCTCAGAAAAAAATCAGCCATTTGCAACCCTAGTTGTCAGCATAAAATTGTCCAAAATGTCTGCATAAGATGAATTAATATACAGGTGAGTTTTTAAGCAAATAAAGAAAGATAGGTTCCAGAAAAAAAAAAGAGAAGAGAAATTTCAAACAGCGAATACGGGTTCAATGTAACAAATGTTTTACCTGTCTCAGATGCAAAACTTGGTTTAGTGTTCCTTAGCTTTTAGCTAAACATGCACACACATGCACGCATGCACGCACGCGCACACAGTAGCGCCTAATAGCACAAAAACACATGCTATGTAAACATAACCCTCCTTGGCGGAGGTACTATAATCACGGTCGTCAAGGAGAGGGGAAAGGGAGAGAGGGAAGGGTCCAAATGTGCAACACAGAACCCCCGCCGTTAATCTGGAGAACATAACTGACACTTCCTGCTGGAGTGCTGGAGGCTCAAACACGCAACATATCATATTGCCATCTTCTTTATGCACTCCAAACACACTCTAGCTGAACACACATGCCCTGCAGTGACAAATGAGTCCCGCCTAGTTCCTCGCCGGTATAGGTGACTTAAAGGTGAAAATAGCTGCCTGGGAATTCCTCGGAAGAATCCGGTTTTGGTCTCTCCGTAGCTTCAGGCAGGGACTAACCGGACAACGAAACAAGCTCACCTTTCAGATGAAAACAAGACCACAGCACAGGTGTGGTCCACTAATATTTTGTGAGTGATTAGCCATGTGGTTACCAAGTTAATTTTGCTGATATTCTAGCCACTCATCTATCATGTTGATGGTGGGAGTAAGTATGGGAAGGAGAAGGAGTTCGCGTTGCATTTGTTTACGTCTGTATATTAAATCACATTAAATATGAACCATGTTTCCCCCCATTTTGAATAAAATATAGTTGTATAATATGGCTAAAAACATGCACATGCACTAAGTGAGTCTAAAACTCTAATAACAGATGTTGATTTAAAAAAAAAAAAAGTAAATCCAGATTAGCAAAAGATAATATAATGTCAAATTGTCATTATAGCTTGTACAAATGATTACCAATTACAGTGGATTAAATGAGTCTACACACCCCTGTTCAAATGTCAGACGACTGGTTAGCACATCTGCCTCACACTTCTGAGGACCCGGGCTCAAGTCCGGCCTCGCCTGTGCGGATTTTGCATGTTCTCGCCGTGCCTGCGTGGGTTTTCTCCGGGTACTCCGGTTTCCTCCCACATTCCAAAAACATGAATGGTATGTTGATTGAAGACTCTAAATTGCCCGTAGGTGTGAATGTGAGTGCGAATGGTTGTTTGTTTATATGTGCCCCGCGATTGGCTGGCGCCAGCACACCCGCGACCCTCGTGAGGATAAGCGGTTCAGAAAATGGTTACAGCTGAAGAAAAACAGCCCCAAAGTATGATGCTACCACCACCATGCTTCACTCTAGGTATGGTGTTCTTTTGGTGATGAGCAGCGTTCTGTTTGCACCGAACATAGCTTCTGGAATCATGGCTAAAAGGTTTCAACTTGGTTTCATCAGACCCTAACAAAAACATGTGGTAAAATGTGTTATGGTCCGATGAAATGAATGTTAGACTTGAATTGGTTAATGATCACTGAGAGTTTTGGTCTCTCTTTTATTTCTTTATTTATTTTAATTGCAAAAACCTGGCATTTGAACAGGGGTGGGTAAACTTTTTATATCCACTGTATGTTGAGACTGGTATCACTACTTGCCATGTTATTGTTTATATGTCATCATATATATTATCATCACTGTAGCTTGGTAACGTCCACCGTGTTTGTCATGTAGACATACCCTCCAAATTGGATTTTTTATTTTTATTTTTTATTTATTTATTTATTTTTTTACCCATGTTGGGTAAAAAATAAACAATTCACTACATTTGTAGATACATGCTTTTTGTTGGACGATTTCCAAGATCATCCAAGAGGATCGTGTGACCTTTCTTTACGACTCCCCTTTGTTCATTTTACATTGTCTTAACGTGCTTAGGAATGTTTATGGTAGTATTCATACTTAATAATCAGTGTCATGCATCAGTAATGGGCATTTCAGAGATATTATATTTCAACTAAGATTGTTTCCACTGAGACGAAACTAGAGTTTAGTCAATTTAATGTTACCTATATACAGACAGCACAATTTTATCAAACACACGCAGATGAATAATCCAGCCCTTTTGGGGGTTTTTCATTTTGGAAACAGAGGACGTTTGAGAGAGCTTCTTTTCATTACGTCTGCAGAAATGTTTTCTCATTTTCTAAGAGACCTTGTCTTTTTAGGCAGCAAGGAAACAGACTTTGTTTCCACTTGTGCCAAAGCGTACAAGGTTGACATCTTTGTATATTTTAATGACTGACCACGTGCCTGAATGGGAAAGGTAGTGATAGTCCAAAACTCAGGAGGAACAAAGAAATCCAGGTCTCATGAAAGTCCGGTATCTCTCAAAAAGAAATCAAATCTTATGAATCGAAAATAAATTGTTTAAATGTAAATACCTACTTTATGTATTAAACAAAGCAAATACATAATTACTTCCCTTTCCTTGGCCTCGTGATCTTTCTCTTGTTAGCTTGACATATTCTCCTGCATGTAAATATCGGAACTTTTAAGGTCATGGCCTAGAAATTACAATGTAGAAAGTCAAATTGATGCACGAGCCATTTATTCATAAACTTAGGTTATCAATTGCGGAGGCAAAAAAAAAAAAAAGGAACCTTCAAACCTGAAAGACTGGATAAAATACTGTATAGTTATAGCTTGAATATGCATTCATTTTCCGTACCGCTTCTCCTCACTAGGGTCGCGGGCGTGCTGGAAACTATCCCAGCTATCTTCGGGCGAGAGGCAGGGTACACCCTGAACTGGTCGCCAGCCAATCGCAGGGCACATAAACACACAACCATTCGCACTCACATTCACGCCTACAGGCAATTTAGAGTCTTCAATTAACCTAGCATGCATGTTTTTGGGATGTGGAAACCGGAGTGCCCAGAGAAAACCCACGCAGGCACGGGGAGAACATGCAAACTCCACACAGGCGGGGCTGGATTTGGACCCGGTCCTCAGAACTGTGAGGCAGATGTGCTAACAAGTCGCCCACTTTGTCGCCTAGCTTAAATATGATATACTTAATTTAAAATTCATGTTAGTCTTGTTTTCGTTTTTCTTTCTTGAAATGGTTGCGATATTTATAATCATGTGATTATCATTATCAGAATGTTGTGTCTAGTTGCTGTTCCAAGCTGCTGCTATGCAGAGGTCCCTACTTCAGAGAGTTGAGTTTGTTTTGCCTGGCGTTGTGCCAGGTAAAACAAACAAGCCCCACGGGCTCAACATCAAAACTGGAGAGAAGAAATGACTGAACCTTTTATTTAAAAAAAAAAGAAAAAGAAAAAGGGGGCTCAATATAGGGATGGGCCTAATAATCAAAAAATCGATGTTGATTAACAAGTTATGTTGGCGTCATGGTGGTATGTCCAAGTCATAAAATTGCATGACATCACACAGGCAATTCACATGGATCCCACCCAATGAAATCAATAAAGAGGAACGTGACATCACCAATTTCACACTTGAATTACAGTAACTTAATTTAGCATACAACACAACAATGCACAACAAGTAGAACATGCATATGACTTCTATTACACTACGAGGAATCACAAACAACAACTAACATGAAAGATAAAACACATAATTAGCTACAACTATTTACAAATGTCATTCGGCATACTGGGATGCCCAGGGTCAACTTCCCCGACACTGCAGCAGAAGCTGATGGTGGACTTCCCAGCATGCATCATGGCCTTTTTTGTGTTTTTTTGTTAACTTAGTTGTTGTTTGTTGTTTCCCCATAGTAGTAGTTGTTGTAGTTGTGTTAGTGTTTATGTAATAGTCATGTGTTGTGCAATCATTTAGTTTTTACCGTAAGGTTACTATTCTGGGCGGCACAGTGACCGACTGGTTAGAGTGTCTGCCTCACAGTTCTGAGGACCGGGGTCCAATCCCCGGCCCCGCCTGTGTGGAGTTTACATGTTCTCCCCGTGCCTGCGTGGGTTTTCTCCGGGCACTCCGGTTTCCTCCCACATCCCAAAAACACGCGTGGTATGTTGATTGAAGACTCTTAAAATTGCCCGTAGGTGTTCATGTGAGTGCGAATGGTTGTTTGTTTATGTGTGCCCTACAATTGGCTGGCAACCAGTTCAGAGTGTACCCCGCCTCATGCCCGAAGATAGCTGGGATAGGCTCCAGCACTCTCGCGACCCGAGTGAGGATAAGCGGTTCAGAAAATGGATGGATGGATGGTTACTATTCTGTTTAATGACCACCCTGCTCATGTTTACTGTGTGTAAAGGATGGGAATGACAGTTCTTGTACCCGTACTGCATCGCTAAAATGATTTTCTTTTCTCACTTACTTTGAGGGGTGTGTTAAAACAAGGAAAATGTTGGCAACAGTGCGAATCTTGAACTGTCAAACTATACATGTCAAAAACGTCTGTATTCTTTATGGCTCTGTGGTGACAAGAGGGAGCTTCGAACACTCCCGAGAACTGTCTGTGTTTCTACCACATTTGCACAGGTTACCACAGAAACACGCACCTGTTGGTCTTTGACGGGGCCTGGGGAAAACCCGAAAGTGGGAAAGAGTAAAGCAGCAGATGAATGATCATACATAGTAAACAAGGAACAGAAGTCATACAAAGGTCAGAGGGTGCCTTGACAAAGGTGATAGATTTGCACCTGTGTAAACACATACTGTCCCTACAATGTACCAAAAACTGTCCTTTTTTTCTGAATCATTATGGATTAATCCTCCTTGAAGATATATGTAGTTCATAATCATAAATGAACAGGATGTAAGGGTTAGTAGAGTTGTATTCTTTCAATGCCATTTCCGCTTGTGGCATCAACCTTTGTGGCGGTGTGTACCGTTACCCTGCCGATGGAATTGGTAACCCAGGGGCGTCAAAAAGCGTATGGTCCAGATGACATGATTTTTCATACTATACCAAAAGTTTTCAAGGTTCTGGTTTTGGAATTTCAACTAAAACTGTCTTTTTTTTTTTTTTTTTCTTCTTCTTCTTCTTCTTCTCTCATTTGCGGTCTCTACAGCGCCGTGGCCCAGTCTCCGCCACTCCCTCGCGTCGTCAACGGTTACATCACAGTGAAGCCTCCCAGTCGAGACTTCAACCACTACAACTATTATAACGTGCCCTCGCCCTCGTCGCTCTGCTCGTACTCACCGATCCTCCTGTGTGCCTCACTGATTCATCAGATGTGTACCATATTTCTCTAGCATAGTATTTGTTGCGATCCACTACAATAAAGAGAATCTTATGGACTCCTTTGGAGAAGGTGTGGAGGTGATGAAATCAGACTGTTGGGTTAATAGTACCAACCATGGATATAAAACAGACGTATTTGGGACAATGTGGTCCAGCAATGCCGGTGGAGTATCTGTTTTACAAAATGAGGCCTTGAATAGAATGTAAGGGCACTATCACAGTACGTGTTTTAAATATTGATAGCGTTTCTGCTGTTGAAAAAAAACTGGTGGAACATAAAAATGCTGCACACGTCAGTTCCTTTATTTGTGAGTCTTATAGCACAAACAGGGAAATCTCATTTACATACAGCGGCTGGTATAAGTATTTAACACGTCACCATTTTTCTCACTAAATATATTTTATAAAGGTGCTATTGACAGGAAAATTTCCCCAGACGTTGTGAACAACCCAAGTAATCCATACATACAAAGTAGAACAAATAAGCTCCGAAATTAAGTTATGTGTAATAATGTGAAATGACACAAGGGAAAAGTATTGAACGCACCAACTGGTATTTATTTAATACTTTGTACAAAAGTCTTTGTTTCCAATGACAGCGTCAAGATGCCTCCTGCATGGAAAAAATAGTCGCATGCATTGCTCTGGTGTGATTTTAGTCCATTACTACACACAAGCAGTCTTCAAATCTTGAAGGTTCCGTGGGCTTCTTTTCAGGACCTTGAGTTTCAGTTCTTTCCATAGATTTTCGATTGGATTCAAGTGATTGGCTGTGCCATTGTGGCAGCTTTATTTTTTATTCTTTGAAACCAATTGAGTTTCCTTAGCAGTATGTTTTGGATCATTATTCTGATGAAATGTCCACCCTCGTTTCATTTTCGTCATCCTTGGAGATGGCAGCAGACTTTTGTCAAAAATGTCTCGGTACATTTGCCCATTGAGGCTTCCTTTAGTAATGTGAAGTTTACCAGTACCATGTGCTGATAAGCAGCCCCACACCATCATGTTCCCACCTCCGAACTTCACTGTTGGTATGGTGTTTTTAGGGTGATGTGCAGTGCCATTTCTCCTCCAAACGTGGTGTGCATTATGGCATCCAACCAGTTCAATTGTGCTCTCATCAGACCAGACTATATTCTCCCAGTATTTAACTGGGTTGTCCAAATGTTGTTCAGCAAACTTTAAATGAGCTTTGACGTGCCTTGCGTGATAAGCGTGCATACAGGCTGTGGCGACGGAGTGCATTACTCAGTTTTCCTGGTGAGAACAGTACCTGCTAATTCCATGTCTTTTTGAAGATTCCACAGGTGGTCCTTGGCTCTTGGACAACTCTTCTGGTTATTCTTTGCACTCCTCTGTCAGAAATCTTGTGAAGAGCACCTGATCGAGGCAAATTTATGGTGGTATGATTGGCTTTCCACATTCATATTATGGGCCCAACCATGCTCACTGGAACGTTCAGAAGCTTAGATATGAGCCTGTAATCAATGATGTTATGTTTTGCAACAATAAGTATGCGATGGGCTTGAGACAGCTCTCTTCTCTTACCCATCATGAGATGTGTCTTGACTCACACCTTGGCAATGAGACCTTTTTGTAGGCCATCAATTAGGACTGAACCATCTGATGTTCATTTGCACTGACAAGGGTCTGGATCGCTGTTAGATTATTGATCGATTTTAGGTGTTGTCGTGGCTTTCCATGCCTTTTTGCACCTCCCTTCATGTGTTCAATACTTTTTCCCTGTGTCATTTCTCATTGTTACACATAACTTAATTTCTGATCTTATTTGTTCAACTTTCTCATGTATGGATTACTTGGGTTGTTCCCAACATCTGGTGAAATGTTCACGTCAATAGGACCTTTGGAAATATATTTAGTGAGAAAAATGGTGACGTGTTAAATACTTATTTCAGCCGCTGTATCTTAACCATTACACCGTCACCATGAGTACGTCTGTTTAAGCGTGTATGTTCGTGTGCATGTGTGCATGTTTCGTATCGATCAGCTCTTAAGTCCCCCGGCCATGTTGAAAGCGGTGTTTTAATTTATTCTTCCATATTAGAAGAATCTGAATTTGTGCTTAATATGTTACATAATAGCCTATGTCAGGGGAAATATGTAAATATTGTCTAAATATTATAGATGTATTTTAGAATTATTACAAAAAAGGAATATTATGACATGTTGTTTATATGAATATATAAATAGATATGCAGTATATTTTTGGACAGAATCAGGAACTAACCACCATAAGTCTATCATGTGTCTCACTGTAAAGCAATTTTTTGGGAGCGGAAATGACAGCTATTCAACTTTGTGTATCAGTGTTAATCACTTGCTTGCCTGTATGTGTCCAATGGAAGGACATTTTACTGTGCATTCTTTTTTTTTTGTCAATGTTTTTGTTTAATTTATTTAACTACCTTAGTTTCGCTTGAAGTTGAATGACACATTCACAGTGCTTTTTTGTACTGTATTTGGTCTCATTGATACATTTTCCCATACAGTCATTAATGCTATGCTATGCTAAGTGAAAAGCATGGATCTTAAAATGTCTTCTTGTTTGGGAAATGATAAATGACCTCCACCAAGTGAGAAAGCTTGAAGGCGAGAGCTTTTCACCCTTATCGTTGGTTAGTTTAGGATCTCTCTCTCTCTCTCTCTCTCTCTCTCTGTACAATAGGCAATAGATATTACCATCATCACATGGCTGCCACGTAGGCACCGGTGAGTATTATTGCATATCTGTGACCCGGAAATACGTCAGTCCCATTCCTTGCCTGCATTGCGCCACAGCACCAGTAAACAAAAGTGGCCAATTCTGCAAATAACAGACTTTGTCAATGGCATCGTAATGTCATTATTAAAATATAATATTAAATTATTATGGATTAATACACTTTTACACAGACCTTGGCGGAGATCTGTGCTCTTCAGATCTGGTTTGGTGATCAAGATTCTCGTTTTTATGATTTTTGTGCTTAAAAGAAAACAAAGAATGAGGAAATTTGGAGAAACATGCTTTTTAGTGGTCAGTCACATTGTAATGACAATAAGGCGCCCCAAATAAATAAGGATAAGTGTGCGACAAACAGCGGTGTTCAGTCACATTTCAGTTAAAGCGTAAGATGATTGTAACAGCATTATCATGTCAACAATAAAATATTTATCCAGATTAACATTGAATTCAGTTTATCCTTTGCGAATTTGGCAAATTTGCAGACACATGCCGCCACTGTGTGCTGAGCTGGTTTCACGGCATGTTTATAGGAGGTTAATGTGGTGCGATAAGGGCCGCAGCGAGAAGCCCTCTGATGTGTGTATGTGGTCGGCCGCAAACAAGGCAGCTGCTCTGCTGCCAGCGCGTCGATCCTGCAGGAAACAAACAGGAAGCCAGAGCTAAAGCCATCTTTACATGTGCAGGAAATGAATGTTAATTGGTTTGTTATAGCAACAGGAAATGTAAGCCAATTTTTAGTTTGCACTTTGATTTAGTGGTGATTGATTATAGTGGCTTTTGGGGTGGGGGTTAGGTGTTTTTTGTTTGTTTGTTTGTTTGTTTGTTTTCTGTGAGCTTTTTGTTGCTGAAATCGCAGCAATCGATTTTTCTGTTGCAAGGCACAGGATTTACTTGCAGTTGAAAAAAGTGATCTTAAAAAGGAAATCTATCTTCATGCAGTTTTCTACGGATTTTCCAGGGTTGATTGTTTTACATAAACGTGAGATTCATGTGACCTAAAAATGTGTTCCAATTGGACAATATGTGTATATGTAAATTGTAAAGGTCACTGACAATGAACACACTATAAGCATTAATCGCTGTGCTGTATATATATGCTTTACTCAGTGTAATCCAACGCTTTGGAAAAACATACCTTGTGTGTCACTCAGTCAAGACTCAACAAACAAAAATGCCGTTCACTGGTCTAATTGCCTCCCGTGACCTTCATTTACTGACAGACGCAATTCATTTACAATCACGTCCAGAAGCTGAAACAGTTGCTGCATTTTATCATTGTTGACCAGCATTCCATTTGGAATTCAAAACATTTTTTTAACAAACAAAAAAAAAGAACTAAAACTTTCTGGAAATAAACTATCACAATGTAAACTGGCCAAATGCAGGTGTCTCACTTGACATCACACGTAGAAAAATATTTAACACCATGCTGTGAGGACATACATCAGAAATCATTCACCAGTGGATTTGGTGGGTTCGAATGAAGTTTGAATGTTCTCCCTGTGCTTGCGTGGGTTTTCTCCAGGTGCTCCGTTTTCCTCCCACATTCATGCCTGTTAGGTAATATGATGACTCGAAATTGTCCTTAGGTGTGTATGTGAGTGTAAATAGTTCTTTGTCTGTTTGTTTATATTTTGCTCTGTGATTGGCTGGGGGCCAGTCCAGGGTGTAGCCCCGCCTCTCGCCCGATGTCAGCTGGGATAGGCTCCGGCACACCCACAACCCTAATGAGGTGAAGCATACTGCATACTGCTTCACCTCATTGGGATGGATGGCTGGACAATAATGTCTATGAGTTGTAATGCATCACGCTACTTTTGCATTACTTTTTGAGTTATGGACATTGAAACAACAGTGGATTCAAAAGTATAATATTTACCTCACCGTTGAAGAGATGACAATCCCAATACAACAGGTATTTGTTAAAAAATGGAATATGGCTGTTTTCCCGCTAAACTATTGTACAAAGGAGGTTATGTACGTTACTCGTGTTGCCGAGCGAGTATAACATTACCAAAATACTATATGCACAGCGAATAATAACTATACAGTAATTGCGTTACTTTTGTAACTTGCTCCTCCCAACACTGCTTACCTCTCAGTGCAACCTAAGTAATGTACTGTGTATGTCATACTCACAGTCACAGGATATTGTGGAGTACTGTAATGGCATCTTTTGTTGATCCAAACATGTATTTTGGACAATTATATTTCGTGTGTTTTAGCGACACATTTTGGTAGATGAAAACAGAACAGTTGCTATTTTATTCTATTGTGATCTCATTAATAACTGAAATCCTTACTCTTAAAAAAAAAAATTCTCTTTCAAACAAAATTGAATGACAATTAGGTGTTAAAAACTACACGCCCCACAGACGAGTGGACGAGGTAAACCTGGAAACCAAGGAATTGAAAGCAGATGTCCACGCAGACGGCTGTTTCCTGTGAGCTGGGTTGAAGCAAGACATGGCGGCCAATAGGACAGATTCAAATTGTTAATTTTCAGTGGAATCTTAATGATTCTGGATTGTGTTTCCAAAAATATTGGTTTGCTTTGTCGCCCTTGTTAAAAAGGAATGAATAGCTTCATTTATAGGATGACGGACTTGGTAATACATAGGGTGTTCCTGGGTTTCACAACTTTGATGACTTCCTGTTATTAATCCAATCCTCACTTGAATGGATTTAGTTCCCCCCCCCCCCCCAATTATGACGAATCCACTTGAACGTATGATTTTGCCCAGTGCTATGAAGACCTAGTCCCTCTGTTCAGAAGGTCAAGCAAGCACACAGTTGAAACAACTCCGGTTTATTTTCCAAGCGGAGCTCTGGTCAGTGTGTGTCGAAGCGTGGCTATTATCAGTACATCAGTCACTGCAGCATGTTAGCTGAGTACCCGTGTAATAAGTGCTCTGCCGAGCGAGTCCCTCGCATATTTACATAGGAAATCTCTTTGGGTTTATTTCCAACTCCAAGCAGTGGGAACTATTGATTTGTCTTGGAGTGCGATGTTCTCAGACATTTTTTTGTTGACACAAAGGAGAGTCAAAGGTGAAAAGAAGTATTTGACCGAATACATTTGAAATCAAACAGATTGGATGTTAAAGTACACATAACTATAACAACCTTGTAAGTCCACTTTGACAATTTTGACATAATGAAATTATGTTTTCTAGGCTGTGCTGTTAAAACTCTTCAGCTAAGGAACCAAGGAAAACATGTTTATAACATTATTCTTTTACAATGTCCTTTAGCTGCCAACCTTGCCTTTCAATAGATGTACAGTTCTTCCCTGGTGACCCTGAACACCGACTTGTGGGGAGGGCATCCAACGTCTTTGCGTGGGCATCAAAATATGTATAATTCTTGATCCTTGAGCCTTTTTGATTGAAGCATGTCACGGACACGTCATTAAAGAACCTGGGCACGGTTTTCAATTGTGCAAAAAAAAAAACATAACTGGCCTTCTTTAACAAACGGTGTGCTGGCAACCTTGTAGGTCAGCGTAATGTTTTGAGCAGATGACAATGAAAGGATTCGCATTGATGTTTGTAGGTCAAACTCTGGTCATTATCTAGGCTGGTATGCAACATGCTCACGAGCTATTTTCCACTCAAATGGCCTCTACTCGCAGTATAAATGAAGCATGTCGGTCCATATATTTATTTTCATGAACTCTGTATGACACAAGTCTTTGAAGATTAGCATTTGTGAAACATTTAATTCTTTGTCCACACATTGAATGACCACAAAATCAAATTTTATGTGTTGGTGAAGGCGAGGTGGCGAGTCCTGCTGGGTGTACCAAAGGCATCGCCGGGGCGTCCGTAAAGCCTCGTCTGCTGTGAGAAAATGCACCACACACTCAAAACTTCAGGAGCCCCTCGCGCTTGCTGAGTTCAAAGCTCATGTAGACACAAGAAAAAGATTTACTGGAAATATTACAAATATCCAATCTTAGGACAGGGATACAGATTTCAGACAACCGTAGGCTAACGCAAGTTTTACTTTAGATCATCTTAGAAAGATTAGGAAATGTACAGGATGGCAAAGAATACCCTGGACACTATAATAATGATGTATTTGTGTTGTATTTATTTATTTGTAAATAATAATAATAATAATAATAATAATAACAATAAATAAATAAGGCCCACATTACTCAAAACTAATACCAAATAAAAACAATTGCCATTACATTTGTTTCCTTCGAAAACTTACAGCTTTTGATATTTAAATCTGCTCTGTGATTGGTTGGTGACCAGTCCAGGGTTTTGGAAATTTTGGGAACGAACAAATGGTTGCGTGGGGGGGCTTAAGACATTTTTAGGGGGCTTCAGCCCACTAAAAACTAGGCCTAGGGACACCATTGGACGAGACTATAATTATTTCAGCAGTCATACATTTTATGACATTTTTGCTTGGCGGTGGGCCATGAGATATTTCTAATGTAAAATGAGCTGAGTTAAACGAGCTGTCATGCATGTGAATTTCACAGTTAAGTCTCATGATTTGCACATGTGCAGGTTGTGATTTAAAGTGTGCAATGCTGCTCTCTGTTTGTCGTCTGAGGTACTGTTTCAGTTGAAAGACACCTTTCTTCAAAATTGTATGTGTGTCAACATTAAGTGACGTGATTGCCGTGGGGGAATTGCCTCCTAATTAGGGTATATTAAGTGTCATATTAAATGCATTCCTGTTGAATTATGCAATGGAATGTATTCATGTCACAATAGTTATTAAAACTGACCTTTTTTTTTATGCATTGCGTCAGCCCTGTTACTTCCGAGGCCTCTCTGACCACATTTTTTTTTTTGCTCGACAGATCCTCACACTATCGGTCCTCAAATGGACCTGCAGGTTTAAGTGGAATTTTGCAGGCTATGCTTTGGCGCTCAAGCGTGAAATAAATGAGCCACCACAAAATAACTTTTCCAGTGGATTTGTACTTGACTTGCTGAAATTTTGATACGGATTACACCAACTTAAATCCTCAATTTAATAACAGACGTTGCAGCAGAAGGCTCACCCTACTATCATGGTTTCATTTCACACAGTCACGTTTGCCATTTGAAGTTATCTTAAGTTTACAAGAAAATTCAGTATCATCATGCAAAGTAGTCCGTAACTATAGATTTTGCCTTTTTGTTATTACTTCCAACTGAGAACCAAGAACAAAAGGATTCAGTAAGTTCAGTATATGATAAATGAACTTGAAACAAATATCATCCCATTCCTGAGTGTTGATGAATCATTCCGGATCCTCCCAGCCAGACCACAAGCACACAGGCAAACACAAAATGATCCATGTTGTCTTTTTGCCAACTCACAACCGTATCAATTCCTTACAGAGCTGCCGGTGCAGTGATTTTAAAATAGAATCAATTAAAATGTCTTTAACAGGAGTTTATGGGAAACCTCATTAAACCAGTGTGTATTTACTGCCTGGCTGTGAAGTGGCAAAAGCTTTGCTCATCAATAGTGGGTCTCCTCATACTTGCCCCCTACCATAATCACCCGTTTTAATTGGATCCGGGTCCTGTTCATTTCCAGCAGCCAATATTCATCAATTAAATCAATCATATTCTCGCTGAGATCTCTTATTCCTTTTCACTTCTTCCATATTGTCATCTCCTTTCACTTTCGGTGTCAGGTGGAAGCATCTTCATCCATTTCAACACAGCTTGTCAGATCTCACAATCCGTGTAATGGAGTTTGTGGCCATCAGGAGGCAGAAGTGCACTTTTCCATGTCTTTTTTGATGGAAAGAGGGGGAAAATGTGGATTTCGTCCTTGTTTCAGAAAAATGCTTCGAATATTTGCGTCTGGTAATACATCTCTATAGTGGAGTAAGGTCGAAAACCTCATGTTAAAATACTGTAATATAAAATGTTAAGGAAAAGGACACCATTTGAGTAATTGCTACTTTGGTTTAACCATTCAGCAACACAAAGTTACACATCAGTTTTCGTACATGGATAGCACGCTGTAGAAATACTGGTGTCTCGTCTAACCGAAATATGAATATATTTCAAATCTTTTGAGGTTAACATTTGATTAAGCAGTAACCCGGTGTGCTTTTCCTAGTCGGAGGTCGGAAGCCGCTTTTTTGGAACAGCGCGTATCATCAGCAGGCAACTTCCCGGTATACGAGGTGGGTCGGAAAACGTCCGAGATTAGTGTCACAAAAGAAATGCAGTATTTCAAACCCAATCTACAAACTGCCAGTTGTCCCCTTCAGTGTGGGCCGGACGATCAACATCTACAAAGAGATTCTGCAGCGCTCGCTTGATTCGCAGCGCATGAGAAGAAGCGAGAGGTGTGGCAGAACAACAGAACCGTGACCAGGCGCCTGCTCACAAAGCCTCCGAGCATCTGACAGTTCCTGGCTGAGAAGAACATCGCTGTGCTGGAGCAACCTCTGCTCATCAAACCTGGCTACGGATCTGGCCCTGATGGGACAAGGCCTGAGTCGGACACGTGCTCTAGGGGGATTACTTTAAAGGGGGGAAAAAAAACGCATAGTTTGGATTTAAGATATATCTTTTGTGATGCCAGTTCTGAGACATACAGAGAATAAAAAAATGTGACTAACAAAAATTATACACACATATTTTATGGTTTGCCCGTAGGAGAGTGAGGAGGCTACTTTTCGGATGATAAAGCGTGACATGAGACAAAAATGGTACAGTCCCCGTTTTCTGATCTGGGACAAGGGCATATAACAACAAAAGGAAATTATATTTTTGTCTGTCAGTTTGATAACAGGGTACTTTCTGGTTTATGGAAAATGACAAGACATTAGCCAAATTATTAAAAAGGACTCTCTCATTTTTAACTCTCTTACTAAAGGGATTTTTTTTTTATTTTTTATTGGGACTGAAATGGCAAAACAAAATAACTTATTAAAAAATTGCATCATATTTTTCCTATCCCTTTGTTAGCATGCTACGTTCTGGCATGATGTTAGAAAATAATGGACTCCATCATTTGCATTCTGGGAAATGTTTCCAAACGCCAAAAAGATCAAACTACATTTCTCCATCGGCATTTCTATTTAGATTTACAACAAACATGAATTGGGAAGAAAATGGAAGTACACTGGTTTTCTCTCTTATTGGACAACTGTGCACGTTAGGTTCATTGAAGACTTTAAATTGTAAGTGTGAATTGTGGTTTGTCTATAATTGCCTCGCGATCAAGAAAATAGATAGATGGAAGGACGTTAACCCGTTCTTCCTCAAAGATTCACGGGAATCAGGTTTATAGTTGTTTCGTAATCTTGCCTACAAACGAGCACCAAAACAAAATGTCTCCCCTTTGTGTTTATGCGCTTTGTAAAGGTTGGTTCAAATTATGTTGATTGAAAAGTCTGACTGTATAATTGTTGATAACACCACGATGGGATGAAGACGAACTGCACTTCGTCTAAACCAAAGTAGACCACTAATCGTGGAATTAGATCAAAATCACTCACTCCAACTCTTGCCTCCTCCGGTGGAAGGCGAGGATTATGAATTAGGGTTTCTTATCAAAAGATTATTTTCCTGCACACGGTCTCATCTCATCCACTTTGGTGTCAAGCACACTCTTGTTTTTCCAATGGCAAACATTAATGGGGAGAATCCTTCCTAAAGAGGCAACGGAGCTCAGAAATTAGTTGACATACGAGCTAAAATGGTGCTTCAACCACCTTTTTAGGTCAACCTAAAGTGTTCTATATTTATTCAAACACACATTATGTGCCTAGCAATTGAACTAAAATGACGGTGGTCTTCCCTTACGTTCTGCTCAAGCCAAATTACGTCACTTGTTGAGAGATGGATTGTCCTGCTACCAGGATCCTCTGAAATTTCAAGTCATTTCTTTCCACTTGTGCCACATTACTGTGAAGTCTGTGTGAGGCCCGTCTCCCCCGCCTCAGGGTTCTGTCGGACCACTCGCTGATAACACATTTGGGGAAAAACACCACCGGTGCCGCGACTCCTTTTGCTGGCCAAAGCAATTTCAGAGCAGAAATTGAGGGAGGGGGGGGGGGGCGTAGCATAAAATCCTGAAATGAAACTTTGGAATGTCACCGGCCCTTCCTTTCCATACATTCCTCCTGAGACCCTTCTACAATAGGACATTGGGAAGTTCTGCAATGTTGACTGTGAAGAAACTGTGCTGATAAATAAAAGCTTCTCGCTCGACTGAATTATACCTTTTACAATAGTGCCGACATGGCAAATAAAACGCAGAATGCATATTTCATAAATACGTGGACACCAGATGGCACTTTGAGACAGCAGAGTTGTTTGCACTCAGCAACTGCTCTTGTTTGGTGACTGAGGATGCAATTACCTCCTCTCAGTATTCGGATCAGGTTCCAACTGGTCTGAGCCTCCTTTGATTTCTGATCAGTCCAGAATATTAAACTTTGTGCGTTTCTGTTAATCATGTTTAAGAGTTCCTATGGCAACAGAACTAGTCATCCTATTTCATCCTTGGATTACAATAGTTGCATATCACATTTGTTTACATGCCGATTTTATTGCCGAGGGGAGAAGGCTTCGGGGGGGAAAGTGGATAATAATACACTGCTGCAAAACCTAATTGATTTGTCGTTTCTATCACCATTCATGTGGATATGTTTCATTAGGAGAGAAATTGCTTACAATTCTCAACTCGCACGCAGGCAACAAGTCCTGATATGCTGCATTAGCACGGCAACAAAATGCTAAAATTAAAACGTGTGTGTGTGTGTGTGTAAAGTGGATTGTTTATCAAATGTGCATCAAGGGGAATACAAAGTTACCAAGCTCGCCATACAGATACTTCACAGTAGGCGTAACAAGTAAGATAATAGTTTGCCGCTGTTTATTCTCTCGTCTCTCATTTGTTCCCTGTAGTGCTTCAGCTTCAGAGGGATTGACAAAGATCATTTACATTCACAACAACATTGCAATCCACACAAACTCACAGGGCAGCACTGTGAAATACTGGTTAGCGCGCTTGGCTCGCAGTCGAGAGAAAGACCTCCGCTGAATACTCAAAATTGCCCAAAGGTGTCAATGAGAGTCTGAATGGCTCTATGTATATATTTTCTGCACAAAAATATAAACACGATACTTTTGCTTCTGCTCCCATTTTTCATGAGCTGAACTCAAAAGATCTAAGACAGTTTGTGTGTACACACAACGTCTATTCGGTTACTCATCACGATAAATCCGTGTCGGTGAGCACTTCCCCTTTGCCGAGATAATCCCGCCAGCTCACAGGTGTGGCAAATCCAGATGCTGATTAGACAGCAGGGTGCTCAGGTGCGCCTTAAAGCTGCGCACAATAAAATGCCACTCTAAAATGTGCGTCACACCATACAAACTAAAGTGGTAACTCTTCAGAAAGAGCGTGCAGTCATCTGCCTAGCTTGTAAATGTATACCCAAAAAAATTACATACATCTTTTAGCCTTCACAAGTGCGTCGATATCAGATGCAGAATCGTGAGGAGCAGCCAATTTCAGAATGTCATTTAAGTGGTAAATTGTGTCAATGTGCCGGCCAGTGGACACAATTAGCGACAACAGTTCCATTTAATGAAAAATAGCAGTGAATGTGTTCTCCAGACTGGTGGGATGATTCTGGCCCGCGGGCCGCACGTTTCGCACCCCTGGTCGAATGTGTCCAGAGTTTCTTCCTCTCGAGTTTGGAGCGGTAGTTGGCGAGGAGTTACCTGGTGGTGAGTGCTCAAAACGTACTACTTACTAACAACATCAAATTGTACACAAAATGCCAAATCTATACGATATTAAGTGAAACGGGACATGTACGAGGTATGATTATACAATGTGGCTTCAATTCAACAGCCTCGCCAACTGTGTTTCTAAACTTCCTTGTCTCCAAAATTGTGCCGCAACAGTCGTTTTGCAGAGCCAAAGACTTTTTGCACAAACTGTCAGAAACCGTCTCAGGGAATCTCATTTGCATGCATATCATCGGTTGCGTTTATGGTTTCTTCAGTGTGTGTGTGTGTGATTGACGAGTGACCAGTTAAGGGTGTACCTCGCCAGATAGGCTGCAGCTCACCTGCGACCCTAATGATCCACAGGAGGGCCGGAGCAGAGATTCAAACCCAGGACCGTTTGACTAAAACTAAAATCAAGAAAGAAATGCATACAATTGTTAACAGACTGAACTTGCATTTTTCTACTCAAAATTAACAATGAAAATGATCATTTACGCAAAATTAGTCAAAAGATGAAACGGCGGCACGGCAGATGACTGGATAGCACATCCGCCTCAGAGTTCTGAGGACCGGGGTTCAATCCCCGGCCTCCCCTGTGTGGAGTTTGCATGTTCTTCCCGTGCCTGCGTGGGTTTTTTCCATGTACTCCGGTTTCGTTCCACATCCCAAAAAACATGCGTGGTTGGTTCAATTGAAGACTCTGAATTGCCCGTGAGCGCGAATGGTTGTTTGTTTGCGATTGGCTGGCGACCAGTTCAGGGTGTAGCCCGCCTCTTGCCCAGAGTCAGCTGGGATAGACTCCAGCCCGCCCGCGACCCTAGTGTGGATAAGCGGTACGGAAAATGGACGAATGAATGAAATGGTAACACTTACAATGCGTTATTCTTGTTTTCGAAGAAATACAGTTGAAGTCCGAGATCTCAGCATATTGCAATTGACGTAAGTTGTGCAGACTTGCAAATGCCGGCTGTGATACTGATGTGCAAAGAGTACAATAGTCGTCAAGCCAGTTAGCTAAATGCTTTGATTAGAATTCTCTAATGAACCTTCAAAATGATGTTGTCAAGCCGTCTGCGGCTGAGCTGTTTAAATTAGCTTTAATGAGCAACGAGCCGTCACCGGTGTTTGTTGCGATGGAAGGCTATCCAACAGCGCGGCGGGGTGAGGTGCATTTATTATTAAAGCCGTCTGCAGAGGATTGTCTGGAGGACAGAGCCACGAAGAGAACGCTCCACCCTGCTGTTACACACACACACACACACACACACACACACACACACACACACACACACACGACATACATATAAAAAAGTGCAGATGAAACGGCTCGGCGAATGTTACTAATTTATATCATGCATGAGACGCACGTTTTACACGTTGCATCCAAAGAAACAGGAAACCTTAATCATGATTATTGCTCGGGAATTCAGAGCACAGACCTCCTGCCGTGGAGATACAACTCAAGGAGAACGCAGCCATGTGGCAATGGAGGGTTTCAATGATACAGTTTGAACATTTTTCTGGATGTTGCACTTTAAACAGTCAGGAGATAAACATTTTATAAAATGATTGCTTGGATGGATGGAATTTTGTACCTAAAGGTGATTTCAGCAAGTGTAGTCCTTTCTCAGGAACAAACTGCAAACATACACGATTTCATTGTAGTTTTTAAACTGATAATGAGGCTAATGTGAAAAAAATATTTACTATTTCATTGTTTGTCAAACTCGGTATCCTCAACAACCCTCATCTTAATGCTAGTATACAATTCTGAGGACCTTGTAAGATTACTAGGTTTTCTTAAAATATGACTGGTTCTTTGTAAAACTACAAATTGATTCTGATAGTGTCATTATTCTATTATTTTTGCGTGTTCCTAATAGGGATGCTGATACAGTATCGCAATATATCAGTGTCAATACTGTACATGTGGATACAACACCACTTTATCAGGCTGACATTTTTCTTTGTAGGAGTGTTCAGACTGAGGCACCAAATAACTGAAATGCCTTGTGTTACAGGCTACATTTTAAGTGAAAACTGTGGCAAGACTGTTACAAAAACATGCAGTTGGATGTTAAAAACAAAGTTTTATATTTGGGTGAAACTCATGCCATGTAAAAGTTTGTAAAAACATGTTTCAAAAGAAGTAAAACTTGATGAAACGTTTGTGTTGTGAACAATATTTGAAAAAAACAAAATTTTCTCACAATTACAAGTCGTGTTGGCATTGTCATGTGTCATTACTCAACAGTTCCCAAGGTTCATTGGGAACTATCAATCACTGCTCATACCGTGCAATTCCCCTTTTGTGCAATTTTGGCATTGTTGTTAGTGTTCATTTTCCAAAAGTGATTTTCTTCAGGCTTCTGATTAGCTAAATGGCTTTAGAGTGAGGGGATCCTCCTGTTGTCCGAGATATTTCCAAGGGATACAATTTAAGCCACGAGCTGTGTGGCATCGTTCACCAAGCGTTCTGTGCGAGGCGTACCCAGGAGGTGTCGCGCATTCGAAATCCATCCAAATGCAGAATGTGGCCGCTGAGCTCTTCATCAGTTTAACAAGGAAGTTAATGTGTGTGGGTGTCAGGATACTCACAGCTGGATCCAAAATAAAGTCGATTACAAAAAATCCAAGAGCAGGCAGGGGTAAAAAAATAAATAAATATATATATATATATATATATATATATATATATATATATATATATACATATATCCTTTAATCTTGAAGCGTCAGTTGGGGAATTAGCAGCAGGTGAGTTAGTATCTGATGATTGGTTAATCGTCAGTGTTCGAAGGGAACACTTGGAGCTGCTGATTGGACATGACCTAAGTTTGTGGCTGGGAATAACTTCTATCTAACTTTCTATCCTCAGGTTCTCTGTATTCTCATGTGCAAAACTGCATTAAGATTCCAGGCAGAGGTAGACGAGTGGATACAATTGGGGTGACTGCATGAATCAAAGTCATGAGGGTGGCAAGAAGCCGATACAGAGAGCGTTTCTGCATAGCAATGGGAACTTTCAAGGAGCAAATGATATTGCAGTGATAACATATGTGAAAAGAACAGTTACGGGGACACCCTGAAACCCACATATGAAGGTTTGTACTGTGTATTACGCATTGGTTGAACATGTCTTTCTGCATTCCTATAGGCCGTAAGCGGGCTACACACGTACTGTACCTATTTTTGACTTCTTCGCTGATTTTGAGACATCTGTCGTAGTGTAACACTGACAGTGATAGTCAGCATGGTGCCACAGGGCATGCAGACCATTAATGAACTTGTTCATCCTTTCCTATTGCCAGCCCCAACCATTTTGCAGTCAGCTCGAGGAGGATATATCACTCTTAATTCACCCCACACCACAGGATAATACCATAGGATAATCTTTCAAAGTCTCTGCTGACTTTGATTGCAAGGGAGAGAAAATGTTCACATTTTGTCCAATTGTCGGTAAATCCAGCCCGCTTAAGGCTGGATTCATACAAGGCTAGATTTTCATTTTATTTTATTTTTTTAATGTGTCCCATGAGCAGAGATGGTTGTAATGAACTACATTTACTCTCACCAAAATAACTTTTTTGATAGATTTTACTTGGCAGAGTAATTTGAATTAAAAGTACTTTTTACGTTTACTCTGTTACATTGAGCTACATTCCGCTCACAGCTCGGAATTTCTCTCTACAGGTATTTATTATGCTTTGCCCAATCGATTTTGTTTTGTCAGAGAGACTTCTGTGACATAACCCTGTTTCACCAATCCTATGTAACTACTAACAAAGCTAAAATTCATTTCACCAATCAAACGGAGCCAGGCAGTCGAATATGAAACACGGATTGGAGTTGGCGGCACGGTGGACGACTGGTTAGAGCGTCTGCCTCACAGTTCTGAGGAGTGGGGTTCAATCCCCGGCCCTGCCTGTGTGGAGTTTGCATGTTAGCCCCGTGCCTGCGTGGGTTTTCTCCGGGCACTGCGGCATCCCAAAAAGATGGCGCGGTAGGTTAATTGAAGACTCTAAATTGCCCGTAGGTATGAATGTGAGTACAAATGGTTGTTTGTATATATGTGACCTGCGATTGGCTGGCGACCAGGTCACCGCCTCTCGCCCAAAGACAGCTGGGATAGGCTCCAGCACGCCCGCGACCCTAGTGAGGAGTAGCGGTACAGAAAATGGATGGAGGGATTGGAGTTTTGTGTTCCTCAATGTCGAACGGGCGCACATCCAAAAAGGAGCAGGAAGAAAAAGCAATCTGCAATTTATGCGTAGCACCGAAGATAAAGATGTAAGTTGGCAGAACTCACGTTGTTTCTGAGTAATGAAACAGATGTCAGCATTGCCGATAAATGTCAAAGTTTAATATAGTGAAATTATACATTCTTATTTCATGAATAATCTCTGCCTTTCATGTATACTGTATAGGCAAGTAAAGTTAATTTAAGACCATCTATTGTAGCTAATTTTGCCATATGTTATTTTATGAAAAAACACATTTTGAAGTGATATTGTTGTAAATATTACAAGTAGCATATTCCTATTCAATATTTTTGTCTATTTGATGCATGCGCTGTTTAGAAAAGTAAATAATCAGTTTCTCAGTATTTGAGGTTTTTTTTCACTGAATGGTTTTTATTTGGGAGGTCCACATTTTATTGAATTAGTTCCTTGAGTCATTTTTTTTCTAACGTAACAGTAATATTACTTGACTAGAAAGGCACAATTTGGATGTAGGTTATGGCAATATAATGTGGGGGGGGGAGCATGGACTCAAATATCCTCAGATCAACAAAACACCTGCTGATGATAATAATATACATTGTGGCAAATAAAAACTACAGCAAAAGCGTAGGCCGTAATGGTCTGAATCTGCTATGACATGGGAGGTACATAGACCATTAAACAAACAAAACGATTGCTGATTGCAGCCAGTGGAGTAATGACGAGACTACTAAAACTTCTTAATTGCTGCTATATGAATGTTTGGGTCTCTGAAGTGCCTCCTTACGCATCGAATGTGTCATTACACAGCCAAGTAAAGTATTTTATCAACTAGCTATTTCCCAAAATGTGTCTGTAAGCGAGCCGTTTCGATTGTGATGGCACAAATAATATTGCCCCCACATCTACTTTCACATGTAGCGTCAATTTAGTCTTACAATATAAATGAGCATTCTTATTTCCATGAAATTAAAAACAGTGGTGCAAGGGAGCAAACACAATATGTACGCTACAGCAAACCCATCGCTTTATAAACGTCTTGCGGTCTGACTCACCTCAGAAGTGTCCTGGGACAATCTGAAAATCCACTTCTCGAAGACATCATTGCACGTTGTGTCTCCACAGAGAGGCAATCCGTTTACTTTCGAAAAGTAAATGGAAAAGGGAAAAAACTCAAGTAGACTTCTTGTTGGCTGCTCTTTTTTTTACCGCAGTGACGGAAAAACACAGTTTGAAAGTTGTCACAGACAGTGTTCGCATGTTCGTTAATAATACTTCTTTGCATTTTTATCAAATGGGGGACTAAATCAATTCCAGTTGCTCGTGTTGATCGCCAAATGAAAGAGTTTCATGAAAAAAAGAAACAAAAAGTGCAATAGCTGTGTAAGCTTTTTCAGGTTTTTGAGTTAGGTGCTCTTTAATGCCGAGACACTGAAAATCTCGCAGTTGTTTGAGAAGTGTCAGCACGCCATACTGAGCTCAAGCACAGCACATCACATTAAGGTGCACATGCATGGGAAAGTATAGTACATAGGATGTATAATTTATGTCATGTCTCCTGCTGGCTACTGATGATAGCCACTTTGGTTCATATTAAAACTTATAATAACTATGGCGAGACAACGGTCGCCCATCCCAGACTGTTGTACAGTGGAGCCCCTGCCTACTCGCAGTTCGCGATTCATGACTTCACTTATTTGCGTTGTTTTTTTTTTTTTCTCTGTGAACCTATCCTCAGCTATTTGCTGAAAAACTCACCTTTCCAAAAAACAAAAAGCCCTACAATTCCACGAGATGGCGCCAAGGCCCTAGCTAATAGGAAAGTAGTAATTGATTCAAGGAAGTTTGACGACGTGATACATCTCAACTGTTGTAAAAACTTTGTACATCTGTGAGAAGCTGAGTTTAGCCTTTGTTGTTGTTGGAAAAAGTTACGGAGAGTCTGTATTTGTTTTCTTTGCTGCTTGGTTAGAAAAAGCTCAAGCTAACAAGCCACAAAAGTCTCATTTCAGCTTGACAGTTGTTATTTTTATGGCGACATACACGCACATTTCTTTCTTAATCAAATCATCTATATGTCAGGTGGCGATTACACCCCTAGAGCAGACTCGACCATACAAGAATGAGAGGCAAATTCTAAATAGAAAAGCAAAAGGTTGACATGAAAAAAAAAATAATACTTGGAGAGAACAAGAAATATATATATTTTTAAAAGCCACAGTGGAAGGAATACTACTGAAATAGAAGGGGGGGAAAACAGAATCAGCCAGAATCTGACCGACACAAGGCAGATACAGGAATAACAGAAAATGACAAAAGGAACTTCGTAGAGAACAGAGCAAACAGTAAGTACAACTAGCAGGTAGGAGGCGAACTATGGACTAGAAAGAAGCAATGTGAACCCAACAATAATGGTGACAAGCTATGTAATAATTCGACTTCTTGTGTCTAAATATCACACTAATGATGATTGACAGCAGGTGCGTGCTCCATCCACTAACGCACCCCAAGTTTGTTTGTGGAAACGGAAACAAACAGCAGAACAGCGCAGCAGAAAAACAGCAACATGACACTTTATTAAATGGCTTTTATAAGCCATTTATTTTCATTGGTCATGGTGTAAGATGTGTTTGGAAATTTATATTGAAGTCCTTTGGGATCGCACTTAATGGGCTATTTGCGATATAAACTATTAATATAGGCAATTATTAAAAAAATAACTCAACGACTGTACTTGCGGTTTTGTACGGTATTTGCATATGCACGGGAATATTGATAATATCTACTCATTAAGAAAATCCTATTGCAATCATCGAGTAGTGCCCGGCGATGCGAGTGACTCGACTCGAGTTTTCCAACCGTCGTTCGGTCTATTTTCTTCTTTTGCATGCAAGCAAAAATGTAAGATCCGATCTCCGTATGTTGGCACTGAATGCAGCTGACTTCACAACAAGCAGCAGTTTGGCAGAAGGTGAAGAATCTTTCCAAAACGAGGCTTCAGGCAGGTTATTGCTACTCCCACTTTGAGTTGACAGTCAAACTAAAAATCAAACAAAGAGAATTACACGTTGTGCATTTCAAACAACCACGCAACCTAAACTCTGCTAGCTTAATGCTAGCACATAATGGGAAACGTCATTGACGAGCTAGCAGTGTTATAACCCTTTAAGCAATGGATATTTGAAATCAAACGGTCAAGCAACACATGTAGCACCGATCATATATAAAAATTCTCCCAAGCATACTATATATTCTTTATTCTCAGTGAAGCACAACTATAATTGCTGCGGCTTTTGGAGGAGTTTTGACCGGCTCCTTTTATATCTGTTTGTTTTATACTGCCCCAGGAGGCCAAAAAACAAAAAACAAAAAACAAGATATGCCAGTTTTTGTGTTCCGCCGTTTACAAAAATAGAGCATATTGACTTCTCATAACACAAAACTTTTTTAAAAATTGTATTTATTTATTTTTAGTAACGATAATACTTTTATTTTCACAATTACAGTATTTCCCTATGTAATTTAATTTACCGGAAAACTAAGGGAAAGACACGTGACAAAATAATTGGAGTTTTTGGGTCACAGCAACTGTGTTATTAGATGTTAATATATTGTTAAACAAATTGGTATTTGTGATATTTTCCACCTAATCTTTCATATCCAACAAGCACGACTGCACCGTGTTGATGAGGGGAACAGTGCAGAAGTGGCCTTCTCTCAAACTGCTTGCTTTTGGAGACTTTCAACATTTGCAGAGGAGTTATGGCAGGAAATCTTTTGCAGTCGTGTCGTATAATTGGGCAATTGAAAGCAATGTAAAAAGTTGCACTCTTTTGTGTCTGTGGCTACAGTAATAAATCAAATAGCGTTGAACTTAATATAGCACATTTTAAAGGGATGACTGCACTCCAATAATGCTGCCTTGACCCATAATGAATTCATCCAGTAAATTGAGGCTAACGGGTGTAAGGCTTCCTCCAAAGCCGATATTGACTCTCTGATGCTGTGTAACAGCCGATGCAAATTCCCAATTACATTTGTGACAAGCAAGGTGGTGTCAAGCCCATTTACATACACGACACACTGAAAGCAAACAGAAGCCTTTGTGCTTCTGTGATATTTTCCTCAGGCTCTCCGTTTGGTGCTGACACACAAGTCGGACTGCTGGCAATGACAACAGGATTCTAATCGACACCGCTGGTATGATGACAGTGTGAAGTCAGTTTCATGAGTTATTATCTTCTAGTATCTGACTGTCTGTTTTATTTTTTTTCTTGCCAGAATGTTAGCTGTCTCTTATCTCTCCATCAGTACTGTGCTAAGCAGGAGTCAAACAAATTTGAAGTGACAATACTTCTCAAGTATGCCAAGTACAACATACAGTGAGGTCCAGAAGTCATTGGACAGTGACAGTTTTTATGACTTTTTGCAGTTATACACCACCACATTGGATTTTAAATAAACAAATGAACATGTAATCAAAGAATCAACTCGCTTAACTTTAATTGTTAGAAGAAAAAAAAAAAAAATTTCCAGGTGCTGACTTGTATTTTTGGTCATAATTATAAACACAGCATAATTTGTAATTCTTGATTGCCTTGATTTTCAGTTGAAGAGTAACAAGATGATTTGCGAGAAGCATGTTCCAAAAGCACTTCACAGCGCAAATGAATAATAACCTCGGACAATGCTGTGGAAGAAAGGGAAGACCTTTTCAGCCAATTAAATGGGATACTTTTCGATACACAAGTCAGCACCGTGATCGCAACCCAATAGAACAGAGGTCCCCAACCACAAGGCCGCACCAATTTGGTACCGAACAAAAAATGTCAGAGTCTGAAGGAATTAAAATGTTTCAATTAATTTCCTCATGCTCTAGCTACACCCCTCGTCTATAAACAAACACAGTGCTGCTCAGCTTTTGGCAAGCAGACTTCATGGCTTAAATTTTATTTATTTTTTTTAAAGTGGGGCAGTACAAAAGTAGTAGTTGTTTGCATCATTCATTTCCTAAAAAAAAAAAAAAGAAGCTCAAAGCAGTTTGCTTTATTTTGAATTGTCATGAAATTTGATCATATTTTACACAGAAGAGAAGCATTTTGTTCTTTTACTGTACCAAACGTGAAGAGAATTAGGAACACAAAACCAAGCTATATACCGAACCGTGATTACTGGCGGTTTCGTTACAGCCATAGTGATTGTACATTTATGTGTTTTTTCCGATCTAACCGACCCCCCTGAGGGCAACCATAACTACAATGAAAACCTTTGACACCCTCGCAATGGAGAATATTTTTCACTTATTGAAGGAAGGCCAAAGTGAAGTCAAGACGTCATTGATCGGAAAAGATTTTCATCCAAGTATTAAACATTGTATTTGTTAGTTTATTTAACTATCTTTCCATCAAACGTCCAAATACTTATGAGCCATGAAAATTGACATGGTCTATATTTATGGCTAAAATTTATAAAAGGTTATGTAGTAATTGTGAAACTTTCAATACATTTATCATCAAAACTCCATTCACATCTTGATGATTCCATCTTCTTCTTTTCCTTTCGGCTTGTCCCTTTAGGGGTCGCCACAGCGCGTCATCCTTTTCCATGTAATTTTGATGATTCCATGGACCACCAAAATGATACAATTTGAGGTCAAGATTGCATGTTTCCTTTACTGTAGATCACCCATTTTCTACAAAGCTTATCAGGGTTGTACCCCAGACTGGTTGCTGTCCATCACAGGCTACATACGATAGAGACAAACAGGCATTGGCACTCACATTCATACCTATGGACAATTTGGAGTCTTCCATGAATCTAACGTGCACTGGGGTTGTTTTAGAAAAGAGAAAACTCCACACAGAAAGGCCGTAGATGAGAGTCTCAGAACTGTAATGCAGACAAGTCTTATTTAAATCATTTACCTCACAAATGACTCAGATGCATATTTGAGGGAGTCCCTATTTAATTTTGCATTTTCAGGGTCCGTCGAGAAGTCGAATCTCAGATTCAGGAGGAGTGTGGTTTTCATCCTGGCCGTGGAACAGTGGACCAGCTCTGCACCCTTGGCAGGGTCCTCGAGGGTGCATGGGAGTTCGCCAAACCAGTCTACATGTGTTTTGTGGACTTGGAGAAGGCGTTCGAGCGTGTCCCTCGGGAGGTCCTGTGGGGGGTGCTTCGGGAGTATGGGGTGACAAACCCCCTGATACGGGCTAATCGGTCCCCGTACGACCGAAGTCAGAGTTTGGTCTGCATGTCTGGCAGTAAGTCGGATTCGTTTCCGGTGAGGGTTGGGCTCCGGCAAGGCTGCCCTTTGTCACCGATTCTGTTCATAACTTTTCCGGACAGAATTTCAAGGCGCAGCCGAGGTGTAGAGGGGGTCCGGTTTGTTGGTTTTGCAGATGATGTGGTTCTGTTGGCTTCATCAAGCCATGATCTCCAACTCTCCGTTAGAGATAGGGTGAGAAGCTCGGTCATCCGGGAGGATCTCAGAGTACAGCCGCTACTCCTCCACATCGGGAGGAGCCAGATGAGGTGGCTGGGGCATCTGATTCGGATGCCTCCCGGACGCCTCCCCGGTGAGGTGTTCCGGGCACGTCCCACCGGGAGGAGACCCCCGGGACGACCCAGGACACACTGGAGAGACTACGTCTTTCGGCTGGCCTGGGAACGCCTCGGGATCCCCCTGGAAGAGCTGGATGAAGTGGCTGGGGAGAGGGAAGTCTGGGCGTCCCTGCTAAAGCTACTGCCCCCGCGAACCGACCTCGGATAAGCGGTAGAAAATGATGGATGGATGGATGGATGGGTGGATTTTCAAATTTACAGTCAAGAAACGGATGAGCATAATGTTATTAATAACACAAACTATTAAAAATAAATAATTAAACTTTTATTCTCAAAATACTCCCATTTGCAACATTAGCATTCGCAAAATGCAAAAAAAGCCTTTTTGAATAAAGCAAAGCACAATCTTAATTTCCCTAGGCCACTCCTTCTTCTGCCCGCTATAATTCTAACTGTCACTATGAATGTATTGTTTTAAAAAAAAGCCACATCTAACGTCATTATGATTTTTTTTAACATTTCCTGCAGCTTGACAGACGATGCTCGTTTCACTTCACTTCCTGCCCCATTAATATTTTCACATCCTATTTTGAGTCAGCCACAAGAAAGAGAGAAGTTGTCAGCGTGACGCTAAAACACACACACATGCCTGCTCGCCATGACGACGATTCTGACGTCGCATTTCACTGCAGGCTTCTCGCAGCTGTGTGGTCTTGAGAGACAAGAGAACTTCAACAAAGAGAAACGATGACAGGTGAAATAGCCAGCGGCAAAATGACTTGCGGTGGGGTTAAATTCATCTTCGCTTTGAGGAATCGAAAGACGCAAAAGAGCAACCGAAGCTTCAAATGTTAAAAAGTGGATCGCTAAACAGCATGAAAATTCCAACCGCAATGCAGTGACCAGAAAAGCTCACAGTGAGCCTAACCTTCTCTCTGCTCAACATGCATACCACCACACGCACTCTCCGTTTGATTAACCTGTTTGTTCCCAAAGTCCACACTACTTTTATATGGCTAACAAATCCAAGTAAACCACATCGCCAGAAAGTTTCAAATGAATCATTAAAAAAAAAAAAAAAAAGAGCAATTACAGAGCATTTCAGTTTACCCGGACAGATTAAGTAGGGTGAACGTAACTAGGATAAATAACAGCGGCTTTTTGTGGAAAGGGCCTTGTAGCGCGCAGGCCCCCATCGAGGTGGAAAGATGTTGACAAAGAACAGTTTATACCAAACCTTCTGCACAATCTTTATCAATGAATAAAAATGACATAAAACAAGCAAACAAGGCCCTAGCAAAGCAAATAAAATACCACAAATGCAAAATATGGGGAAAAGATGTGAGGTGTTTGTGGCCCCAAGCAGAAATCGATGTTTTCCTCTTTCCTCTTAAAATGCACAATCCCCAACGTTAAGGAAAAAAAAGATGCGTCGAAGAGTACACATTAAATATGGTTGAAATACATTGAATTGCATCATTTCTGTGCTAAAAAAGAATAAAGTACAATGCACGTACAATAAAACACACAGGAAATAATGGACTATTAACATGTATGCCCACCTCAAATCAAGTGTGTAGTACATTTTAAGCAGTTTAAATTTAATGTATGAATGATGCTTAAATCCACCTGCATTAGTCACAAAAAAAGTGGTCACTGATATTGATGAAAAATATATTTTATTATAAAATTTAAAATAGAACAAACAATCATTTTTTGTATGATTCTTATTTTGGCTTCTGCATGTTCGCCCGTCTCCTGCAGTTTCCCTTGGTACAGCTTCTGTATATTTTGTTTACCTCATTTGTTATTTGTCTTTTTCATCTTGCTTACCGTACATAATTTTAGCTACTGTTTAGTTTTCCTCTTCTGGATGATGAGAAAGTAATTAGCTTGTTTTTCATGTGCTTTGTACGCAAGAGTTTTACCAGACTGGTGATTATGTTAATCATCAGACCACGCTCGTTACTAATGAGCGGATGCGACACACAACACATCACTGCTGATGCACAGATAGCATAGAAATGCTACACTGTAGGAGGGTCATTAAAAAGTTTTGCATATTAAAAAAAAAAACTTAAGAAGAAATTAGTTGCATATGTTTAAGCAGCTGAGATTGGATTAGTAGAAGCTGGGTGTTGTCTGCAGGATGTCTCGGGAGGCATTTCCCAAGTTATGCAATGAAAAGCGATGCAATGCAAGCACAAAGATTGCCTTTAGGATTTATAATTTAATTCCACAAAGAGCTCCGCCGAGTCTTAAAAATGTGTCTCCAGCACCGAGTGAACAAATCTTCATTCATCAAAATCCCAACAATCACAAAATGGGATATGGCAGCAGCAAAGTAAGCTATTGAAAACGCTGCTATATACCAGACCAGAGATTAGCGCTGTCGCTTAAACGCTAATAAACACAATGGTATGGAATTAATGGAAAATACAAATTACTCCTTGATCCTGTGATCGTCTTTTGGTGCCTTTATTCAAAGAGCAAAGCGCAGAAATATTAGTTATAACTGAGTGGCAGACAGTGACTCCTGAGGTCACCCCGTTCCAGTTTCTCAGGACAAAATGTAGAGAGACATTCATGTTGCCTACGGGTGCAATTTCAAGGCTATATTTGCAGTTTATGCAAGCCAAATACAAGAGACCAAACAGTCCTTGAGGACGCAAATCTGGAAAAAAGGGCAGTTACTTTTCTTAACAAATTGTGAACCTTGAGGTTGGAACAGCAAAAGAATCAGTAAAGTATAGTAATATATAGGGGTGTGAAAGAAATAGGCTCACTCGGCCAAGTCGACCACAAAAATCGGCAAGAAAAAATATTAATAATTCATATGGATGGATTTGTGCCCCCCAGACCAAATTTACGTCGCCCGGAATCATTTGGCCACTGTCCATGTTTACGGCACGGACTTTTGTTGCAGACGGACGCACTTTTGGACAAGTGGAAAAACATGCCAGAAATGACAGAGGAGCGTCTGTAAGTAATTTTGAAGACACTATTAGATGTGTAATATACATACAACATGATTTATGAGTGAGCTGAATGGTAGTTAGTATTTTTCTTTTTTTTTCTTCTTTTTTTTTTTTTTTTACCTAAAATGATAATCGCTCGCGCGCCAATGCTAATCGCCAGCGCGCTAATGCTAATCGCGAATCCTAACCGTTTAGCAAAGGCTATTTTTGTTGTCTCAACTTCTCTACAGAGTTTATACCATACACTTCGTACTAACATATTCAGTTTGAGGTTATAAGTCCAGCCCAAATAAATGAGAATAAAATGCATGTCAGTAGTAAAAAAATAAAATAAATAAAGGGTAGGGGGGGTTAAATGAAATATATATATAAATAATACAATTCCCATTACACACAACACGCATTTGCTTCAACTGCTTTCCCTCATTTACTTGCAGATGTGTTGTAGTGAACACTGGATGAGCATGATCAAATTCATTATCTTGAGTAGCACAAACCAAATAACAAATTGGGTTCTCGAAAAGCTTTACTTTTCATTTAATCTTTTGTATTTATCTTTTTCTCTCTCCCTGTCTCTCTTTTATTCTCTTCACTGCTGTCCAGGTAGGTGTCATTCCTGTTTCTCCGTCTGTGACAGTGTGGTGACTGCTTTCATGTCACCTATCATTGTCCCTGGGCTGCACTTGAATTGCTTCGGAGCCGTGCGAAGAAAGAAATAGCACATTAAGATGCGGAAAGCGCTTTGTGCTCGGTTAGTGCAAACCTTACAATTTAGTGACTCACAAGCATCGACTAAAAAGGAAGAGATGAAGCACTTGAGATGAATGACGCAAACAATCTTTAAAAGCCAATACTAAGTGTGACTTATCTGTCATAAACACACTGCGAAAAAAGATGCTGATTATATCTATTTAGGCTTTGTAGTCATCGGCTTTTGAACAGCAATGATGTTATCAAACGGATGGAAGAAATCTATTAGGAATTCGGACAACTTCCACACAATGACGCTGTAGAAGGAAGAATTTTTGCACTTTTATGCACACTACTGTGATAGAAAGGACACATTTGCCTTCAGGGTGTGAAAGGCAAAGTTTGCCTAGGAATAAAGCTGAAATGTGTGACTTCTGATCAAATTTAATCTTGTGTAAAATGAAATATTGAGGCTTCCCGCTCCACTTAATTTAAAGTGACGGTTCCTCCTTTCATCGATTTGTCACACGTGTAATCATCTGCACCGTGCAGAGACACACACTGCCGTAAACACTTCCCCCACAACAGCCATATCAAATTTCTTTAAATTAAAATGTCACCTTCACCTTGAAAAAAAACCAAAACACCTTCCTGTCTTTTATTATTGACATTTCCGCAGCACAAAATCCACAAGTCGCCAACAAACGCTGAATAAACAAATTAAGATAAATGTATATAGATATATATATACTTGGAAGCGACAGTCACCTCAGTTGGTCCTGCACAAAAGTTTACCCAGAGTTCATAGCTCTGCATTGCGATGGTAAACAACAACCTGCAAATAGAGAGACAAAGTTTAGTAGTCCGCTCAGCTGTGAAATAGACTGCAAATTGCATGTAATTACTGTATAATGAGCTTAATGCATTATATACAAGACCCCCACCATCATCCTGAGTTAATTAACAGACCACAACAGAGTTTGTTTTGCTTTATTTAGGAAAACAAAACATTATTGCAGATTAGCACTAATGAGTGACATTCAAACTAACATTTAATTCAAAATTCCGCATGCTCAGTGTATCACTTTATACAATAAAACCTCAGATACCAATCAATAAGCAGACACCATTTTCTGGAAAATTGTCAACTAAAACTTTACAAGAGACAGTAAATCTAGCGATGCTTTCATTCAATGAGCATCAAATGAGCACTTTTTTGCTTTCTCTTTTCTTTCCTTCCGTTCCGTTTGGTAATACCAACAACTTGTGCCCACATGCCCTGACTTGTCCTCCAGAGACAAACATTTATATGCAGGTAAACTTATGGCTGCTTCAAGATGTTTTTTTTCCAAAAGAAACAACACTATGTCATCTTAGTAGAGTGACAGATATGTTGGTTGTCATAGCTGTGTCTCATCCCCAGAGTGACTCTCAGGTGTTTATCTTGCTGAAACAGTGACATGCGTCCACCTGATTTTCTCACTGAAGAGGTACTGTTGTCGTTTCCCCATTTTTCCCTTCCTGTTTTCTCCGCTCTTCTTGTGATCTGAATCAGGACACTGAATGTACAGGTTGTACAATTGCAAAATATATTTCCGTTTTTTCACCGGCCCCGGAAGAAAAAAACATTGCTGTCTTCTATGTTTGCTATGAAACGCTCACACAGTTTCCAGAAAAGTTCACAATACAGTTCGGTTAACGTAGTGTGCTTTCAGCATCCATCCATCCATTTTCTGAGCCGCTTATCCTCACTAGGGTCGCGGGCGTGCTGGAGCCTATCCCAGCTGTCATCGGGCAGGAGGCGGGGTACACCCTGAATTCGCACTCACATTCAAACCTACGGGCAATTTTAGAGTCTTCAATCAACATACCACGCATGTTTTTGGGATGTGGGAGGAAACCCACGCAGGCACGGGGAGAACATGCAAACTCCACACAGGCGGGGCCGGGGATTGAACCCGGGTCCTCAGAACTGTGAGGCTGACGCTCTAACCAGTCGACCACCGTGCCGCCTGCTTTCAGCATGACATTCGCAAAAGAAAGTAGATGACCACAACATATCAAAACAGGCATCTTCCAATTGTTTATGCAATTATGTTATTGCTGTTCATTAGCCCATCTACGGCGTTTACCATTATGTGTTAGCATTAAGATAGCAGACTTAAAGTTACGCGGTTGTTTTAAGTACACAACATATAATTCTCTTTGTTTTATGTTTAGTTCGACAGCAAACAATAACAGGGAGTAGTATTTAATAGCTCAAAGTATTTCCTGTTGAGTTGTGTTCTCTATGAGCTGAGTTGAGTTAATTGCCACATACCATACAGCGCTGATTGTTGAAAAGTCATTGTTAGTATTTGTCTCCAGGAACCCTCTCAGTCACAGTGAAGTAGCCTTGACCGATATACTCATAATGTTTACTTTCTTTCTGTGGTATCTTACTCTGTCAGCGTTCAATAAGAAAACATTTTCCAGCTAATATGCTTTGATTATCTTAAAGGTAGGATTGCACTGTACAAATGCAGCCCATTTAAAATGTGTTTTTTTTTTCTCCCCAAAATTGCTTCACCAAAGCCTTTTAGTGATAGAAAAAATATTTGTTATAATAGCAAATCTTTCCCGGGGTCATCAAAGAGGCCATGTCTGCTTGTCCAATTAGCTCAATAGAGTTTCTTTTCTGGTTGTTAAGCTGGTTGGTCTCATGTTCTCCAAGTGATTTTGACAGTATTTGGCGTTTTCCAAACAGTGTCTATTGACTCTTTCCAAGATGGTGTCAAGTTAAAGGTTTTTAGTGTGCAGAATGTAAAATAGTGAATAAAAAACATCCTCTTCAGTCTATTCTATGGATGGACATTGTCTTTGCAACAACCTGTTTTCAGCTCTTCTGGAAGAACTGTAAAGATGGTCGAGCTACTGTCCATGACCCCATGTCTCGAAATAACAAGCTTCAATATGCTCACATAATAAAAGCCCATTCATGGCGGAACATCAAATTTCAAGGAAGCGGAGCGGTTCTAAAATAGAATCAATCTCCCGTTTCTGGAGAGTGGAATTGGATTGGTAGGTTTTCTATCATAGGCGGCACGGTGGCCGACTGGTTAGAGTGACAGCTTCACAGTACTGAGGACCGGGGTTCAATCCCTGGCCTCGCCTGTGTGGAGTTTGCATGTTCTCCCCGTGCCTGCGTGGGTTTTCTCCGGGCACTCCGGTTTCCTCCCACATCCCAAAAACATGCATAAATTGGAGAATGGTTGAATGGTTGTTTGTTTGTATGTGCCCTGCTATTGGTTGGCGACCAGTTCAGGGTGTACCCCGCCTCCTGCCCGATGGTAGCTGGGATAGGCTCCAGCACGCCAGCGACCCTTGTGAGGAGAAGCGGCTCAGAAAATGGATGGATGGATGGATGATTTTCTATCATGGCGTGTGACACAACCTGGAAAGGATTCTGATTTCATTTGTGTATTAGGAAAGAAAGTGTCAAATTCATTTTTTAGAGGACAATTTCCTGACAGAACAGAAAAGGTTGAATTTGATAGGGGAAATTGCACCTACTAATAAGTGGGACTGAAGATGGAGACGTTTGAATCAGTGAGGGACCAGAGATCACTGAGCAAACTTCTCTCCGTCGTGGGCAATCGTTCACATCCTCTCCATGACACTGCAGTAGCAAAGGCGGTCTTTGTCAAGAACAATTATTCCTTCGTTGCCGTAAACAACAGTTTACATCCTTTTTTAAAAATACCTTTCACAATACTCTACTACACTTGTGCGTCCAGACTTACTGGCTGAATTTATTAGGATATAGGTTGATAATGGCATGCTTGGATGTTAATTTTAGCTGCAAATGCCAGAACTGCATATATTTTATGATGAGATATTAGGTGGCCTTCAAAGATGAGGTTCAAGAAAGCTGTTGGTAGATATTACAGATTCTCCCTGGTGGGTTTAAGACCTCTGCAAGTCTTTTGTGGGGCTCGCATGTTTGCGACAATTCAGTGCAATGTAACATCAGAGCAACCTTTTTGACATAAGAAGACTGGAGGAGAGGGAAACAAATATTCATGAGACTGCCCTCACTTACCTTGCACCAACTTGGCACCTGTGCTGAATGTAATAAAAAGAAGGTTTCCCATGGGTCACTGCAGAGACAGGAACACACTGTAACACCTGGAAAGGCATGCAGACACACACCAATTTGATGTTCGGCTTGAACTAAATGGAAGCAGAGAAGCAGCAAAAGAACATTCAACATTCTATTGAAGACTCAACTGAGAATCAAGTGATTTGAAAGTGCATCCACGCAAAAAATTAACATTCATTACTATAATTAAAGTGTTAGTGACTTATTTGGATGCCTCCCGGACGCCTCCCTGGGGAGGTGTTCCGGGCATGTCCCACCGGGAGAAGACCCCGGGGACGACCCAGGACACGGTGGAGAGACTACATCCTTCGGCTGGCCTGGGAACGCCCCGCGATCCCCCCCCGGAAGAGCTGGATGAAGTGGCTGGGGAGAGGGAAGTCTGGGAGACCCTGCTAAAGCTACTGCCCCCGCGGCCCAACCTCGGATAAGCGGTAGAAAATGGATGGATGGGACAGAGGATTGCCGCGAATAGCGAAAGTCCGTGAGTACGCTCCCCACCCACAACCCTCCCCAAAGGTTTATAATTGAAGAGTTCAAACGCAAAAGCCATTAGACATACATTGAGCCACGCCTACTAGCAGACTGCCTCTCACAGCTTCATTCGATGGTGCATTTCCTAACTCTGAGAAACCAAACAAAACACAGATACATATATGTAAATAAACACATATACATATTTACGCCATCAGGAACGTGTGACACATCATGTACGTCGTCAAACATGGCTATGCCTGTTATTTCTCGTTAAGTCACAGCTAATGTAGCTTTGTGCTTGAAAATGAGCGTAAAATATGATAATTGCCCGAAACAGTACGAGAGAGACGAAACTCATCGGTGGGGTGATGTGTCTGTTGCGAACGATCCATCGTGAACGCTCCCGTTGTGACTTCAAAGAGCGGCGTTTGTGTTGGTGTTCCTCTTTTTCATCGACAAACAACTTAATTTAAATTTCTTATCATCATCATTGTGTTTTTTTTTTTGTCTTATGTAAAGTGCTGTATTCATAAAGTTGATTTGTCTTTTACAATAATTTTTTTGTAGCATTCAGAGTAGTGTGTGAATTAATAAGGCACTATAAATAATGCATATTCAGTATAAGGTATGGTTTAATCAGTTGTTAAATTTACAGGTAATTGGGTAATACATTATATGAAGCGACAAAAAAATTGAGGGGCCACTCGGGAGCCAAAAGAGACGACTCTTTATAGGGAGCCGGGCCTAAAGAAGTTGCTAATGACTAATTCGGTTAGACTGGTGTTGGTGATCAAGTGTACAGATTCTACGAGGAAGCCTTCGCCGATGTTGGTCGCAATCAAGTGGCCTGACAGGATCTTGAGGACGGCAGCAGTGGAGAAGATAACTGACTCTGAGCAATCAATTTGATTGCTCCATTTGAAGATTTAGGATTAAGGTTAATATAAGTTAAGATGGCGGCACGGTGAAAAACTGGTTAGAGTGTCTGCCTCACAGTTCTGAGGACCGGGGTTCAATCCCCAGACCCGCCTGTGTGGAGTTTGCATGTTCTCCCCGTGCCTGCGTGGGTTTTCTCCGGGCACTCCGGTATCCTCCCACATCCCAAAAACATGCGTGGTTGGTTCAATTGAAGACTCTAAAATTGCCCGTAGATGTGAATGTGAGTGCGAATGGTTGTTTGTTTGTATGTGCCCTGCGATTGGCTGGCAACCAGTTCAGGGTGTACCCCGCCTCCTGCCCGGGATAGGCTCCAGCACGCCCACGACCCTCGTGTGGAGAAGTGGCTCAGAAAATGGATGGATGGATGGATGGATAAGTTAAGATCAACGGTTAGTTCAAAAGTTGTTCTAGTACACCCACCTGTTATTAATTTTATTCAGAAAGTATAATACAATTTCAGTGTAATTTTATACTGTGGGTTTGTGGAAATTTCCGACTCGTATTCTTTCAAACTACTGTATTTTCACGACCATAAGGCACACCATATTAAAAGACGCAGTCTCAGTTACGGGGTCTATTTCTGTATTTAACACATACATAAGGCACACCGTATTATTGGGCGCAGGCATGGTAAAACTGTAGAGACGCTTCTCCCGGCTGTTCTTTGCTCATTAATCCATTGCTCGAGTTGGTCTTCCAACTCGGGCCACCTCGCCTTGTTTCCACGGAAACTCAGCTTCGTCTTCTTGACTTGGCGAAGCTTGTTTTCCTGCCTTCTCCACTTGCGAACCATGGATTCGTTGATCTTGAATTCTCTCGCGGCTGCTCGATTCCTATGTTCCTCCGCGTAACTGAAAGCTTGCAGTTTAAACTGTGCTTCGTAAGCGTGTGTCTTCGTAGGTGCCATTTTCGGGGGTCCTTAACCAAACCGATGTTGTTTTGCAAAATGCACATACCGGCGCTATATACCTACTGGAGGCGTGCCTTTAGCGTCGTGCTTCACGCTAACCCTTCACCCTTTAACGTCCACATGCTGTCCTCAGTCACGTCCGCCTTACCTCTATATCATCAGCGTGTCGGCAGAAAATGCTCCCAGTCAGTCAAGCGGAGCGCTCATCACACAACAACATTTACAGATTTTGGAACTCGGTGCACACATAAGGTGTGCCCCTTTGATGGGGAACAGTCTGTGTAGTCTTCTTTTTTCCCCCCACAATTTTCTTAATTGCGATACGTTGCATGTTAAAAGTAGCGTTGTTGTGTCTTTGCTGAGGAAATCGATAACGATAACCGACACGACTGCATTGTTTTTGTCCAGTAATAGACTGCTTGCTAATTGCAGCATGCCGTCTGTGTCCCCAACAAATTGAGGACAAAGGTGTTTGGATGGGAATAAAAGGATGAGTTGTCTCTTGTCAATTGATTTTCACTGCTTTCAATTATAGAAAATGGGCTGGGCAATTAGAGGGATGTATTTCAGTACGAAATGAAAGTGAATAGTAATACTCACTATGAAATAATGCACCAGATGGCAAGTATTTCAGGGTAGTGAAAAACAAGCTATGGCTTTCTTTATTTTGTAATTATTATTCTTGTTCGTCTTGTTGTTGTTCTTCTTAAACCAAGATGATACCTACCAATTGATCAACAGTACCTCGCCATTGCGAGTCTTCAAACAGAATGTTCTCAAAGGGAGATACCGAGAGACTGGAAGAGTAACAGAAAGGCATAGACGTGGAAAACGTTCATTTGGGAAAACTCGCAGATCAAGCACCTGTTGTCAATTTTGCTGTTCAGCTCCTTGTTAGAGAAAATAAAGTTCTGCAAAAAGTACTGAAACAGTGACTTATTGGACATTTAAAATGTTTAGAGAAGGTCAAATTAAGCTCACCTTTCAAAGTGATAGTGCATTTTAGGTTCATCCTGGAATTTGATCTGAAAGCCCAATATTCCCAGTTCTCCCCCCCCCCAAGTACTGTAAATCAAAAGTCATTTGATTTTAGATTTCATCGATCCACCTATTTTAAAAGATGTTTTTCCTCATTAGACGTACTGGATCCCAGGTGACTTTCTGTGAGAGGCCAGGTACCCTTCTTACTCAACCAATCATAGGGCCATTTTGGAGTTAAAAAAAGTTTGTGGCAATCACGGCTGCAAGTCATTTTTAATAAATCTCTTATGAACTTGCCACATCTTGCCACTGGGATTTGTGCCCATCCCTCAAGGCAAAACTGCTCCAGCTCCTTCAAATGATGTTTGATGGTCACTAACAATATCACTGAATTCCGTACCAATCATCTTTCCCTTGACTCAGACCAGTTTCCCCAGTGACTGCTGTTGAAAAACTGCTACCACCACGTCAACAACCTTGTCCTTGACTTGTTTGGAGAGTTCCTTGGTCTTGTAAGATGTATATACTGGTACTGAAAATTGAAGCATACTTTAATTGCACCTAGGTGGACTTCATTTCACGAGTTATGAACTTTTTTAAGGTAATTGGTTGCATCAAGCTTTACAGGAGCTTCGTAAAGGGGGGTTACTACTTATGCACATTCCAATGTTAATTTTTTTCGTTTTTCTTCAAATTATTTTTTATATGTATTTCTCAATTTACTTCAAAACTTAGATGATTTTGTGAAGATCTGTCAAATGAAAATCAGATTAAAAAATCATTTAGAGATTGTAATGTAAAAATAGGGGTGAATACTTTTGTAAGGCACTGTATTAATTCCAGCAATACCAAAAGACACAACTAGGTGACTTCGTTAGTGTATGCCAGGCATCTCGAGTAGTTCAACTTTATTTTTGTTACATCATACAGTGGTCCTTTTCTCTTCATATTTGTTTGACAGTATGATAAATTGTTACTTCAAACTTTTCTCTACAGTTTTTGTTAATAGAGATTTATTGCTGGTGAAAGTTTGACCCTGGAACAACTTCATCCCTTAACATTATTTCCTCTGGGAAAATGTGTCCTGAAATTAGAGCAACTCAAAAGTCAGACACTGTCACATAGAGAGATTCCTCAGTTTTTCAGCACTTAACGGCATAACATTTTATATGATACCCTAGTAAATTCACAAGCAAAACTTTGACCAAAGGGCTTTCACAGTAAATGACCTGAACACTCAATGAAGAGTAATGCTCTGCTCTGCAGTCTGTATAGGACCTTCAATTTTCATGTATCTTAATTTCCATGATATTTTTGCTTTTCTAAATGCATTTGTACCATTGGAGCAGTCATGACTCATCATGAAGTCAGCCAGACAAAATAAATAAATAATTTCCCAGCGTCTGTAGTACTTTAAGCATGGATCTCGACATTTCCAAGTTCTCCCTTGGAGTTGCATTTGCTAGTTAGCCACTGCTGCGTACATCACCACCTTCCCAGCCACCACACACGCAGGAAGTAATGTCATATTAATTAAAGCCACTCTTATCACAAATCTTTTAGTGCTAGTAGGCAAGCCCATGTTTTTATTGATGTGGCCTGACTCAGCCACTGCACACAATTTAATTCTCTGTGGCAAGCTAAATGGAAACTGCTTAAGAGTGGTTTTTATTATTTTTATTTATTTATTTATTTTTTTTTATATAACACCTGCTTATCACGTACGCACAGGTCAAATTTAACCACACTTTTCACTCACACCTGAAATCAGGTCCACCTGTCACGTACGTGGTTAGGGAGAGGGCGAGTAACACAAGGCAAGAACATGGTGGACCCAATTGCAGGGAAGCAGGGAGGCAAGGCAGGAGTGCAGGAGTCTCAAAATAATATTTAATCTTAGAAAAGGGAAAACTGAACTAAGTCCCACAACAGATACCAATCAAATCAAAGTAACAAAGAAACACTCAAATATCTAAAACTGGAAACAAACTATGACCTGTGAGTAAGACGTGGAATAGAAAGGGAAAATGACACCTGACAATGACATACCACAATGATAAAGACAACTGACGACTATGACATGGCAGAGACATGTGACAACGACAATGAACCGACAAGAACTGAAAGAAACCAGGGAACTAAATACAAACAGATAGACGAGACAACGAGGAACACCTGGACAAGACATGAGTGGCTGGAGAGAGCTGATTGGTCGACACAAAGCAGACGAGAACAGGTGGACACAACAACTTAATGAGCACACGACAAACATGGAACACAGGAAAACATGGAACAAAACTAAACAACCCAAACCAAAACACAGACCATGACAGTACCCCCCCTCTAAAGGAACGGATCCCAGACGTTCCCCAAACAACAACCAAAAAGTCACCAACCCAGGGTGGGCGGAAGGGGGCCTGGAGGAGGGTACAGAGTCCACCCCTCAGGTCAGTCTGGTGGCCATCCAGGCCACCCAGGGTGAGGTGCTTGGCTGAGCGGTTCAGGAGGTCGTCCAGGACGCCAAGCACCAGGGTCTTTACAGGGCCATTCAGGTGGACGGCCACGGTGCCGAAGCCAATGGTAATGCAGGGGCCAGGCAATAGGGTTGGGTGGCGGCCGCTGGACGAATGCCGCCAGAGCGAGGACGGGTGACGGCCGCTGGGCGAGCGCCGCCGGAGCGAGGACGGGTGGCGGCCGCTGGACGAGAGCCGCCGGAGCGAGGACGGGTGGCGGCCGCTGGACGAGCGCCGCCGGAGCGAGGACGGGTGGCGGCCGCTGGACGAGCGCCGCCGGAGCGAGGACGGGTGGCGGCCGCTGGACGAGCGCCGCCGGAGCGAGGACGGGTGGCGGCCGCTGGACAAGCGCCGCCGGAGCGAGGACGGGTGGCGGCCGCTGGACGAGCGCCGCCGGAGCGAGGACGGGTGGCGGCCGCTGGACGAGAGCCGCCGGAGCGGGGTCGGGTGGCGGCCGCTGGACGAGCGCCGCCGGAGCGGGGTCGGGTGGCGGCCGCTGGACGAGAGCCGCCGGAGCGGGGTCGGGTGGCGGCCGCTGGACGAGCGCCGCCGGAGCGAGGACGGGTGGCGGCCGCTGGACGAGCGCCGCCGGAGCGAGGTCGGGTGGCGGCCGCTGGACGAGAGCCGCCGGAGCGGGGTCGGGTGGCGGCCGCTGGACGAGAGCCGCCGGAGCGGGGTCGGGTGGCGGCCGCTGGACGAGAGCCGCCGGAGCGGGGTCGGGTGGCGGCCGCTGGACGAGAGCCGCCGGAGCGGGGTCGGGTGGCGGCCGCTGGACGAGAGCCGCCGGAGCGGGGTCGGGTGGCGGCCGCTGGACGAGAGCCGCCGGAGCGGGGTCGGGTGGCGGCCGCTGGACGAGAGCCGCCGGAGCGGGGACGGGTGGCGGCCGCTGGACGAGCGCCGCCGGAGCGGGGACGGGTGGCGGCCGCTGGACGAGCGCCGCCGGAGCGGGGACGGGTGGCGGCCGCTGGACGAGCGCCGCCGGAGCGGGGACGGGTGGCGGCCGCTGGACGAGCGCCGCCGGAGCGGGAGCCTGCCGCAGCTGCCGAGGAGCAGGAACGGGAGCCTGCCGCAGCTGCCGAGGAGCAGGAACGGGAGCCTGCCGCAGCTGCCGAGGAGCAGGAACGGGAGCCTGCCGCAGCTGCCGAGGAGCAGGAACGGGAGCCTGCCGCAGCTGCCGAGGAGCAGGAACGGGAGCCTGCCGCAGCTGCCGAGGAGCAGGAACGGGAGCTGCAGTCGCTTCCTCAGCCTGCCGCCATTGAGGTTTGGGAGTAGAGGGTACGGGAGTGGAAGAGTGCACAAGGTCTCGGGAAGGTGAACTAGGAAAAATGGCTGGTACTGAACATGGTGGCTTGGGGGCAGGTTTGACTGGACGTGACTTAATTGGAGCCGTGGAACAACATGTGGGAACAGGTGAAAAATTAAGTGACTTGTGAACAGGGAAAAAACGAGGGGGCAAAATTTGACCTTTACTTGGGCGCCTCCGTTGGCCACCACGCGGCGGTCCCGGGTAGATGGCCAAACGGGTTCCCAAGAAAAGGTCCGAGGGAAAGGTTTTGGACTCACTGGGGTTGGAAACGTGGAGACGTGACAAAAACTGACGAGGACGGGATAAAGTAGGGAAGGAACCAGAAAAATCTAAGTCTGTGTCAGAGTCAGAATCAGACAGACGGTTAACTAAATCGGGGCCATCTTCACAATAAGAAAAATCAGAATCTAAAGAAACATGTGGATGTAAAATAGTAGGGCATGGTGAATAACTAGGACAAGTGGGGGGACCCGATGAAAAGGACAGAAAAGACTGAACGATAGGGCTTACTGGAGGAGGGTAGGTATGGATGGCAGGCTGAGGACGGTGGGAGGGAGTTTGGTGGTGTCCAGGGTGACGCCATCTTCTTCCCGCTGGGTCCTGTTCTGGTCGGTTCATTCTGTCACGTACGTGGTTAGGGAGAGGGCGAGTAACACAAGGCAAGAACATGGTGGACCCAATTGCAGGGAAGCAGGGAGGCAAGGCAGGAGTGCAGGAGTCTCAAAATAATATTTAATCTTAGAAAAGGGAAAACTGAACTAAGTCCCACAACAGATACCAATCAAATCAAAGTAACAAAGAAACACTCAAATATCTAAAACTGGAAACAAACTATGACCTGTGAGTAAGACGTGGAATAGAAAGGGAAAATGACACCTGACAATGACATACCACAATGATAAAGACAACTGACGACTATGACATGGCAGAGACATGTGACAACGACAATGAACCGACAAGAACTGAAAGAAACCAGGGAACTAAATACAAACAGATAGACGAGACAACGAGGAACACCTGGACAAGACATGAGTGGCTGGAGAGAGCTGATTGGTCGACACAAAGCAGACGAGAACAGGTGGACACAACAACTTAATGAGCACACGACAAACATGGAACACAGGAAAACATGGAACAAAACTAAACACAACCCAAACCAAAACACAGACCATGACACCACCTTACGGAAAGGCAGAATTTAATTTCCTTCACTCAATTGCTGTGACGTTAAGTGCAGCAGTGGATTGCATCAAGTGCGACATTCTCAAATTTAGGATCTTTGACTTTGTTTGTTGTCATCTATCTATAGCTATAGATAAAAATGTGCCCTCTGAAGAGGTATTTTTTTCTCTTTGATTATTGTGCATCTCAATGATGCAAAGAGCTCATTTTATGGTTTAATCAGTTGTTCAATTTTAAAAATATGTTTTCTTTGGAGGTAAAATAAAACATTTAAAACATGTCATGCACCTCAACGCACCCAGCTGTCAAACTCCTGAAGTTTGCAGACGATAGCACAGTCATCGGCCTCATCAAAGACGGTGACGAGCCTGCGTATCGACAGGAAGTGGAGCGGCTGGAGCTGTGATGCGGCCAACTCAACCTAGAGCTGAACACACTCAAGACTGTAGAGATGACCGTAGAGTTCAAGAGGCATCCTTTGCCACAGCTGCCCCTCACGCTGTCCAACTGTCCTATTTCAACTTTTGAGACCTTCAAGATCCTGGGAATTAGAGTCTCAGGACCTGAAGTGAAGAAGAAGAAGAAGAATTGTCTTGAACATGCATGGATGTACACGAAATTTGTTCTCTGCATTTAACCCATCACAGTGAACACATACACTTGTTAGTGGAACACACTGGAGCAGGGGGCAGCTGAAGCGCCCGGGGAGCATTTCGGGGTATCAATGTCTTGCTCAAGGTTACCAAAGCCGTGAGTCCGGGGCATGTTGGTGGATGGTCCAGTCGGGGTCTTGAACGTAAGTCCCCCACGGTGGCAGGCGATGAGCTTCACCATTGGGCCACGGCCATATATCACATTGTAACCATCCAGTGGGAGATCAACATCAACTCCATCCCTAAAAAGGCCCAGCAGAGGATGTACTTCCTGCGGCTTCTTCCTGCCACAGGAGCTGTTGAGGCAGTTCTACACAGGAGTCATTGAAATAGTCCTGTGTTCTGCCATCACAGTCACAGTTTGATGCTGCTACAAACTCGGACTGCAACGGACAATCAAAACTGCTGAAAAGACTGTCCCCCTACCGACCCTTGAGGACTTCCATTCTGCCAGAACTAAGACAAGAGCATGCAAAATCCTCTTGGACCCTCCACATCCTGGTCACCAACTCTTCCAGCTCCTTACCACAGGTAGGTGCTACCCATCAATGCAAACTAAAACTAGCAGACATTCCAACAGCTTCTTCCCTCTTGCCATTAACTTCTTGAACAGTTAACTTACAATTCCATTGCAACATGCTGCCAATTTTTTGTCGAGTTTGTTGTAATGCACTATTTGCATATCTGTTGTTGACCAATACTGGCCACTCATGTGGCTGAGTAGCATCTGCAACATTTGCAGAATCGACATTGTCCCAGATTATTGCCCTACAAATCACTTTAAACTGCATACATATTAAAGTCTCTGCGCCTTTTGCACAATGGTCATTGCACCAGATTATTGTTCGATTAGTAATATCAAATTGCTCTAATTGCTAGGGGACTCTGCATCTTTTTTTTTTTTAATTGTCAGTTTTTTTTTTTTTTAATGTATTTATGTCTCAAAAGTATTCTCTCTCAATTGACTGTCTGTTGTCGTACTAGAGCGTCTCCAACTACCGGAGACAAATACCTTGTGTGTTTTTTACATACTTGGCAAATAAAGATGATTCTGATTCTGAAAAAGACTATTGTGGAGAAATGCAGTAGTGTAGCTCACCAGAACCTAAACATGGATGCACACGACATCGCGGAGTGATCACATCTGAGTCTACAGGAATGTTGAGGCCGCCTCCATGTGACTGTATATACATAAGATCATCTTTAGTACTGTGCAAGGGACTCATTTACTATGCTAAGACACACATTGATTCATCATTGAGGCTGCAAATAAATATGATTCTGATTCTGAAAAAGACTATTGTGGAGAAATGCAGTCGTGTAGCTCCCCAGAACCTAAACATGGATGCACACGACATCGCGGAGTGATCACATCTGAGTCTACAGGAATGTTGAGGCCGCCTCCATGTGACTGTATATACATAAGATCATCTTTAGTACTGTGCAAGGAACTCATTTACTATGCTAAGACACACATTGATTCATCATTGAGGCTGCAAATAAATATGATTCTGATTCTGATTCTGAAAAAGACTATTGTGGAGAAATGCAGTCGTGTAGCTCCCCAGAACCTAAACATGGATGCACACGACATCGCGGAGTGATCACGTCTGAGTCTACAGGAATGTTGAGGCCGTCTCCATGTGACTGTATATACAGAAGATCATCTTTAGTACTGTGCAAGGAACTCATTTACAATGCTAAGACACACATTGATTCATCATAGAGGTTGCTTATGTGTGTCAGTGCTGTTTTGGTTAGCCACAGAGTTCAATAGGGCACTATAGTGTGAAAATGAACTTAGATAACTGAGTCACTCCCAGTTTTTTGTCTCAATTGGACAAGGATGGTGTCTGTTTAATAGGCTTCTATCTGTATTAAATATTGGTCATTTGTTTTGAAGAATTGTGTTTAGGATTACCAAAATTTAAAAAAACAAAATAATGGAACTTAATCAAAATGGTTGTAGGGGCGGGATGGTACTTCTAAGTATGCTCTGCACGTTAAAGTATGCCCTTATGAACCATGGTTTTTCGGTCATGCACTTGAGCTATGCGCTCACGGCGTGTTAAATAAAACAAAACATGGCTTTTATGCACTTGCTGGCTTCCCTCAAATGACTAATCAATTTAGTTTCTGTACCACAGTAATAGGTTTGTTTGCCTCTTCCACTAACAAAGCACAAAACCCTCTTAAATCAGGAATATGAGCTGTCAGGATGTTTTGTATGCAAAACCACAAAGATGACAAGCCAGGTGACTATCCTTAACCAAGTGGCCACCCCTTACACATCCAAACGACTCGCTACTTTAAATCACCACAAAAGGAGGGGGAGGGGAAGAAAATGTTGTGCTGATGTAATTTTCTTTGCTCAAAGATGTTGGTGCTTTGCTTCATGTTGTTGATATATAATGTGGCTATAAAAGTAAATTCTTATGTATGCACTGAGTCAAGAGACATTTTTACTTGTATATTTTATAAGATACTTTCTGTGCCCAGCATGCACAAAATATTTTACTGACAATGAATAACTTTTAAGCATTTGTTAAAGATGAGGTTTTTTTTTTTTGCCAAATAAACGAAAAATAAGCTCTTGCAGCCAGAATCATAACTACTTTTAACCTCATACAGTATCGTCACAATGATATGTCAACTGTTACACTGCCTCATTCTTTCAGTTCTACCATGACTATACAAGACATACTACTTGTACATACTGGTTTATTAATTTAGCTGCTGTCAATTTAGGGCAGCTGTTTGACATAAACCTTGCAGTGTGTGGTGGTTTAATGCATTTCTTAAGCACTCAATATTTACAGTATATTTATATTTCATATACCAAGCATAAAAGTAAATTTGTATATTTTGTACATAAAATGTGAGTGGCAATTTTATAACAAAGATATTTTTCAAGAGAAGTTCCATTCATATTTAGTAATCCTTTCCCGCATATTTAAAGACATTTGAAAAGCATGCATGCAGCCTTTATGGATGGGTTGGCACAATCCGCTTACTCTGGTGGTGAGCAGTGACCAACCAGATCCAGCCCATGGAATTGCACCTACAAGACTGCAGTGGTTAATCAAATAAGTATGACGATAATATTGTTGGGGTTTGTGTCGAGGTCTGCTCTTTACTAATGACTATTGTATTCTAGTCGCATGTGTTACCTGATGCTGTCATACTACTGCATACTGCACAAAGTCGCCACATATGCCACAGGCACTTACAATTGTATCTGTGCTAACTGGCTAAGATAACAAGTGCCCTTCACGCTGAATTATTCGCAGGAATTATTGATTCACAGTTAGCTCGCGCGAGGAAAAGTGTAGCACCGAGTTCCTTGGCCACTTAAGAGCTAACTTCGTCTCAAGGCGCAACAGTCTGGCCACCTATGTTTCACTCCAGCACCTCTGTGTACCCAAAATGCACTCTCTCATATGCACAACGAAAAGACGAACTTGCATAAGTGAACCAGTGTGAACATGAATCAAATTTTTAATTTGATGTCCCTGTTTGTCTTCCTTCAAAAACCTAACTTCTATCCATCCCACTGCACCATTTGCTGATCGATGGTGACAATATTGCAGTGTATTGGCCAGTCAATAAACCCAGAAAAAAAGCAGGTCAGACAGGGAGGAAAGGAACTAGACGAGGGAAAAGTTCAGCAGTGAGACAGTGGAGTCAGCCAGAGAGAATGGGAGACGGCACAGGGAGGCAAATACCCACAGCTGGTAGCAGGATGTGGGAGGATAAACAACAAAGAGAATAATTCCCTGGTAGCTGCGGGAGAGAGCTGAAGATGAAAAAAAAATGAAAGAAATGCAGAAGCTAGGATCCTACTGGGTGTTTCAGTGAGGAAGAGGAGGAAGGAAGTAAAGGGAGAATAAATATGTTGTTGCTTGCGTAATTGGGTCTTGATGTCATGTGAGTGGAAGCAATGGTGGCTGGAGGATGTAGTTGCAGTACGGTCAGGTATAATGTAAAATTGGATTTTTACACTGTTTCATTTGTCTCAAGAAAATTAGACTTGCGGTTATGCGCAGAGTATTTGGAATATTTATGAAAACAGACTGAAAAATAGTTGTATTTTATATTTGTCTTTATAGACTAACACAAAGGATTATAAAATATGATTAAAGTGTTGAGTTTCACAAAAATATGGCGTTTACCCAGTGGTTGGCTATGTATTTGATGCCTGGGCCTTCACTAGGGACTTAATCCACCTCTTAATACTGCCATTATTATGTTGGAGTTTTAGGATAGAAAAATGTAATATAACAACACAACCATGTGCCATGTACAGTAGATCATCTGTAGCAGTTCAGAATCAATATTTATATCATAGCATGATAAAAACATTAAAAAAATAAAGTTGACTCACAACACATGGTGATTATTAAATGTACACACCTGTTTTACTAGTCAAAGTTAGCTGCTGGTCATGTACTAAAAGCAGTGCAGCCAGAGAAGCGAATACACTCTTGGGAATAAATTAATTCAATTTCATAGAGCAAATTTTAGAATGTAAGGTTGTAAATGTAGGTCAGGGCTTTTGCCTTTCTGGCCCTGAATTCTCACAACTGCATTAACATTGAGTCATTACAGCCATTTTATCTACCGTATTTTCCGGACTATAAGTCGCTCCGGAGTAAAAGTCGCACCAGCCAAAAAATGCATTATAAAGAAGGAAAAATCATATATAAGTCGCATTGGAATATGAGTTGCATTTTTGGGGGGGGGGAATTTATTTGATAAAATCCAACACCAAGAACAGACAATTATTCTTGAAAGGCAAGTTTAAATAAAAATTGAATCTGAGAACAACAGGCTGAATAGGTGTACGGTATGCTAACGTAACACATTCAGCTAACGTTACATGATGCATAAACAACAAACTGAGAACGTGCCTGGTATGTTAACAGTTATTCAGATAACTATAGCATAAAGAAGATGCTAACAAGTTTACCAAACTATCAGTGTCACTCCAAATCACTAAATCCAATGAAATCTTCATCCTCGGTCTCACTTCTAAACAACTCCGCCAATTCCGGAGGTAGACGATGCGCCGGTTCCTCTCCTACGTCGCTTCGTCAAACTCATTGTCAGTTGTAGGTACAGATACACAGGCCTAGAGCGCCCTCTTGCGTTTGTCAGTTTGAAAAAAAGGTGAAATTATATAATAATGTGTTAATAATTTCACATATAAGTCACACTCCCGGCCAAACTATGAAAAAAAACTGCGACTCAGAAAAAGAGTCAGAAAAATACGGTAATAGAGTACAGCTGGTCAACATAACCCAAATTTGTCTTAACTCAAGTAGTATATCCCTTACCTACGTGAAGGCAGTAGTAAAGTAAAAATAGCAATAAATATTTGTATGAAAAACACTTCTAGGGCATAAATATAAAACAATCAAATTAAAAACAAAGTAGTGTGGTCATTGAGCATGTTTTGTGTTGACGTATAAGATCTTACATCACTGCGCAAACTAGTGAAGTAGTCGTAAACGGACGACCCCTGTAACTCCATTTTCAATTGGCCTAACTACGCAGTAACCTTAATTTGTAGTACTGTAGTTCGATGAAAATCCTCTCCGGGAGATGCTTTAAGAAAAAAACAAATGCCGTCAAACAATTGTGCAGCGCCATTGCTCGAGAGCGAGGAGTGTTACTATGGCTATCATAAATGTGGTCATTATCACTTTAGCCCCAGTCGCCAACCCACCTCATTATCGTTTGCAACCTCCTTAATCGAGTTGTTGAGATCAATTACCAAACATCAACATTGGTCTGCAGCCAAAATTAACTTTGAGCAGGTCTCTGTTTTTATGCATGGTTCATCATAATTATAGCGTGCACATCATGCCAAATGGCCACAGCGCGTTCATAGTTTATTAACAGTCATTTACTCTTTTTTAGTTTTACAGATGCTGAAAGATTAAATAAAAAATTGTTGTCATGCAAGGTTTAACGTCGACTACGACTGGTGTTATGTTCTAC